>NW_028327174.1:59315670-59626736 GCF_987537825.1 Furipterus horrens
AGCATTTTAGTGGAGTTTATAGGGTTTTCTAGGTATACTATCATGTTGTCTGCAAATAGTGATAGTTTTACTTCTTCTTTCCCAATTTGGATGTCTTTTATTTCTTTGTCTTGTCTGATTGCTGAGACTAGGACTTCCAACACTATGTTGAATAGAAGTGGGGAGAGTGGACAGCCTTGTCTAGTTCCTGATTTCAGGGGGAATGCTTTCAGTTTTTGTCCACTGAGTATGATGTTGGCCTCAGGCTTCTCATATATAGCCTTAATTATGTTAAGGTATGCTCCCTTTATTCCCATTTTGCTGAGTGTTTTCATCATAAATGGGTGTTGTACTTTATCAAATGCTTTTTCTGCATCTATAGATATGATCATGTGATTTTTGTCTTTCATTTTGTTTAGGTGATGTATTATATTTATTGATTTGCGAATATTAAACCATCCTTGCATCCCTGGGATGAATCCCACTTGATCATGGTGTATGATCTTTTTGATGTATTGCTGGATCCTGTTTGCCAAAATTTTATTGAGGATTTTAGCATCTATGTTCATCAGTGATATTGCCTGTAGTTTTCTTTCATTGCTGTGTCTTGACCTGGTTTTGGGATTAGGGTAATACTGGCTTCATAAAAAGAGTTTGTGATTTTTCCCTCTTCTTGGATTTTTTGGAATAGTTTGAGGAGGGTAGGAGTTAGTTCTTCCCTAAATGTTTTGTAAAATTCGCCTGTGAAGCCATCCGGTCCAGGGCTTTGGTGTGCAGGGAGATTTTTGATTACTGTTTCAATTTCTTTCTTTGTTGAGACTTTCTACTTGTTCTTGATTCAGTTTTGGAAGGTTATATGTTTCTAGAAATCTGTCCATTTCTACTAGGTTGTCAAATTTCTTGCCATATAGTTGTTTGTAGTAATTTCTTATAATTGTTTGTATTTCTGAGGTATCAGTCGTGATCTCTCCTCTTTCATTTCTGATTTTGTTTATTTGGGTCTTCTCTCTTTTTTTCTTGATAAGCCTGGCTAGAGGCTTGTTGATTTTGTTTATTTTTTCAAAAAACCAGCTCCTAGTTTTGTTGATTTTTTGGATTGTTTGTTTAGTTTCTATGTCATTTAATTCTGCTTCGATCTTGATGATTTCCTTTCTTCTTTTTGCCCTAGGCTTTGTTTGCTGTTGTTGTTCTAGTTCTTGTAGATTTAGGATTAGATTTTTTATTTGAGATTCTTCTAGTCTTTTCAGATATGCCTGTATTGCTATGAACTTCCCTCTTAGGACTGCTTTTGCTGTGTTCCATAGGTTTTGGGCTGTTGTGTGTTCATTGTCATTAGTTTCTAGAAATATCTTTATTTCCTCTTTGATGTCATTGTTAACCCATTCATTATTTAATAGAGTGTTATTCATTCTCCATGAGTTTGGGTGTCTTTGATTTTTTTCCCTGATGTTCATTTTTAGTTTCAAGGCACTGTGGTCTGAAAAGATGCTTAATATGATTTCAATTTTCTTGAATTCGTTGAGGCTTGTTTTGTGTCCTATCATGTGGTCTGTCTTGGAAAATGTCCCATGTGCATTTGAAAAGAATGTATATTTTGCTTCTTTGGGGTGGAAAGTTCTATATATATCAGTTAAGTCCATGTGGTTTAGTGTATTGTTCAATGCCTGTATATCCTTGGTGTTTCTTTGCTTTGATGATCTGTCTATTGTTGATAATGGTGTGTCGAAGTCTCCTACTATGAGTGTCTTGTTGATATCCTTCTTGTGGTCTTCTAGTATTTGCTTTATGTGTTTGGGTGCTCCTATGTTGGGTGCATATATGTTTATCAAAGTCATATCTTCTTGATGGATTGTTCCTTTAAGTATTATGTAATGTCCTTCTTTGTCTCTTTTTATTGCCCTTGCTTTGAAATCCGTTTTGTCTGATATGAGGACTGCTACCCCGGCTTTTTTTTCCGGTCCGTTTGCTTGGAAGATTTTTTTATATCCCTTTACTTTCAGTCTGTGTAAATCTTTTGTTTTGAGGTGTGTTTCTTGTAGACAGCAAATACGTGGGTCCTGTTTTCTTATCCATTCCGTTACCCTATGTCTTTTAATTGGAGCATTTAATCCATTTACATTTAAGGTTATTATTGACGTGTATTTATTCATTTCCCTTTGTACCTCTGTTCCTCTCCTCTTTTTTTTTTTTTTTTTTTTCTTCTTTTCTCTTAGAACACTCCCTTTAGCATCTCTTGCAATGCTGGTTTGGTGGAGATGTATTCTTTTAGTCTTCCTTTGTCTGAGAAACTCCTTATTTCACCTTCTATTTTGAATGAGAGCCTTGCTGGGTAGAGTATTCTTAGTTGTAGGCCTTTGTTTTTCATTGCTTGAAATATTTTTGACCATTCCCTTCTGGCTTGTAATGTTTCTGTTGAGAAATCGGCCGATAGCCTTATTGGAGCTCTCTTGTAAGTTATTTGCTGTTTTTCTCTTGCTGCTTTTAGGATTCTCTCTTTGTCTTGGAATGTTGCCATTTTAACTATGATGTGCCTTGGAGTGGGTTTTTTTGGGCTCCTCTTTATTGGAACTCTCAGTGCTTCTTGGACTTGCATAACTTTTTCTCTCATCAGGTTAGGAAAATTTTCTGTCACTGTTTCTCCTATCAGTTTTTCAATTCCATGCTCCTTTTCTTCTCCCTCTCTTATTCCGATGATCCTGATATTATTTCTTTTCATGCTATCCTGTAATTCCCTTACATCTTATTCATATTTTTTCAATCTTTTTTCATTTTGCTGTATTGTTTGAGAATTATTTCCTACATTATCCTCTAACTCACTAATACAATCCTCTGCTTCATTTAGTCTGCTTTTGACTGATTCTGCTGTGTTTTTCAGTTCAGAGATTGCATTCTTCATTTCTTCCTGGTTCTTGTTGATAGTTTCTATGTCTTTTTTTATGCTGGTGTAGTTCTCTGCAAGTTCCCTGTAATTTTCTTGGAGCTGTTGGTAACTTCCTTGGAGGTTGTCATAGTTGTTTTTGAGGTTTTCTAGCATATTGAGTTTCTTCACCACCATAGTTTTGAATTCCATGTCTGACATTTGGGCTATGTCTATTTCATCAACCTCTCTTTCTGGGGATTCCTCTTTTCTTTTCATTGAGAGGTTGTTTCTGCATCTTACCATGTTGGATTCTTCTTGTTTGTTTTTGTTATTTGGATTAGTCTGCTTTTCCTTCCCACCTTTGTGGTGTGAGATTCTTTATGGTAGATCTGGGGGTTTGAGTGGTGCAGTCTCTTTGATCTCCTGAGCCTGATGTTCTTGGAGTACCTTTTATATCGTTTGTTTATGCTGTCTGGTTATATTTCAGATTTTTTTGTTAGGATCTTCCTTCTGGCTAGTTGATTGAGAGTCACTCTATCCACTTTATCTTGAATTCTTTTGTGGAGATGTCAGTTCAGCCTTTGTGTGTTGTCTTGTTTTTCTGTATCCACAGCTGGTCTAATGAGGTGGGTCAGAGGTTCCTGTTCCTTGCAGCAGTGGGCCCCCAAACGGCGTGTTCCTTGGGTGCCTGTTGGAGCTAGCCAAGGTGTCTTTGCAGGCACGCCTGTGAGTGGATAGGGTGGCCCGAGAGTCCGCCTCAGACCTGTCACATAGCGCTCCGGGAGTTTCCCAACGTGGTCAGGGAGTTATCCTCAGGTCTGCCGCACTGTGCTCCAGGAGTTGGTCTCTCGCCTGCCAGTGCTGGGCCCCAGACCCTTGTGTACAGTGGAAGTGAGTGATTGGTGTCTGTTGATGTCGGTGAGGTATTTTTGCACTGGTGTGCCCCTTTTCGCCCAGGGCAGCTGGGGAGCTGGCCTCTGTGCAGCGCTCTGGGTCACCATTTTCAATATAATCAAAAATTTTTAAAAATGAGAACTTGTTTAACAAATAAATCAAGGTATATATACTTAGGATTATAAAACATTTCTGAAAGAAGTAAATCTAAACATATTAAGGGACGTTTCATGTTTATGAATTGAAAATTTCACTATTAAGATGTCACTTGTTCCCTAATTGATCTATAAATTTAGTGCAATCTTAATAAAAATTCCAGTAATTTTGTTTTCCTGAAAAAACTTAAAAGCTGATCCTAAAATTTACATGGAAGTACAAAACACCTTGAATGGCTAAAATCATTTTTTAAATAATTTTTTAAAAAGAAGAACAAAGGTGAATATTTTCCTGATTTCCAAACTTAATACACAGGTATAGTCATCAAGATAGTGTACACTTGGCATAAAGATATACTTACAGATGAGTGAAAAAGTAGAGTCCAATAATAAACCCATGTAAATGTGCTTCTTTTTTTTTTTAGAAACACATCAAGTAATTAAATTGGGAAAGTAGTTTTTTCATCGATAGATCTGGAACTATTAGCTATATGTAAATTTAAAAAAGGAATCTTGACTTTTAACAAAAATCTTGAAATTGTTCTTAGATCAAAATATAAAGTTAAATCTACAAAGTATATTGAAAAATAATATAGAAGAAATCTTCATGGCTGTGAAGTAGACAGATTTCTTAAGACATTTTAAAAAAATTCAAGAAAGGAAAAAATCCATAAATTGACCTTAATTAAATAAAGTAACTTTGTTCTTTAAAGATAATTTATAAAAATGAAAAGGCAATCCTCAGACTTAGATAAAATATTCACATACATAAGAGAGAGGACATCCAAAAAACTGGAATTATCTTCTGGAGTGTGGGCCCCTTGTAGTACACAAGCTTCCCCCACTAGATGAGTATTCTAGGAACCTATCTGTATCAGTATACCACGTGGCATTGTGAGAGACTGCATTCAGCTTCAGTAAATTTTTTTGAAGACTCAATGCATTTGCCCATTTCATGATGAGTGGTATATATTGAGTTCACCTGCCCACACTGCACTGAGTTTCCAGCAGTTTTTGATAAAAAACGGCATGACCTCCTTGCCCCAACTTCCCTATTCACCCAGTCTCTCCCTGAGTGATCTTTTTTTTTTTTTTTCCCAAGATGAAAAAAGTCCCCAAAGGGAAATGTTTTGCTGATGTGAATGAGGTGAAACAGAAAATGGCAGAAGCACTAAAAGGCATCAAATGGATCAGTTCAAAATATGTTTTGAGCAGTGGGGAAAACAAAAAACAAAAAAACGTTTCAATAGGTGTATTGCATCAAATGCAGAGTACTTTGAATGTGACTGAAGTTTAAAACTTGCAAGAATAAATATGCAATATGCAATTTTTTATTAAAAAATTCCAATTTGGGGGATTTTCCTCATATATCTGACAAATAACTTATATCCTGGGCATATGAAGGCCTTCTATAATTCTGTATCAATTAGAAAACATAGCTATAAATGTGCAAAATATTTGGGGGAAAAAAACAAAACACTTCTCAAAAGAAGATATGCAACTGGCCAATAAGGAAATAAAACTATACTCAGTATAATTAGTCATTAAGGAAATGCAAATTAAAACTACAACTAGATGCAAACCCACCATAATGGCTAAATATAAATGATAAATAATATTAAGCTTTGTAAGGATGTGGATTGATAAGTTAAAACCTTCATATGTCATAGGTGTGAATATAAAATTTTACGATCACATTAGAAAATAGTTCGTTAGTATTTTTTAAAATTAAATATATATTTACAGATGATCCAGAAATACTATGTCTTGGTATTTAGATAGGGACATAAAAACATCTCTACAGACACTCTTTATGAATGTTTATAGTAGTCTTTATAAGAGGCTCAATTTGGAAACTAAACACACATCTGTAGGTGATTGAATAAACAAATAATAATACCTCTGTATAATAGAATACTATTAAAAAATATTGATATATGTGACAGTCATAATTAACTTAAATTCTTAAACAATCCTTATTTGAAAACCAAAACTGTATTTCAAAGTCTAAGTTTGACTAGATTAAATTTTTAATTTACATCTTTGTTTAATAAATGCATCTTTTATTTCATTACTGCATTTAATTTATGAGCGGTGACATGGCAACAAATAAAATAAAAAGCATCAGATTAACATAATTATGAAAAAAAAGAGTAGATACAGATTTAAAATAAATATATTTTTTAACCTTCAGTTTATTAAAATTTTTTATTAGTTAAACATTGGACAGAGTTTATGATGATATTCTGAAACCAGCTACAGAGAAGATAGGGCACACAAAATGTTAATACACACACACATATTAGAGTAATAATTACCAGCTTGTTAAAAATTGTGCCATAAGATTTCAATTTGGTTTATATTTTGCTCCACAAACTGACACTTAAACCACATTTAAAGCACCGATTCATATGCTATTATACTTAATATTATACCAACAAATTTTGAAAGCAAAAGTAATAAAAATAAATTTTAAGTTACCCAAGCAAATGCCCCACTTTTGTCACCTAGGACATTTCTTAAAATATGAAAGCATGGTATATATTGACCTATATATTTATACATGTTTTCATTTCTTATTTAATTTTGGAAAGTACTATAAAGTGAACCTTCCTCCAAGGAACATTTCCTAAAAATTTCACAATTTATGGATAATCACCATAAAACTAATAGTGACTCATACTTTTGAAATATGAAATAATATGAAATAATTCAATAATAGAAATAATTCACATGTTGTTTTAAAGTAACATCTAATGAAAAAAATTCTAGATCTTTTTTTGCTCTTCTATTAACTTGCTATATACTGTATTTTAATCACATTATTCTGGAATCTATCAATTTCATATTTGCAGAGGCAGAGTCATATTACAAAGTTTAAAATATTAAACAACCTTATGAAAGTCTATGTATTAATTAGTTAAAATTAACATGTTCATTAGACAAATTTAATAAAGTATGTAAAATATTGATTGCTTTTCTCAATGTGGAATTAATAAGTTGACTTGGACTAATAAAATAATATTTGCTGTATTTTAACTATTACAAAAAGTATTTAATGTAATAAAACCAAACTATTCCAGAAGTTCTTAATTGTTTATATTCATGTTACAATTTTAAATTTTGTAAGACTGTTATAATAACCATTTTGAGAAAATGTAAGTTTCACCCATAGAAGCATACCAGTAACAATAAAGACTGAGAGGTTTTCCCCTAGTCTTTAGTTCAATCTATTGTTTTCACAGCAGCTTGACAATGTTAGTTTTAGAGCCCAGGAAATACTAATTTTTGTCTCTTCTTCTTACATAGGCTTATTCTTTATAAAGATTAGTGCAATACTGTCTATCAGGTATTTTGAGGGTCTAAGAGGATATGGCTATTTTATTTTTCAGAATTTTATGATTATTCACAAGTATTTTGCATTGTAGAAATTCGCAGGCTAGAAGGGACTGGCAAGAAATATTCAAAGTCATGAAAAACAGAGACATATAGTCAAGATTGCTCCACATAGCAAAGATGTCATATAGAATTGAAGGGCAAATAGCTTCCCAAACAAGAAAAAACTAAAGGAGTTCATCATCACCAAATCATTATTATATGAAATGTTAAAGGCACTTATTTAAGAAAAAGGAGATCAAAACTATGAACCATAAATGGCAATAAATACATATCTATCAACAATTGAAATCTAAAAAACAAACTAAGCAAACAAGAAGAATAAAGACAGAATCATGAATATGGAAAATGTTTTGGAGATTCCCAGATAGGAGAATGGTGTGGAGAAATGGGTGAAGAGGCGGGGGGATTAAGAAGTACACATAGGTAGTTGCAGAATAGTCATGGGGATGTAAATTACAGTCTAGAAAATGGAGTAGCCCAAGAACTTATATGCATGACTCATGCACATGAACAACGGTGTTGGGATTGCCTAAGAGAGTAGGGTGCCGGGTGGAGGAAGGAAAAGAGGAAAAATTGGAACAGCTGTAATAGCATACTCAATAAAATATAATTTAAAAATAAAAAAAATAAAGAATGCTCACAGAGGAGAATAAATTTGGAAACCAAAAATAATAGATGTTTTTGCCCTCATGAGGACAAACATGTGAGTAGGCTAATGGAAAACTGAATATTTCAGCAGAGATTGGTGATAACAGAATTTCTACAGACCTCAAGTTTCTTCAGATATTGTCATACTGATCTTTTCCCATCTCTGACAAAACCTGAATTAACCCTAAGTGTCATTCAGGAACTCCTTCTCACTGAAAAAATAGACCAGAGTGCATGATAACCATGGTCAATGGTTATTGGTGTAAGTAACATGTATTGAGTACCTAATAACTTACAAGTTATGATTTTAAATGACATGGTAAGAACTGAGTTTTATATTTTAAAAGTAGTTATTTTTAGAACAGCTTTACATTTACATGGAAAAATGTGAATGTAGTGCAGATGATTCACTGATGCAGATGGGTTCCTGAAACACTCACCTAGTGGAGGAAGCCTGTACTACAGGGGTCCCACCCTCCAGAAGACAATTCTGGTTTTTTGGTTTCCTCTCTCATAAATCTGATACTTGTTCCTCTATAGGTGAAGCGATTTTTGCTTTTTTACCCCTCTGTCTTCTTTCTGTTTGTCTTTGGTTTTCTGCAGTTTGCATATGATATGCCTGGGTTTAGGTGCTTTTTGTTTGTTTGATAGATTGTTGTCGCTTTTTAAATTCTGATTGGTGTTCTCTCAGTTTCCTGAATCTATTGTTTTATGTCTGTTATCAATTGTGAAAAATTCTTAGACATTATTTCATATATCTCTTCTGTTCACTTTTTCTGCTTTTAGTTTTTCTATTGCATATATTGAAATTATCCCAGAGTATGTGGATATTCTAGTTTCCCTCTTTTTCTTTTCTATTTTTTTCCTTTTTTGCATTTAAAAATTACAATAATAATAGCATACATTTTGAAAAATATATTGTAGGATGCATTGACATGATACGATAGGAATAAAATAACATGCACAATAAACCCCAACAATAATAAATATGTTATTAAGATTGACTACAATGGCATGTGCCCTCAGAAGATAATAACACTTTTTTGTTGAGATAAAACATGTTAGCAAGTTTCTACTTATATATCCATTTCTTTCATTCAATAAAATACCGCTGGCTATGTACAAAAGTGAAGGAAATTTTTTCAGGCAAACAATAAAAATTAGAAACTCAATCCCTTCCTCCAACTTTGAAAAACTCAAATTGAAAAAGTGACACATTTTAAAAAATCTAATAAAGACAATGACAATGTGAAAATTAAATCATGTATCTATCATAGAACATAGAAAAATTCACTTAATAGTCCTAGGGAATTCAGAGAGAAATTAGCAGAAAAGACAACTATTGAGTTTCTTTAATGACTGAATTTGGTAGGAAGATATGCTCATAAGGTATAAGATTTGTTAAAAAGGAATGAGAAAGTATAGCATAATTACTAACTATAAATTGAAAAACCATCCCCTTCATTGTAGAGGAAATTACCACTTCTCCTCAAGCTCTCGCTTCATCAAGTAAGACTGAAGCCTGAATAATTGCCAGTTCCATGAGAGAATGACCATCAAAAGTGACAACCCTGCACTGATGACACACAATGACAGAACTTGTGGAACAAGAGAGCACACTTCTACATAGTATGATGCATGGGTATCAGATGGTAGCTATTTAGCCCACCAAGCACAAGAGCCTACAACCTCAATGAGTTTTCTAAGAAGCTGAACTACAAAGTACAGAAGTACAGTATTCACATTAAATCACATGATCTGTAGGATCTTTTGCAGGAGTCTGAAAAAGGAGACTGATGAATTAATTTACTTGACCAAAAATAGTAATTCACAAAACCTTATTAAAGGCAATGTTTTAAAGAAAATTAATTTTTATAATTATCTGAATACATTTTTAAGAAAATTAGCAACAAGATATAATTTATACAAATAATTCCATTCCATGATACTTGTTTCCATATCTGTAATTTAATCTGATGAACAAAAACCCTCCTGTTCTCCATGCTTAATCATTCATGCATCTAAATATGAAAAATCAATTTTGACATTTTAATGATAAAATTAAATGTATGCAGCATGCAAAGCAGATTGGATTGAACCATTTTATATCATACAGATATTTTGACACCAATTTGGAGGTATTCTCTTTGTGATACAGGAGAGGTACAATTTTATAGTTCATTGCTGAACATTTCATTAAACCATAAAATACAATAATTCAATTAAATCATCAAAGAATATATTGTGATACTTTCAATCACATTTTAACAGTTTCATTAATATAATTAGTCTTAAATAACAAACATGATTAGGTCCTAGTAAGATAGGAGATTTAATTGGTTCATTTCCATAAATTGGAGCTATCCCATTTAATTTTTTATTTTTCTGTTTAAAAACATAGTTGTTTTATTTTCACAGAATAAGTGATTTGAATTATTTATGAGAAGTAAAATTATGATAAAACTTGAGCATTGGTTTTTATTTTTCCCTAAGATCAAACCCAATGGACCCTCTCCTTAATTTTAATTACTGATCCATGCTTGTAATACATATTTTGCCTATGGCATTCCTAAACAATTCAGCTTTGTTTACCTTTGGGGTTTTAGTCTTTACTGGGGGCGGGGGGGGTGGGGGGGGAAGGTAGGCTTTTCTTTAATATGGATATGAAATTAATAAAATCAAGTTATAACTTTCTAAAATGTGATATTTTGAATTTAATTTTTAAATTTCAATATTAGTTTTGCTAGCTCTAGTAATTTAGGATTAATGTGTGTATATTTCTGATTACTGGAGTAAGGACAAAACCCTTATTAGAAGCTATGTGGCCAGAATCAATGTCAATGGAGTTTTTAGTAATGCTTTCTGAAATTAATGTTGAGTTGGCTCACCAAGAACAGTAAGAGATTCAGGAAATGGTTTACTGAGAGTGCTTCATCTGTAAACCTTGAAAGATATCTGTAGGAAGTGACTAACAATGTGTGAGAACATCATATTAAACAGTATAACTCAGTAACCCAGCAATAAATTTTTGCTAAGAAATAGCTAGTGTATCTATGTATACCATAGTGTTATGTCTGGGACCAAGAATTGCATGTTTCCTTTCCACTTTCTAAGAGAAGATACATTTTTAAAAAATACTACCTTTGGAAACCAAGTACGAATATCCAATAGTTTCTCCTTCTTAACACTATTTTAATACTATATGCCTCAGGAGAACCTTCATCTTTTTAAATGCTTCAGAGCTTGACAAATAGTAATACTAATATCAACAAATACATTTTGAGTTTTACTGTGTCCCAAAAACTGTTTTAAGTAGTATATTTGTCTAATTTAATCTTAAAAATAAGCCCAACTGATGGCTAAGAACTAACTTATGGATAACTACTCTTGACTAGGCTGGGACCTCCTAGTTGTCTCACTTCCTCCATATCATTACATTCACAACACTTGTTTTTAATCACTGGTTTTATTTCTTTTCCCTTTTATTTTAAATACAGAGTGGATAGGTGCAGTGTCTCCTCTAATCCTCAGCTCATAACACATTGCTGTACTCATAATAGATACTGAATAAATTTATTGGGTCATATAATAAAGGCAGGTTTGAGTAAGCAGTTAGAAAATTAGTACATTATTCTTTGAGAGCTCTAAGCTAAAGAAAATAATTAGATGGTATAAATGATCCCCGTGGCAACCCTTTAAACTGTGTGAAATTGAGAATTTTTAAAGTATGGAAACAAGAAAACCATTGTGAAAATGCCTTTATCTCAGTAAAATATTAAAAAAATAAAGATTTAGTAACTTTCTAGCTGTCTTCTTTGGCCAGATGTTTTAAAATAAATATATGGCTATATCAAAAAGAATTAACACAGTGATCATTTCTTCCAGTAGAGTTTCATAGAGCTTATTTCTGCCTGCAAGTGAAACCAGCACGTTTTAAAAACCCAAAGTTAAAATGTTCTCTGATCTTGTCTCAAGTGGTGCTCAGCTTCCTAAAGTCTGTTACGCCAGTCAGCCTGTATGAGCACAGGTTTCAGCTCCGGAGTATACCATCTTGAATATCTTTCCAGCTGACTGTGCTTTGTTGTAAACCTTCATTATCTATACCCTCTTCTGCTTCTCTTTCTGCTTTTCCTTCTTGATAGGTTACATTTCCTGCAGTGTAAGGGGAATAAAGTACTTGCTTTAATGGGTCTTTTCCTTCTCTGGTTTCTGTTTTCCACTTTCATTATTTCCAGCTGTTTTCTAATATTTTTTCTTTATGTATAAAAAAAGACCAAGCCCTGAGAAGTACATGAAATAATTTAAGAAACATGCCAGAATTTTAAAAGCTAGATGTTCAAGGAAACCCTTCTACAGGGAAGTATGTTAAATAGCCTTTCATGTGTACAAGTATGTATTTATAGCTTTAGTAACAGTAAATATAACTTGGCCCATTGCTCAAAAAAGTAATTCATCCACTGTTACAGCAATATGCAAATTATAGCTTCAATTTTATTATTAAATAATTGTCAGTACACACTTTATCATATATAATTTTTATAATATATTATAATCAACTTATTTTAGTTGTTTGGGGATATATGATACATTTATTAAGAGTGATCTGAAGAAATTAGCTCCCAGATAAGACTTATTGAGGGTAAAGCAAAATGAAATCTAATATTTTAATTCCACATACTTAAGTTGGATATAATGAATTAAATTTTGTTAGAAACAGATTATTTGAAAGCATATTAACTAGCAGACAATAAGCTAGCAACCCATTTTATGATCAAAAATGTATTTCTGAATAATTAAAAATGTTACTAGTTATTAATATAATTGATGGTTAATAAGATTATTTGCATTTTAAAGGATAGGAAATGAATATTCTTGTTTACAAGGTCCTGAATTAATTTTCCTTTACACATGAAAAGGTTTTCTTTCTCAATTTCCTCATGGACACTTGGATTTGTAAATGAGCCAATTTCTTTTTATTTTTATTTTTTTACTTTTTGGTTTTTCAATTACAGTTGTCCCATTTTTTTCCCTATTGCTCCCCCCTCCACCCAGCCTACCCCTTCTCCCACAATCATACCCCACCCCATTGTCCATGTCCATGAATCATTTATACATGTTCTTTGATTAAACCCTTACCTTATTTATCTCCCTTCTCTCTCTTCCTCTTCCCCACTCCCTGCTAATAACTGTTATTCTGTTCCTTGTTCTACTTAGTTCATTTGTTTGTGTTGTTCCTTAGTTTCCTGTATTCGATGATATCATATGGTATTTTTCTTTCTTTGCCTGGCTTTAAATGAGCCAATTTCAACCATTGATTTTCAGTACTCCTATATTCATCAAAATGTGTGCACATGTGTTATGATTATAATTTTGAAATATGTGTAATGCTATCACATGTAATAATAAGAAATAATTATATAGCATATATTTATGAACTTACTATTGTAAACAGTTTACTCATGCTAACTCCTTTTGTCTTCAGAATCATCTTATTAATATGTACAACTCTTCTTACCATTTTTTAAATGAAAAAACATATACAAAAGGTTACATAATTTGAGGTAATTCAACTAGTATAAGTGGTGTCAAGATTCAAACTAGGGAGTGAAGTTCAAGGCAATATACACTCGGTCAGTACTCTGTCATACCGCTGTACATAAATGACATGAACCAGGAACATGAAAATATTTTTGTAATTAAATTTATTGGAGTAACATTGATTAATAAATTTATGTAAGTCTCAGGTACACAACTTTATAATACAACATCTATATACTTTATTGTGTGCTCACCAACCAAAATCTTGTCTCCTGTCACCATCTTCTGCCATCCTCATACTCCCCCTACCAATTCTGTTTTCCATATCTCTCAGTTTGTTTGGTCATTTGTTGCTTTCTATTTTATATTTCACATATGACTGAAATCATATGGTTCTTGTTCTTTTCTGACTTATTTCAGTTTTATGGTACTCTCAAGATCTGCCCATTTGTTGCAAGTGGTACTTTTTAATCATTTTAATCATTTTTAATGGCTAAATTGTATCCCATGGTACATATGTATGACATCTTCTTTATCCAATCATCCACTGAAGGACACTTAGGTTTTTTCCCCCAGATCTTGGCTCTTACGAATAATGCTGCAATGAACATAGAGGTACATATATATTTTGTTAAGTGTTTTCAAAAATGTTAGATAGATACCCAGAAGAGGGATTGCTGGGTCGCATGGTGGCTCTATATAAATTTTTTGAGGAGTCTTTAAACTGTTTTCCAAAGTGGCTGCACCAATTTTCATTCTTACCAGCAGTATATGAGTTTTATCCACATCCTCTCCAACACTTGTTATTTCTTATTTATAATAGTCATTCTAAAATGTGTGAGGTGGTATCTCATTGTGGTTTTGATTTGTATTTCCCTTATATCAGGTAAAGTTGAGCATCTCTTTTTACATCTGTTGGCCATCTGTATGTCCTCCTTGGAAAAGTGTCTATTCAAGTCCTCTATTTTTCAACTGTATGTGGTTTTGGTGTTGAGTGGTGAAAGTTCTCTATACACTAAAGAGAGGTGTTGTTTACAAATTGTTTTTCATTTCATTAGTTGCCTTTTTTCTTGTTAATGGTTTCTTTTGCTTTTTAAATCTTTTGATTTTGATATAGAGCCATTCACTTATTTTTGCTTTTACTTCCCTTGCCTTCAGGATCAAGTTCAAAAAAATCCCTCTGAGGCCAAGGTCCATAAGTTTAAGGAACAAGAGAGATTTTTAAAAAATATATTTTAGTTATCTCAAAATATATTAAGCATCAAGGAAAATGTCTTTCTAAAAATGTGTGTGTGTTCTCATAATCAAACCACTAATCTATAACAAATATTTCTTTCAAATGAAAAACACTTATTAGTATACCTTTAAAGAAAACTATTTCTAAACTTGTAGGAAATAACACAACACTTGTTTTAGAGTTTATATATTTTGGCAAAGTAAGAAATGCCTATAGAAAATTGTTTAAGTTTTCCCTTAGAGTGTTTTTTTCTAATGTATAAGGTAAAATGGAGTAAATATTAAAATATAGCTTGTAGGCTTAGGTAAATTATTTCTTAATAGTTACTGTATTGTATACTATTTAAATGGTAGCAGATATATCACTAATAGAAAAAAAGCTAAAATAATTCCCAAATAGGGATGTACCATTTCTATTTTGCATTGCTAAATAGCATACAATTAAAACCTTAGTGATTTCAAACAAAAAATATTCTTTATTTCTTTGGCTTGGATGTGTTGACCAGATTCACATGGTGTCTCAGGGGATGTCAGAATATCTGAAAAGTTAAACATGGTCTTAATCATGCGTTACTGAGCATGGTTGGCAGTGTGGGTGGCTTCCAGATGGGAGATCACCTAGGATCATTGTCAGTTGCTTCAGTAACTCTGCACATGAGCCTCGCCATATGACTTCCTAGACTTCCTCACATCCCAATGGTTTTGTTTCAAGATGGAGCATTCCAGGTATACAGACACCAACAAGTAAGTTTATATTCAGTTTTCACGTTCATCAGGCTTGCTTGTGTTCCTTGGCCAAAACTAGTATCACATGGCCACACCCAGAATCATTGTGGATGGGGACTACAAATGAGCATGATTATATGAAGGTATGGTTTAGTGAGTGTCATCAAAGTATTATCGACAACATTGAATAAAAAAGTAACATTAGTCCTCACCTAATTTGTCATTTCTGCTTCAATTGAAATAACAAGTTCAACTAAAAATCTAGCCCTTACGTTGTTTGCAGACTCAAAATTAGCTTTATACAGGCAACTTTAGCATGAGAATACTGTGGAGAATTTATTTTGCCCATTGAATCCCTTGCATGTTGTATTTTAGGATAAATATGGAACTCACCAATTTCCCTTGGAACCTAAATAAATCTCCTATCCATTATTTGAATTGACTTTAGTCTCTCTTCCAACATTTTATCAGATTATCTTAATTTTTTTCCCTTATATTCTGGAATCTAAGTCTAGTTACCTATGTGATGACATCTGTAGAAAAGTATCACAAATATTGAACATTTGCTTTATTAGAATTCTAGCAAAAATTCACTCATCAGTTTGTGTCCTTAACCAACCCAGGAGAATCTTATTGTCTAATGAGGGGTCTGATGAGTCACAATGATTTTTAAAAACAAGTATTAATATTTATGTGTTTCTTAGATTCTATGCTTTCCCAAGCTGGCTGTACCTTCTGTCTCCATCTAAGAACATCTGGGTAGATGTCCCAAAACCTACACTTTCCTTGTCAATTTATTTTATTGCTATATCACAGTTCTTACCTATTGTCTTGTTGTTGTAATTAGTTTTGACAAATTTGTGCAATTCCCAAATTAACTGTATCCCAAATAAGATTGAAGGCATATCCGTAAACCCCCAAAGTTCTCTTGTACTTCTTACCACTTAATCCACATCTATCCCTTTCCCAGGCAACCATCTATCTCATTTCTATCACTATGGACTGGATTCAGTGGTGTGTTGGTCAATATTTTAAAACCATCTATTAAAAAAAAACCATTTTGTAAAGTTTGTCACTTTTAATAGTGTAAGTATCACTACTAACATGGCTGATTCTTAGGCTACCAAAGCAACATCACTGAGTGTAGAGCTGGGAATGAACGTGCATTAGTGCACCATTCAATACCTTCCAGGTACAATGTAAAAAAATAAATATAGCATAAGTAAGAAGTGATGAAGTTTGAGTTCTTATAATACAGTACTTAATTCAATTTTTAATAGTTGCTGTGGTCAGATAGTTCACAGAAATGCTGAAAAAACAGCACTAACAATATTTGCCTGTTCTGTGAAACAAATTGCATATAAATGGAAACATTCTGTATGGCCTCTTTTGTATCTCTTTTGCGCAATATGCTTGAGATTCATGCATGTTATTGTGTGCATCAGTAATATATTGCTGAATTATATTCAACTCTGAATAGAAAACAGTTTGTTTAACCATTTACCTCTTCATAGACATTTATATTGTTTTTCAAGTTTGGCTCTTATTAATAAAACTGTGAACACGTATGTAGATTTTGTGTACACTTATATTTTTATTTCTCTTTGGTAAAATCCCAGTTGTGTGATTGTTGGCTCATAAGGGGGTAAAATCCCAGTTGTATAATTATTGAATTGTAAGATAAGTGTATGTTCAGCTTAATGAAAAACCACCAAAATACGTTCCAGGCAGTTTTACAATTTTATCCCCCTACCAGCAATGTATGAGAGTTTAAGTTGAATCACATCCTTAGCAAGTTTTGTCTTGCTGATCTTTGTATATTATCCATTCTAGTGGGTATTTAGTGGTATTTTATTGTGACTTAATTGAATTTAGACAAATAATTTTTTGAATAGCTATTCATGTACTTATTAGTCAGGGTTATTTTTTCTATAACAAAGTAACTTTTTAAATATCTTTTCCCCATTACACATATTTTGTAGACTTTATGTGCTTTATTTTTCCTGTTTTCACAGCCATTGCTCAGTAATTCTATGGGACAAAGGGTATCATATGGCCAGTTGACTGACTAAAGAGAACAAGTTAGACTGATTACCATCTGGGAGACCCTTCAGAAACAAGTACTAGACTCAATTACATGAACTGAACTGGGAACCCAAAGGCTTACTAGCCAGATGGATGCACACACTGGAGACACTATAGTCCTGTCACACCCACTGATGTAGGCCCTACATGGGAGGGCCCTACAATTGTAAACAATATTTTTCCTCCACTGGCATTATCTGTGTCCCAGGATTATATTTCTTGTGTGGAAGTCAGACATTAACTTGCCTCCATCCAGAAAACTCAGTGGCTTTCTTCTTAAAGGGAGTCATGAGAATTCTTTAATTGTTTAAGAAACAAAACTAGTAGACAACTATAGAAATCTCACCAAAATGAGGCTACACTTGGTTATTCAAGGGATATTTCAAATGGGAAAACTGACTCATTATTTATAATCACTCTGCAGACAATTATCTATACTTCAATTAGAAAACTCATCATTTAGGAAAAGATGGATTAAAACTCATTCCTAAATTGATTAGTGACTCCATCTTGGATCTGAAAGACATTTCCAATCAGCCTCAACTTATTGTCCAGTGTTATTATGAGTAATAGAATTGTCCTAGTTTTCCTATTTGCAGACCTAGGTAGAGCTTTTGCAATCACTAACATATCTCGGGCTTTAAGGCATGGGCCAAGTAAAGGAGGTAATACAGAAATTTAAGGAGAAAGCCACTTAGCATTCTAAGATAGACATTGATGATTTAAGGGAATGGTTCCGCTGGTTGGGTCCCAGACTCTGGGTGTCCTAGGTGAAGTCAATAGCACACACTGGTCTCATCTTGATCTTGCTGCTTGTCCAGTACACACTAGCATTAATTAAATGCTGAATTTGGCCCCATCCTCTGTTGGTCAAACAAATCACCAGAAAATTCACCCATAGCCAGTTGATATAGAAACAAGGGGTGGATATACTTGAGGAATACAATTCTCTGAGGGTCTCTTGCATATCTATATACCTTGCACTGAGGGCCCTTTGTCTTAGACTATTTTATAGGATTTTTGTATTGCATATGATATTGCAAAATAGAGAAAATGTATTCTTTCAAGGCAATGGTAGGTATTCTTCCTGTCCAGTGTAACAAAAATTAAAATTTCCCTCTGAAGCAAAATACCTGCGGGCTTACTGCCCATTATAAAAGATTTTGAGTCCCTTTAGCTTAGTACTCCTCTTCTGTAACAAATCCACTGCACATTATGGGTGTCAACTGTCTCTCTTCACTTTACGCTGTAGGAATTGGGTCTCTGGGAACTGAAGCAGAAATGCTAATAGTCTGGCTACTGCTTTTGTTGTGAGTTATAAACTGTTGATCTCTGACTCATAAAAGTGTGACAGGTTAACATGTTAGCTAGTAAGAAGGATAAAATCTTAGACTTTTACAATTCTTGACAGTGTCTATGTCCAGCAAAATCCAGATAAAAGGATGTTCAAAGCTCTATTATTAGTGAAAGATCAAACTCTGGAAACAAAGTATCTATTGAAAAAAGGATAGATTTCTTAAAAAGTCATACTTTATCTATACAATGTATACTAGAGAGCTACAACTGCATGACTATGAAAAACTAAAGAGCTGACAAACCCAACAACATGGATGAATTTCCCATAAATTACATTGTGTGATAGAAGCCAAACACAAATGAATACATACAGTATGATTCATTTACATGGCATACAAGAATGAGTAAAATTTATCAACAGAGATGGATGTCAGGATAGTGTTTAAGAGGGAAATTTGGTATTGGCTCAGAAGGAGCACGAGATTCTGCAGGAGCAGGAAATTATCTGTGTGGTTTTCCAGAGATATTGTTTCCTAGATATATACATGTGGGGGAATGCAGTGGCTGTGAATATTATACTAGAATAGTGTACTCTTGTCATTTTACTGTTACATAGGGTAAACCTTCATTAAAATATGTTAAAATATTTAAAATTTAGGGTAAGATTTTAAAAAAACCCTGACCTTTAATATTGAGAAAATAGTTATTATTTCAGGAAACTTGAGAGAAGTTATTTTGCTGAGTTAAACATGGTATCTGTTTTAGACAATATCTCTGACTGTCCCTCCTCAAAAAAAAAAAAGTGAAATCATGAAATTCCAAGTAACAGTTTGCTAAAGATTTCACTAGAGGGTAATTTATATTAGTTTAAATAAAGAAAATGATGCTTTACAGCAACTATAATATAGAATTTTTAAGATATATATTTGTACCTTTTTCATTATTTGTTTATATTAATTATTACAATTAAATTCATTTTAGCTTAGCTTCAAAAATCATTTTATTGTCAATCCATTATTTTTGAACTATTTTTTATGTGTCTACTTTTTCCTGATTGTGAGTGATATTGAACTTAAATATAGATTCTGATACTATCTTTAAATAAAAGGAACCAGAGCTCCTTGGTGAAATGTTTGATTCTAGAATTGGAGTCAGGGATATACAAGATGACTCTGGTGCCTCTTCCTATTGTAAAAACAGCATCCTATTAGATTAGAGCTTCAACATATAAATTTGGGGGTGGGGGCACAATTCAGTCCATAACAATGGACATATGTCAAAGGGATACAGAGACCAATGGAAAGTACTCCCAAAGGCCAAAGGTGATATAAATTGAGCTATAAAATAAAGTATAATTGGACCATAACTCAAAGTTTAAAATAAAAATGTTATCTTGATGTGATATAATAAAAATGATACTTTACCTTTGGGATCTTCCTCCCCAAAACATACAACACTAATCTAACCTTGAGAAAAATATCATACAAGGTCCAGTAGAGGAGCATTTTACCAAACATGTAAACAGTTATTTTCTAAACTGTCAAGGTCATCAAAAACAAGGAAAGTGTGAGAAACTCATAGCCAGGAGAACCTAAGGAAACATGACAACTAATTTCAGTATAGTATACTGAATGAGATCCTGGGCAATAAAAATGACACTAGATGAAAACTAAGGATATCTCAATAAACTATGGACTTTAGTTAATAATAATGCATCAATATTGGTTCAACTGTGACAAATATACCATATTAACTAATTATCCAGCAAACCACATATGGGTACAGGAATGGGAACTCTCTGTACTATATTTACAATTTTTTGTATGCCTAAACTATTCTAAATAAAAGGCTTATTTAAATAAGAAAAAAAGGTAAGCATTGTCAGAAAGAGGGAGAAAGAGAGAGAGAATATCTGACTTCTGAGGCCCAGGACTATTACCAGTTTTAAACTTTTCAATTTTTTTGTGTTTATGTTGTTTATCTCTTATATTTCCATTACTCTTTAATCAAAATTCCCTTAAGAACATGATCATATAATTAATTTTTATGTAGTGTAAGTCACACATGAATCATTTTCACTTAACAGCTTCTCATTATTGGCATTTAGACACTATTTTATACTATGTTTATAGACAATATTTTCCATAGGGAAAATAAATCAGCTTGGTTCAAAATAGACCCCAGATTGTGTTGTAATAAGTACCAGAGTTTAAAATACATTTTATATAATTATTATTTTAGGTGATTAATATTTCATGAGAATTCAAATAAAAATAACTTGACATTTGATGTCTTAAAATATTATTACAGCAAACAGGGAAATTATTTCATGGCCATAGTGCTTTATAAATTGGGAATTTTTAAAAATAAAATTTCCAAATTATTTTTGCTTAATTTGAAAAAAGCAAAACAAACAAAGAAAACTTTTCAAAAAAGCTTGACTTTAAATTATCAGATTTGCAGGATGGCAGTTATTATTTAATTAACAACTTTAAAAATATGCACATTATTAAAATGTTTATTACTTATTCCATTGACCTGTAATAAACAGATATTTTGGTAAATAAAATGGAATGATAGAGAAACAACAATGATCTTGATAAGACAATGCCAACTCTAACATAATTTGAGATCACAGGCAAAAAAGAATGGTACATTCTATACTGATCAAGACTTTGGCAATTGTTTCTTTAAGTAAAAAACTTATACAAATATCATAGAGAAGATATGCATATGACAAATATGATTATTAATTCAAGTAACATTCTGATTATGTTTTAAATAAAAATGCCAATATTAGGTATGAATACAAATATTTCTAAATTTTTTTTACAATTTAAAAATAAATTTAGTATTAACAATCCTAATGGGTTGATTAATAATACAATTTTCTATCACTGCCTATGTCAACTGGAAATTAGGACATAAATAGACTAAAATGTTAATAATTTTTTAATTGCATTTTTTAACCCAAGTGTCTCATTTATCCCTTTGGTAACTCTGTGAGTCAGAAATAAAAGCATATAACCTGATATATATTTTTCTTACAAGAACTCAGCAACATGGAACTAAATTATCTTCTTTATTTAATAAAGCTACAGGTATACCTACTCTTAAACATCAAAAAAAAAAGTGTGAATACCTACCTGGAAATAAAGTTTTAATCTAAATTCCATTGAACAGAAGATATACCTGCATTTGGCCTGCCTACTTTTAAAAAAAGTTAATCATTTAATAAAAAACATAATCATATCAAAAATAATTTGTTTTTATTTTTCCAAACAAATATTTGTGGTATGTTTTGATGAAAAGAGATTGCTATATCCTGTTAATGTATACACTTGATATCCATTCTGAATATTAAGTATTGCAATAGAATTTTCAAAGGAAATAATATGGAAGGAGGAAGAGATATTTGATTGTTTTGAGTTTTACAGATTACTCAGAACTGAATGTTTTTCTTTATCTGTTATAGTAGTATTATTTTACTTTATATTCCATCAAAAGAATGAGAGTATGTATCCAACAAAATATAATGAAGTTGGTAGATAGAAATTACATTTTAGTAATCATTCCAGAGATGCTAGTAGGCATACCGACTTTTTTTTTTCTTAATCTTAATGAGACCCATAAAGGTCAGCCTTTGTTTAATAGTAACTTTGACATTTATTACTTTGCTCCTTACAATTTTTCCTCTTAAATTTATGAAGTCAAAAGTGCATCATCTCATTTCTTGAATATTGTGTTATCACTAATATTCTAATTAGTTTTTATTTCCTCTGCTTTACATGAACAGGGTTCTTAAAATGTCCTTGAAAAATGGACATTGGTCTATACAGCTAGTGTTTCTAATTAGTGGCACTCCCCAGTGTTTATGTGTTCTTGTGTACATATCATTAAATTTATGTTTGTAATCTTGTGGTGGGAAAACACATAAAAATACCCTCTACATCAAACTCTACTGGCTACTATGTAATTATATAAATCTGATTTTTTATATTTTTAGGATGCTAGTTTATTGTACTTTCTGAGACTATGTATTCTTTTAGAAGAAAAGATACCTTCAAATAGTCATTGAATAAACTTTGTACACCATACTTTTAAAACACAACCTCAGAATTTTATTATCTTAATTTAAACAAAAAAGATGAACCTTAGAACAGGATGACTTGGGTTTTCAGTCTGTGCCTCCTCCCAATGCAAACGTTTATAGTTATCAATGGCTAGGAAACCAGAGAAAAATTCCCTTCGTAGTTTGTCTGTCTTCTGTAAAATCTGCTTAGTCTATCAATTATAGCTATTCTCTCGGTCATCGTGCTTTCCTTGGACACAATGAAAATCATTGCACTATGTGTCCCGTGTCACAAGACTGGTGTTTGTTGTCATTTTGAACAATTTTGAACAAAATGTTTAGTGTGTTTTAGGAATGTTCACTACACTTCCAGGAGAAATACTGGCATGAAAAGCTATTTACTATTTTGTTTGACAAAAATAGATTGAAGTCTCTTTGACAGTTTCTGCACTACACCAGATCGCCTCAATTTAAAATTAATATAAGTAAATTTAGTGGGCAGAATGTGACACATGCCATTTATATCAGAAATTCATGTATTGATTTTATTTTCAGCAACTCAAATATGTTTTATAGTCTCTCAGATTTTCAATATTATTTGATATTTTAAAATATTGTTACATAGAAATAAAGAAATGTAGGTAGAGATATGTAAATTGATTGCAGGATTACTAATGGCTCACTTCTCAACTGTAGACTTAACAAATGTCAACAAAGTTCTGAAATCTCATTAAAAAGGTCATCACATCCTGCAGAGGTCTCACCTTGATTCTGAGCTAAACCTGTGACTTCCATTCAAACATCTACTTTCTCTTTCATTGGACAGAATGGTTATTGCAGTAGCATTTGCAACTGAGAATCACTCAAGAGAAAGGCATTCTTGTTTTTATATTTCAATGATCAGTTATAAAGTTATATTTATCAAAATTTTATCTGTGGATATGAACTGGTAGTTTAAGAAAACACTAAAAACATATCAGAACAATATGACACAATTATGTAGAGATACAAATCCAGACCTATAAAGACTAAATGAAAAACTTAAATTATTAAGTCCAGGCATGAAAGGGTCTGATAAAAGATGTTGTTTAATACAAGATAATTCTATAAAAGCATGGTACTATTTAATGAAAAAAATTATCATAAAAACATAAAAGACTGGTGTAGTCCAGAAAGATTATTTGCTATATTTTATTGAAACACCAGTGCTTTCTAGAGTAGTTGTCTAAATTATCCACCTTTTTTTGTCTATTTCACATCTGTAAGTTACAGGAAACTGAAAATACTAAAAATTAGTATTGTTCACAGAAAAACAAATTAGATGAGTCCAGTGCACTAATTATTGCCCTATGGAAAGACTGCTTTGCACCTTCATGTCATTTCAGTATTTCCTTTTTTTGCCTATATATATGATATTTTAATTTTTTGACCAGTTTAAACATTTTATAAATCCTCTCAATGACTGAGTAAAATAATATCTTTTATTTGTGTTGATTTTATCTTATTTAAGAGTCATGTTTTTACCATTTTAACCTTTTTTATTTAATCTTTATTGTGTTTTTTCCATTACCATTTAGTCCCTTTATACCACAATCACCACACTGTTGTCCATGCAGATGAGCCCTTTTTCCTTTTTGCTCAATCCCTCCACTCTCTAACCTCCCTACCCCCAGCTGTCACCTGCTCTCCATCTATGAGTCTGCCTCACTTTCCCCATTAGTTCAATTTATTCACTAGATTCCACATGTGAGTGAAATCATATGGATTTTCTTTCTCTAAGTGGCTTATTTCACTTAGAATAATGTTCTCCAGGTCCATCCATACTGTCGCAAATGGTAGAATTTTCTCCATTTTATGGCCGAGTAGCACTCCATTGTGTAAATGCCCCATATGTTTTATCCACTCATGTACTGGCGGACATTTAGGCCACTTCCATAGTTTGTCAATTGTAAATAATGCTGTGCTGTCCCACTTCTGGGAATACATCCAAAGGAACCCAAAGCACTAATTCAAAATAACATAAGCACCCTTATGTTAACATTTTTGTTCATGAAAAGTGGTCAAGCATTAGTGTTTACAAAAATCAGATTAATAAGAATAATAAGACACTTTTGGTTTATCTTTCACATATTATCTTACTTGAGAGGTTCAGAAAGGTACTGATCATTTGATGGTATATCATATATATATATATGTATATGTGTATATATATATATATGTGTATATATATATGTTCAGAGAAGGAAAACTCTGACTCCAAAAAACCTCCGCTGCCTTGCGGCATACCTCTTCAGGGGAAAGGCTAAGGGAGTAAACCCCGACAGAAAATCCGGAGCCGGAGTCCCTAAGGCGGTTTGACGTTGTAGTCAACACCGGAAACTCCTGCGGCGCACCTGAAGCCAAGCTGTATTGACTCCGTCTTTCCCTTGGACCCTTCAGCTGCGAAGAGAGGGGGGGTCTGCTGCATGGGCAACAGCAGACCCTCCATATCACCCTGCCCAGGCTCTGTAGCTTCAGCTCCACTGGAGAGGACACTCCAGCGTCATCGCAAGATGTCGATTCAACACGGGAGGAGACAGATACCGTGTCACTCCCGAGTCGGACTGCACAGCCATTCTCGGCGGTGTAGATAGACTCTTAAGAAGCTACACCATCGTCTCTCGAGATGGACGGCTGCCGACGACGACGATGTATATATGTATATATATGCTTTATGTATTATGCTGTTACAGTTGTCCAAATTTCTTTTCCCTTTTTTCCTCTCCACCCAGTTATCTCCCTCTCTCCAATTGTCCCCCCACTTAGTCCATGCCCATTGGTTGTGCATATAGTTCTTCTCAACATCTTCCTATCTACTCTACTCCATCCTACTATGCTTCTTAATTCCTGTACCATCTCCCTTCCTTTACCGCTTCCTCCTCCCTGCTGACCTCCCCCCCAAATTTTCCCCATACCTATAATTCTTTTCCCACTCTCGTTGCCTACTTAGGTTGCCTTTGTTTCATTTCCCTAACTTCTGTTGTTGGTTGTTGTGATACAGTTTTCATTTTAATGTTCATAGTTTTGATCCTCCTTCTCCTAAACAAGTTCTTTTTTAACACTTCATATAACAGTGGTTTGGATCTGATGAACTCCTTCAGTTTTACTTTGTCCTGGAAGCACTTTCTCTACCCTTCTATTCTGAATGACAGCCTCACTGGATAGAGTAATCATGGTTGTAGGTTTTTGCTTTTCATTACTTTGAATATTTTTTTGCCAGTCCCTTCTTGCCTGCAGAGTTTCTTTTGAGAAATCAGCTGATTGTCTTATTAGGACCCCTTTGTATGTAATTCTCTTCTTCTGTCTTGCTGCTTTTAAGATTCTCTCTTTATCCTTAATTTTCGACATTTTGATTCTAATGTGTCTTGGTGTGGTTCTTCCTGGGTCCAGATTTTTTGGAACTCTCTGTGCTTCCTGAACCTGGAAGTCTATTTTCTTCCCCAAGTTCAGGAAGTTCTGCTTTATTATTTTTTCACATAATTTTTCATTTTCTAGTTCTTCTTATTCACCTTCTGGAAGCCCTATGATTTGGATGTTGGCCTGCTTATAGCTGTCCCATAGGTTTCTGGGCCTCTCCTCATTTTCCTCACTTTTTGTTTTCTCTTTCTGCACTGGTTGATTCTTTGTTCCTTCCATATGTTCTGATTTGTTGATTTAATCCCTGGTTTTCTTTCCCTCACTACTAGTTTCATATGTGTTTTCATTCATTTCAGCAGGTCTAGCCTTCATTCCTTTCCCATGTTGTTTATGATCTCCTGTTAGGTCTGTAAGCATTCGTATAACCAAAGCTTTGAACTGTGCCTCAGAAATATTTCCTATCTGCTGCTTTGTTAGATTAGATATTTACTGTCTGGTCAGCTGCATGATTGGGACCTCTATTATGTGTCATCCTGACAGTTTTGTGTTTTCCTTTGCTTCCTGGGTGGAGCTGTCACACCTCCTGTGCTATAGGGGGTGGAGTCCCATGCACTTGTCACAACTAGGTGACCCTTCTCACCACATTGTGACATTTTGCATGGGGGTGGGGGTCCAAGATGGATTCTTGCTGTTGATTTTCCACTGAGAGACTGGGAGCCTCCTCCTCTGTCCCCACATCCTCTGGCCCTCATAGTCTGAGGCAATGAGGGTCTGCCTTTCCTAGCATTGGAATTGTGAGCTTATGGGTCTGGTCTGGAGCGGGGGGTGCTCCCCAGGCACTTCTTGCCTCCCCTTAAATACAGGTTTCTGTGTTTACCGCCATCCTGCCACCATCACTGCTGCTGCCACCGCCCACACAGCTTGACCTCTCTGCCCCAGCTTCGCTCCTCCTACCTGTCCGGACAAGCACCACTTCTTTATAACTTCATATGTTGGGCTTCCATTTAGATTTATTTTCTGGAACTGATTATTTCTGGTTTTGCGGTAGTTAGTTGTATTCTTTTTTAGTTGTGGAGGGACAGGGAGCATGTCAGTCTAGGCCTCCATCTTGGCCGGAAGTTGTCTCCTCATCTTGATAGGCTCTTGTGTTTGTTTCCCTCTATATCATGTATATTTTTTATTGCTACATACAGTTCACATTCACATAGTTCAAGTATGATTATATGATTTGTATTGTGTAAATTCTATGCACGTGCTCATGACGGAAATTCCCCATGACCCTGCGGAAGATAAAATAATGGTTAGACACTGTTTATTTTATCTACAAAGGCTCAAAAGTGAAATCTGAACATATATTAGTTTTGTAGTAATTGTGAAAATAAATAAATTTTAATAGGGACCAGACTTTCTAAAGATGGTAGATGATTTTCTTTTTGGCTAGAATACATTTTATCCATTATTTATATACATCCAGCTGCTAATTTCCTGTCTTATAATTATGATGTGACATGCCTACATAAAAATGTCCTGGCTTCATGCCTGAAACTAATATACCTATGTTTATTAAGAAGATTGTTCTAAATTCCAACAGGGGCATATGAGCAAAATAAATATGCAAGACATCGCAGGACAAAAGAACTAAAATTGTCATTATTAGCCTCACAGTCTATATACAAACATAAACAAAGCAAATTCTTTGTTAAATTACTGATAATCTACTTCAGCTTCTACTAACATGTTTTTTAATTGTATTTTTCCATTACCATTTATCCCTCTTATACCCCTTGTCACCTGCAATCACTACACTCTTGTCCATGTCCATGAGTCCTTTATCCTTTTTGCTCCATCCCTCCATTCCCTAACTGCCACGCATAGCTGTCATCTTTCTCTCTGAGTCTGTCTGTATTTTGCTTGTTAGTTCAACTTGTTCATTAGATTCCATATATGAGTGAAATCATGTGGTATTTGTTTACCTCTCACTGGCTTATTTCATTTTGCATAATGTTCTCCAGGTCAATCCATGCTGTTACAAAGGGTAAAATTTTCTTCTTTTTCACAGCCAAATGGTATTCCATTCTGTAAACTAACACTTTTCTATGGAGAAGTAAACTTCCATGTAAAAGGCCCTAACCAGGTCAATTAAGTCATAACAAGGAATGCATACTTTTAAAATTAGTGTTTTCTTCAAATAAATACCCAGAAGTGAAATAGCTGGATCATATAGTAGGTCTACTTTTTATTTTTTAATTGCATTTTATTGATTATGTTATTTCAGTTCTCCCTGTTTTTCCTCCTTTATTCCCCTCCATCCAGCACCCCCACTCCTTCAGGCAATCCCCACACCAATTGTTCATGTTCACCGGTCATGCCTATAAGTTCTTTGGCTACTACATTTCTTATACTATACTCTAATCCCCATGGCTATTCTGTAATTATCTATTTGTACATCTTAATTCTCTCATCTCCTCACACATTCCTTTACATCCCCCTCCCATTTTGTGACCATCAAAACACTCTCCATATCAGTGATTCTCGTCTGTTCTTCTTGTTTGCTTAGTTTGTTTTTTTAGATCTAGTTGATAGATATGTATTTATTGCCATTTTGTTGTTCGTAGTTTTGACCTTTTTTAAAATGTCTCTTTAATATTTTATATAATAATGGTTTGGTGAAGATGAATTCCTTTCATTTTTTCTTGTCCGGGAAGCACTTCATCTGCCCTTCCATTCTAAATAATAGCTTTGCTGGGTAGAGTAATCTTGGCTGTAGGTCCCTGCCTTTCATGACTTTGAGTACTTCTAGCTTGCAAAAATTTCTTTTGAGAAATCAGCTGACAGTCTTCTGGGAACATCCTTATAAGTAACTGCTTCTCTCTTGCTGCTTTTAAGATTATCTCTTTATCTTTAACTTTTGCATTTTAATTATGTTGTGCTTTTTTTGTGGGCCTCTTTGCATTCATCTTGTTTGGTACTTTCTGTGCTTCCTGGACTTTCATGTCTATTTCCTTTACCAAATTAGGGAAGTTTTCTTTCATTATTTTTTTCATGTAGATTTCCCTCTTTCTCTTCTTCTGGCGCCTGTATGATATGAATGTTGAACCTCTTGAAGTTGTTCCAGAGACTGTTTATACTATCATTTTCTTATTGTTATTCTGAATGGCTGATTTTTGGTTCCTTATGTTCCAAATCATTGGTTTGATTCTTGGCTTCATTCACCCTTCTCTAGTTTCCCTTTAAATTGTTCTTCATTTAAATTAGCATATTCTTCATTTCTGACTGGATCTTTTTAATGCTGTTGAGGTCTTTATAACCAGTGTTCTGAATTCTGCATCTGGTAGATTGATTATCTCCTTTTTTTTTAAAGTATATTTTATTGATTATGTTGTTACAGTAGTTCCAATTTTTCCCCTTTGCTCCCCTCTGCCAAGTACCCCTTCACTCCAGCAATCCAAACCCCCTAAGTCCATGTCCATGGGTCATGCATATAAGTTCTTTAGCTTCACCCTTTCTTATGTTATTCTTAACATCTCACTGTCTATTTTGTAGCAACCAATTATGCTTCTTAGTCCCTTCACCATTCCCCCATTTCTCCCCCTCCCAGATGATAACCCTCCAAATAATCCCCATACTTATGACTCTGTTCCTATTCTGGTTTGCTTAGTTGAATTTTGTTTTTATTTTTTAGATTCAGTTGTTGACAGTTGTGAGTTTGTCAACATTTTAGTGTTCATAGTTTTGATCTTCTTTCTCTTAAGTAAGTCCCTTTGACATTTCATATAATAATGGCTTGATGATGATGAGCTCCTTTAGCTTCACCTTGTCTGGGAAGCGTTTCATCTGCCCTTCCATTCCAAATGAAAGCTTTGCCGGATAGAGTAATTTTGGTTGCAGGTTGCCTTTTTTTTTTTTAAATAATTTCTTTATTTATTTGTTTGTTTATTTTGTTTTTAGAGAGAGGGGAAATTAGAAAGAGAGGGAGGAAAACATGACTGTGTGGTTGCCTCTCACTCACGCCCCCAACTGGGGACCTGACATGCAACCAAGTAATGTGCCCTGACTGGGAATCAAACCAGCGACACTTGGCTCACAGGCCAATGCTCAGTCAACTGAGTCACAGCAGCCAGGGCTGCAGGTTGCCTTTTATCACATTGAATACAGCTTGCCAGTCCCTTCCTGGCTGCAGAGTGTCCTCTGAGAAAGCAGCTGATAGTCCTATAGACACCCCCCTGTAGATAACTCTCTGCCTCTCTCTTGCTGCCCCAGGACTCTCTCTTTATATTTTACCTTTGGCATCTCAGTCATGATGCATCCTGGTGTGGTCCCCTCTGGGTCTAGCTCGCCCAAGACCTCCATGCTTCCTGGACCTGTATGTCCATCTCCTTCACAAAATTTGGGAAGTTTTCCTTTTTTTCAATTCTTGATTCCTCATTCTGTACTGGTTGACTGTTTTTTTCTGTATTATGTTCCAAATCCTTGATTTGAACCCCTGTTTCCTTTCCTTCACCATTGGTTTTGTGTGGATTTTCCTTCGTTTCATTTAGCATAGCCTTCACTTCTTCTCTTATGCATTTGCCCTATTCAAGCATATCTGTCAAGCCTGTGAGCATCTTTATCACCAGTGTTTTAAATTCTGTGTCTGTTAGGTTGTCTATCTCCTCATCTGTGAGGCTGGCTATCTCCTTGTCACTTAGTTCTCCCATTGGAACCTTGATCCATTTCCCCTTTGGGGCCATATATCTTTGTCTCCTTACTCTGACATGCTCCTGTGTTTGTTTGCCTCCACATCCCAGGTAGAGCTGTCTCTCCTGTTACATTGTAAGGGGCAGAGCCTTAGGGATTCATCAGTACAGGAAGACCTGTTTCACCTCATTGTGGGGCTGTTTGTGGGGGAGGATTCTGAGAGGGCTCAGCACTTGCCCCTTTTCCAGGTACTTCTCCCACTTCCACACTGGACAGGTGCCCCTCTAGCTGCTGCCCTGGCCATCGTTTCCAGAGTGGGTAGGTCCGTGGACATTCTAGGACCATGGGGGCTCTTTAAAGAAGCAGACTCTTCTGAGACCGGCAGTTTCTGCCTCCTTCCCAATGCCCACTGGGACTGAGGGCTATGAGGTCTGGTGAGGAGCTGGGAATGCTCCCCAGGTTTTCCTTCTGACTTTTTAAAATGTGTGACTGTACTTTCTGACAGCCTGCCAGTGCTGCTACTGCTGCCACTGCTGCTGTCACCTCCATACCATGTCCTCTCCACCCTGGCTCCACCCCTCCTACTTGTCTGGATGAGTATTTCTTCTTTATATCTTTGTTTGCTGGACTTCCATGAAGTTTGGTTTTCTGCAACTTCTGGTCGTTTTTAGTTTTGTGGTAGTTGTATTTCTTCTTAGTTGTGGAGGGAGACGCAGAGTGTCTGTCTATGCCTGCATCTTGGCCAGAAGTCCTATTTTAATTCTGATGTATTTTTTTTAGAAATTTATATTGGTTTTCAATTCCAAAAGTGAACCAATGGAGTAAATTATATTGAAAAAATATTTATATTCCAGACCACTAGATAAATGATGTCTCAGTCTATGTCATAGTGTGTTAAAAACAAGTGAGAAATGTTATTATTATTTTTATTATTAAAGATGTCATGACCCATTTAGCTCTGAACTCCCTCTTGTTGGATTAAGCTGTATCCTGAGGGGTTCTGCTCTCCCACAGTTCACCAAATAAACTAATTCTCTTTCTTTAGAGACCAAAGATTAATCCTTTAGAAACTTAATGAGGTAGAAAAACAAATACCAGTAGAAAAAAATGTGCTTGGGAACTCTAAATAAAACAAATTAGTTTCCATTTGAAAAGCAAATTAGTTGATTTACACATATTTTTCTTTTATTCTTCTTCATTTATATTTCTTCATCAAACCCTGAGTTCCTCCAAGGGGACAGCCCACTTATAAAAACTTTTTTTGACTTTTATTCACTTTCTATTTTAAATCATATTTTCCCACCCACAAATACCTTTATATTTTATATTTCTTTCCCTTATGTTTCCTTTCTTTCTAAACATTTACTGATGATTTTGCTATAGAACAAGTTCAATTAAGTTTGAAAATTTATAAACATAAAGATAGACTGAAAATCAAAGAGAAAGAAATATTTATTTAATAATCCACTAGAACATAGTTTTAGCTTTGATATATTATTGAATTTTATGATCAAACTTAAAATATGATGTCTTTAAATTTTTGTTTTAATATTCAAATATTTTAAAATGTTATCTTATTTTATCATAAAATTTTATTTAGAAGAATATTTTATAACATAAATACTACAGAAAAGCTCAATAATGTTATTCTAATTTACAAAGAGAACTTGGAATTAAGGTAGAATCTGTATATCCTTTCTCTAAACAATGCTTGAAATGTTGACTATTTAATCTATAATTATACAAACACTAATATGATTTATTATAAGGTAAGAAGTATATGAAGGCAAGCATAGAAACAACATATGCACATATATAAATATTTTTTTCTTATTTACTTGAAAATAAGTTTCTTTTCCCTGGAACTTGTTCCATCATACCACTGTTTCTCAACTTTTACTAGCTGGTTCTTCTATCTTGATTACAGACTAAATACAACTTCTCCAAAAGCCTTCTTTAATCTCTTAAGTTGTAAGTCTCAATTCAAGAATTGTGTTTTCATAATACTTTTATCAACACTATTATTGATGCATTAGTTGTTCCTTTAGCACACAGATAGTGACACTGAATTTTCTAGTCAAAATATTGTTTTAGGTTGTCACTTAGAAAATTTATAAGTGGCCTAAAACTTGCATATCTTTTAGTATTGACCTATGAATGTGTAGGGAATCATAGGTCTTAATTTAACAGGTAAAATAACTCATCTACACAATGCTTTCATTGAGATCCCAGATAGCCTTTTATGTCACATTAAGGAGGCTGAATTTTAATTTGTAGAGCTTATTAAACAAGAATGGTAGACAATTAGTTTCCATATGGAGGGACTCCTCTGATATTGCCAGAGAGAAGATATTTTGGGTAGGGAGGTAAAATGACAACACCAGAAGTATGGTGACAAATAGATGAGAGATGCTAAGTGCCAAAAAAAAAAAAAAATACAATTAAAATAAACATTGAAGAAAAATGATAGGGAACAAAAATATAGAGGAGGTAAAAATATTAGGTAATTGATAATTAACCATATCTAAAAAGTAAGAGAGACAAAAACAGTCAAGACTGACAACTTCCTTAATTATACTGGCAAAATAAAGAATCCCTACAGTAGTTATTGTCCCATAACATCTGGGTGTGTGTTTGTGGGACAATTAGTGATGTTTACAGAGAAAATTCTCTATTTTTATATATTATGTAATGAAATCTGTTTTTCTAGATTTCTTTAAACTTCTAACTGTTCTTTAAATTGTTTTCTATTTCATTTCAATTGTGACATTTGTCTTAGAAATACTGAAGTTGGCTCAGTTGGTTGGAGCATTGCCTACACACCAAAATGTTTCATGTTTTTTTCCCCATTAAGGCACATACTTAGGTTGGGGGTTCAATCCCCAGTTGTGTCCCCCTTTTTCTTACTCTCTCTCCCCTGACCCTTTCCTCTCTCTCTCTAAAAATCAATAAAAATATATCCTCATGTGAAGATTTTTTAAAAATTTAAAAAGAGGAAGTTAGAGAATGCATAGAATGGGAAGCTGTTGAGATTCCTTAAAAATTTATTGTCATCATTTTGAATCCTTACACTCACTTGCGTTAAAATATATGGTGGCTGTTACCTAGACTTGTCCATCCTCTCTGTAAATGAGTTGTCCATTAGATATATACATTTTAAAGTAGAAATGAATTCTAAACATGAAATAATTATTTTCATAAGAAATGGGTATTATGCAGGATAGGGCAAAGGTAGGTTTACTGTTGTTCACATGGAAAATAATATAATAATTAATAAATAATAATGCAATAACAAACTGTATCATGTATGTACAACTGTAAACCTATTTTTCAACCCACCTTGTATTTACTTTAAATAAGATGTACCTTGAAAAATGGCAGAACTTCAGAAATAACACATAAAATAAATGACACAATAAAAATTATGTCTTCGTACAGTTTGCCATCTCATTTTTGTAAATCTAAATATTTCCTCTTTTGTCACAAATTTAAAATACCTTTATAAAAAGCATAAAAATAATTTTGATATTCATTGATTCTTTAGTACAGAAAATCAACCAAAATGTTTCAATGCAGTCAACTCATCAAATCAAGAGACTTGCTGGCTGATGAATAGCTGGACAAACAAGACCGTTGTCACAGTAAATGTTACAATTGCATTTCTAGAATCACAGGTCAGCAAAATTTATTCAAAGTCAAGTAGTACTGACTATGATGAGTGAAAATTGTAGCAAAATGGTAGAACAACTGTGGTTTGATATCAAGCTAAGCTTCAAAGGACCAGTTGTTTTTTTCTGTCCCCTAAATTCTTTCTTCAATTATATTTTTCATGGTAGAGCACCTTTTGTCATTCAGGACTCCACTCCAAAGTTACTTCTTCAAAGAGAATTTTTCTGAACACACTCTCTAAAGTAATGTTTCACACCTGCCCCGACTCCAGGGCTTTCTCATTAAGCTCATTATTTTCTTCTTGATGATTTTCTTTCAGAAATTATCATACCATTTACTTGTGCAAAGGTTTAATGTATGCATCTCTTCATTGGGAAGGAATGCTCTCGACTTGTTCACCATTGCAACCTGAGTCACAATATGGCCTGACTTAGGAGAAGAGTTCTAAAATAATTATAGAAGAAACTTATAAGTGATATTATAGAATATTTTAAAATAATTTTATAGGTAATTTTTATTAGATTGCATCAATCAGAGCTAATTGCTATTAATCCCATTTTTGGTCTTACAATTACACACTGTATATTACAAATGTCAGGCTTTGAGCCAAACTATGCTTAAGGGTAATCTCTAAGAAGTTTTTTGATACTTTCTTTACCTCTTGATCTCTGGCATTCCACTAGCTTTCAATCTAATCCGTCAGTTTCCCTATGCTTCACTTGACATCCTAATCATCAGCTTCTGGTACCAAATATTACAAAATGGTTCTTCAAAATCCAATTACTATGTGATATTTGTTATATAACCTATTTTTGATCCAAGGTGTAAAAACCACTTAAAATGCCAAGAAGCTAATTCTATAAATTTAGCTTAAATATATGAACTATGTTGTTCTTTCCTAGAAGTGTCACTGAAAATTTTAGTAGTTTATCTATGTAAGTCTGTGACTAAATCTACAATTAAAGTGTAATTCAAAGGGACTTTGGATTAGCGTATTCCTATTTGGCAATTTCTGTGTCTTTATAATTTTCTAGCTGTGTGTGTGTGTGTGTATGTGTGTGTGTGTATACACAAGAAGATGTCAGGTAGGATACAAGAATTATTATATGTGCCTGAATATGATACTCTTGCTTCTATTACAAAGAGAAAGTTACTCCTACATTTAAGGTGTCTAGAGTGTAAGGGAAATCAAGTATTGGCTTTTGTGATCTGTGGAAATTGACAAACTAATTTGAATATGTATATAACACAGTGGAACAAAAATAGACAAATTAGTTATAGAGAAATATAACAAACTGAGAAGACTTAAACTATAAAGCTGCAGTAATAAAGACAATATAGCATATGAACAAATACAGAATACTGAAAACAACTCACACATACATATATGATCACTTATTATGTGACTGTAATACAGTGAGAAAAGTATGATCTTTGAGTAAATGCTGCTGATTCAATTAGATATCAAAGAGGTGGAAAAATTTCATCATATATATGTCATAAATCTGAATATAAAAGATAAAAACTTTCTAAAATAAAATAGAATGTTTTCATGTTTATAGGGTAAAAAATATTTTTAAAAAATAACACAAAATATTCTAACCATAATGGAATCTACTGATTAATTTAAGTTTATTGATATTAAGAACTTCTGTTCATCAAGAGACCCATTAAGAGATGATGTTTTTGAGTAGAATATATTTGCAATAGGTATTTATGACAAAAGACCAATATCAAGAATATGCAAGTACCTCCTACATATCAGTTAGGCACTATCAGGCAACTCCACACAACTCCATAAAAAATGGTCAAAAATATTTGAACAAGCACTTTATTAAAGAGGATATTCTAATATATGATAAGTATATGAACTTTCCTAAATCTGTTTAGTCATAAGAGAAAATATAAAGCAAAACAAAAAGATATTCAAACTATCTACACAACTGACAAAAGTTAAAGTTAACAGTACCAAGTGTTAGTGAGGTTGTCTCATATGGTATTTGTAAGACTAAATTTGTACAGTTACTTTGGAGAAGTTTTTGGTAATATCTACTAAAGCAGTATCTTTGCATTCTATGAACCAGAATTCTTATTCTTAGATACATATCCCAGAAAAAAAATGTATTCCTTTTTTTTTATAAAAAAAATGTGTGAACCAAAAGCAAAAGATATGTACAAAAATTTACATAACAATACTATTTAATAGTCCAAACTAACATTCATCAACAGCAGAAAAAATACAGAACTGGAGACTATTATGCTAAGTGAAATAAGCCAGTCAGTGAAAGACAAATACCATATAATCACTTATAAGAGGAATCTAACGAACAAAATAAACTAATGAGCAAAACAGAGCCAGAGACATGGAAATATGGAACAGACTGACAGCTACCACAGGAAAGGGGGCAGGAGGAATGGTGGAAAGAAGGGGAAAGGATTAATCAAAGAACATGTATAAATGACCCATGGGCATGGACAACAGCATGGGGGTTGATTGGGAGAGCTGGAAGAGGCTGGGCAGAGGATGGATGGCAAAGGGGGGGAAATTGGGACATTGCTGATGAAATAAACAAGAATAAAAAAAGAAATTAACAAAATCAATGAAACAAAAAATAAAAACGAAAAGCTATATAAATTACAGTTTACTAATGAATTAAATAGCATATATTATGACAATAAAAAAGAACAAATTAATAATACTACAGACAGTAACATGAATAAAATCCATACATACAATCTAAAAGGCCACACTCAAATGTGTACCTCCCATGTGAATACATTGTTAATGAAGTTAGAATATTAATGTGTGAGATAAGTTAGAGTAGTGGTTATTCCTGGACTGGAAAGGGAAATGAGAGGGCTTTTCTGAGTACTGATAATATTTGATATCTTGATTCTGGTGCTGGGCACAGTGATATGTTTGAGTTCAGAAAAAACATGAAGCTCTATACTTGAAATTTATGTACTTTTCTGTAGATATATTATCTTTATTTTAAATAGACCTTAAACATTAGCTACATGTACAAAAATTACAGATACACTAAAATATGAGAAAAATAAATGCATGACTCATAGTGAAGTTAAATATGTCATCAACATTTTGCAAAACATCAGATTCTGAGTTATTGAAAATTATATTAAAGACATAAAACAAAACTTGGTTTATATCATAACTTAGAAATGCCAGAGAGCTTATGCATTTGTTCCAAAGTATGTATTATTTTGAATATGCCTATAGAATAAATTTTTTAAAAGCTTCCTATAAACTTATTCTTAGTGCTATAGCATCATTCAAAGATACTGAATAGAATTTAGCTATTAATAAAGTTTCAAATTCCACACTGAAAGTCTTTTTTTATTATTATTAAAGTTTATTTAGCCCTGCCTCGTGTAGCTCAGTTGGTTGGAGTGTCATCCTGTAACGAAAAGTTTGTGGGTTTGATTCCCAATCAGGGTACATACTTAGGCTGCAGGTTCAATCCCTAGTCCAGGCTCATACAAACCCTGGTCCTGGCGTGTATGGGAGGCAAAGAATAGATGTTTCTCTCTCCCTTCCTCTCCTTCTAAAAACAATGGGTAAAAAAAAAACTTCAGGTGAGGAGCAAAAAATAAGTAAATAAATAAAGTTATTTAACTGAGAGTTATTTTCCATCTTTATTTTCTATAATTCATTTCTTTTATTGCAGAGGGCTCATTAAGAGGAAAGTCAAATTATTTTCATCATCAAACATGAACCAGAAGTATGTGATTTCACACCTTTGCAATAACAGTTGAGATTCCTATAGGAAAAAGAAAACATACAAGACTAAGACAGGAATACATAATGTTAACATGGGTTGTTTTTTTTTTTTTTCCTACTCTAGAGAGCACCCTGAATTTCCTATGTTTTTACAACAGTTACTTTGAAATGGATACATCAATAGAAAGTGTTATATGTTCTTCTTTCAGGAAAAGTTCAGTAGTGTGAGGGAAATTTCAGAATGAGGAATTAAGGTGTCCTTTTGCCCTTTTTATGGTTTTAAGCTATCCACATTTCTGAAAGTCATGTATAGTTCTGAAAAGTGAAAGAATTTAATCAGAAAAAAAATTAGTTGTTCTCATTAAAATATTTTTATTTTTAAAAATTTCAAGTTTATTTATATAACAAGCCTTGAAATTCTTAAATTGTGACATAATATCATGCACTTGACAACATGCAGAAAAAGGTTAATCTACTCCATGAGTAAGAACAGTTAAAGAACATTAGATCTAAAAATTCCCTTACTTATCTTCAATGCATGTTATTAAAATAAGTTGAATTTTAAAAGAATGTTTAGCATACAAGTATGTTACATAGCATTAGGTAATTATATTTGTAGAATATGGCTTGTGGGTTCTAAAATTAAATATTCAATTCCTTCACCTTTAAAGGTTTTCATGGCATTGCAATTAAAAGATGCTAAGAAAATTATATTTGTGCTCAATTCTGAGATTACAAAGAAGTGTTTTAAATTACATTCTACAAAACAGAATCTCTACAGGCAAGAAAGGACTGCCACACTAAATTGCAAATAGAAAAATCTAAACAAAAATAGTCATTAAAGAAGTATGGGTTATATAGTTAGTTCTTCTAAACTGAAGACTAATGGTATTTCAGGATAAAATAATTAAATTGTCATTGAAAAAAACTGTGTACTGTAGAAGTAAAAAAATATAATTTGTTGATATTTCTTTGATTAAATGGGGAAAAAAACAGCTGGAAAAAAGTCCCTAATTACATGAGTGTGATAACCTTCAAAGTTGAGAAGAGAAAAAGGTCCTAAGTACGATTCTCATGTGTTTGGTAGTTCCTTATTGCTTTTCATTTTGATAATGATACAAAAAAAATCTATATGAGCACCATATAATAAGCACTATGTAACTACTTCCCTTATTCTGACACCAAGTAGTACCATTTTAACTGTTGTCAGAAAATCAACAAAAAATGTGAAATTAATCTACAAATAATGCAGTTAAGTCAAGGGAAGGTTAAATTAAAACATGGTTTGTCAGATGAATAAAAAAAATTGTAGTAATCTGAATGCAGAGAAGCAATCATATAACTGATTCAAGGTATACACCTACAAACATGCAAGTTCCAAAAACACTTGCACTTTTGGATCTACACCATACCTTTGCGGCGAGTGGTGACTAAATTTCAGCAAAACATCAATGACACAGTAAGCATGGTAAATTTGTATATATTTATTTGGGTACTTTGCTTTTTATTTATAAAGTTGTTTAGATTTTATGGCTTGATTTATATTTTTATATATTAAAGTGATAATAGGATAACAATTATTATCTCAACATTGAGGGGTTCACAATGATTTTATTTTATTTCTTTTAAAACTGTATATATTATTTAAGTATTTTTAAAGAAAAAATTTAATTTTACATAACTAAGAGCTACTAGCTTGTCTATGTAGTCCAGCTCGTAAAGCCTATGTCAGTTACATGCTTACATTATTAGCGCATGCTGAGGCCATTTCCTGGATCAGACCTCAAGGTTTCAGTAAATTAAATAAGAGATAACTTTGGTCAAATTTTGGCATGGGGTTTCAGTGCAGATGCTGGTGATTTGTCTTACTCTCAAAGGTATAAAGGCATAAAACTATTGAAGTTCTAAAATAATCTCATGACTTTCTTATATTCTGGGGTGAAAGAAACTTTATTAACTTGTAAACACAAAATTCAAAACAGTATCTGTCCCAACATTAGCTTACACAAGCCTATGGAATTGAACTTTATCTAGTACATAACTAGGTACAGGTGTAGACATTAAAGGGAAGCAGGTATTGACTCTATAAAAACAGCATTTTATAAACGAGGCCTATATGTTTGTCCCCTAGGGTTGCTGTCTCCTTTGACAGTCAAATGAACATATCTTAAAGTCCTCCCTCAAACATTGGGAGAATAAGCATCAATCCCAGTCTCTACAATGAATGATTTTCAGGGTGAATTTTTAATTTTCTAATTCTGAACACCAGCTTCTGTTCAATTAATTCAATATATTGACCATCGGCCTTTAGATGTTGTCTACTTCTAGACGACATCCAAATTTCTACACTTCCCATTCCCTGTGCTGAATAAAATTCATAAAAATAAAAGCTATTTTCCATTAAGATATAAATAGTTTTGTCTTTGTTTACCCTGACCAGGAAATTTCTGTCCATAGGCCAGGGAATTAGGCTTTTGCTCTCACTCTTCTCTGATTTCCTTTCTTTTCACCCATTTTGCAGTTCATTCTCTTTATACCAGTTTTTCAGTTAGTGAGTTATTCAGAGAAATTTGTTCTCTGTTTCTTTGCCTCCTTCAAGTTCTTGTCTTTGGTGGGAGTGAGAATAGCTCATTTTCTATAGCAATATCTATGCCAAAAGGGTATATCAAGGATACTTCCTACCACTATGTTTTTCAATAAGGACATAGCTATCTCCATTTTAAAAAATTATTTCTGTACTATTTTACAATGACTGGACTGACCCATAAATCACATAAATATCCTTAGGAGATTTGGTGCTTCTATTCAAGTTTGGGTTGATTAACTCATCAGGAAAATATGGAAGCAAATCTTATAAATACTGGTTAATTTAATAGTTCCTAACAGTTTAAAAGTCAAAACATTTTTTAAGAATCTAATGAAAATTATGGACATGCGATATGAATTACACATTAAGAAACTGTGGCCTAGATGAATAATAAGCAGGTCTTTTCAAAATCTGATGATATGAGTTTATGAGTTGCGTAATTTTCATATTGGTTAAAGATATTTTATCTTATTGATGAAACCAAAAGGTTAAAGAAATAAAAATGCAGTAAAATTTTGATAGAAGGAGACTTGATTTGGAGTAGCTTTAATTCACTAAGAAATACCTTTTTTAAAATAATAGCCTATTTTGGAACCCCTTAATATCTACATAAAAATTAGGCAGATAGTATTAAGAGTTTCCATATAACCCCTTCATCCTTCATACAGTTTACCTCATCAATAATAAAATTACATAGGTTTCAGTATACAGTTTTACAGTCCATCATCTGTATATTGTATTGTGTTTACTATTCCAAGTCAAGTCTCCTTCCATCACCATTTTTCCCCCCTTTACCCTTTTCAGCCTCCCCCTACCCCCCTTTCCTCTGACAGTCACCATACTGTCCATGAGACTGTGTCCATGAGTCTTTTTTTTTCTTAATGGTTAGTTTAACTTCTCATAACAGGATATAAAAAATAATATTGGAGTAAGTACTTTTATTTTTTCTTCATCTCTACTTTTCAGTCATTGCTATAAAATGCTAATTTAATCTAGTTTTTTTATTGTAATAAAATATATATACAGTTTTTTAAATAATTAAAAACACAGATTAGTCTATCAATTACTACTGGCAGCAAGTATTTAGTAATACACTCATAGATATAAAAAAAGAAGAAAAATAGTTACATTCTTCTGAATTATATAACTGGCATCAGTCATTATCACTCAGATATTTACAGAGTGTGTCTGAGTACTCAATACATGGTAGAAATAATGTTCATTGGTTCAAAAAGCAGTACAGTACACATGGCTACTTTTCTGAAAGAAGCATATATTCTTTGAGTGTATGATAGGAACTTTTTGTATATTTTGTTTGCTGTAAGAGTATATCTATATCAGTATAAGGGCAGTCTCATTCCTAAAAAAAAAAAAAAAAAAAAAAAGAGAGAGAGATTAAACCATTACTTTAGTTTTGCTGCATTCCACTGTGTTTTCCCCTTCAAATCTATGAGTATTCCCTAATCTGAATAGTTATTGCTATGCTATTCAGATAATGTTACCAAGTGCTCAAAGTTTCCCGTAAAGATAAATTTCAAGATTTTTTCTCTTCTCACCATAAATCGTCATGTTCAGAGAAGTCCAGTATTTTGGATTTTGAGTATACCATTTAGGTAGGAACCTAGAATTGGGAGACAAATCTTGTTCAAGCACTTACTTTGTGATCTTTTCTAAATTATTTAATTGCTCAACAGTCCAGTTGCTTTACCTGTTAAATTACCTCATTAAAAGTTTTATAAGGAATAAATGTAATCTGTTCAAAACACATAGTGCAATGCCAGAAACCTTCATTGTAAAACTCTCAATGGAAGGCCTGTCCTCTACAGAAAGTGTGTCATAAATGGTACTTACTATTATCATCAGCATCTTATTATTTAAAACACTGTGCTCAGCTGCTCACAGTCAGATATAATATACAATTGTTCAAGAACATTTTTCAAGTTTTGACCAAGACTATCTAATTACCCATACTACTAAGAAAATGACTACTTTTAGAAACCTAAACTCAAAGGCTGAGGTGAGGAGTGATGGGTTGCCAAGTAAGGTGTTCAAATTTGTAGAAGACTTTCAATATCTAACCTGAGTCATGGCAGTTTTAGAGGACTTGAGTTCAACCCAGCACATAAAAATAGGAAGACAAATGTCCAGGGAAAATGCATAATTTTTCACATATTCTGTGTCTGAAAAACACTGGACAGATGAGTGTTCTTCAAAGAAGATATTTTATGTGCTAATATCTAAAATATGCACTTTATGTCTATAGCTTAATATACAAACTAAAGAACTCAACAGATGCTATCCTTATCAAAATACATGGATATTTTCTAGGTAATATATTAGAATTGAAGCCTTAAAATTAAAGAATAGTTTCATGAACAATGGATACGAGGAGAAAATTTAAATTAAGTATTGAAACATTAGTAGGTAAGATCCAAATTAGAGGTGGTTGGGATCTTATACATCATTTTATAGGGTAAAGTGGGTAGCTGCTTAGAGTCTTGCGAATCTACTTAGATTTTCCATGCTGGCCCCACTGCCATTAATTGATATATTTCTTTGGTATTTACAAAAGAAATTTCGTGATCAATGGTTTAAAAACATAGAAAATAAAAATTTGGGAAAAAATGATTAAACTGCACAAACTCTTTAGAGAAAAGCAACACGAGTAAAATAAACCTGGAGCAGAATTTTGAAAGCAGAAAAGAAGGTAGAGTGATAAAAAGTAATTCCAAAGAAGAATACCCAATACCTTTCTAAGTGGGGTAGGTGCTTAGAGGTTGGTATGTACATTTGTCCTGAAGAACCGACTGTATAAGCAGGAGTGAAATAGATAACTTAATAGTAGAATAAAAAGTCAAGAGCCTTGAAGCAAGAATCAAAAGATGAGAGTTGAGCAGAAACACGACTGGCAGCTACTTCAGGATAAATGAGAATGAAGGTCACGTTGCTTTGAGGGTATATTTTCAGTTGCTGAGGGTTGAATAAATTGGATAGGAGGGAGGTTTAAGACAGGTCTCTACCTAGAAGGCAGTCTCAGTAACCCTTGCACAGGTAAATTAAATCTAGACAAAGACTATGGCAGAGTGAATAATGAGTAGGTTTCAGGAATGTCCGAAAGGGCAAAGTGACAAGACAGTGACCGACTGAATGGTGAAGTAAAAGAAGAGAATGAGAAATCAAACATGACTGCATTCCTATGGCTCTCGGGACTATTAAGACACTGGTATGAGGAAGTTTCTTAGAAAAGTATACTTAACTGAAAGCTCTGTTTTGGTCCTGATGACTATCTAACAGACTCTGATAAACATAGGGCGCTTGAAGTTTCTGGAAATGTGGATAGATTTCCAGGAGAGTGAAAACATGTAAGAAAATGACAAGGCTTCAGATTTTAATATACAAGAGGACACTACACACACAAACCAAACTCTATGATAAATTATCTCCCAGATGATAGATTTATTTTTCGTTTTCATGGTCAACTTAGATTGGTATGTAAAAGCTGCTCAAAATATTTGTTAATTAAGATCAATATAATTCTTGTCTTCCATGTAAATTTTTTGTCAAATCAGCAAGTAATTAGTTTGAATAAGATGTGTGCAGGTCTGTGTATGTGTGTGTGTTATGAAAAGACTGAAGGAAAGGATAAGTATTTAAGACTGGGTAAAATTTTCTCTACTAATTATCAACTAACTGGTTTTTCTCCATAAAACAAATCTACCTATTAACTAAATGGCTGTGGTTTTCCTTCTCACTCAGGTGATTTAACTAAATTAGGTGAACTAAAACTCAACTTATATTTTTTAAGAATCAATACTACTTTTCTAGAACATATACATTTCATAGCTTAAAAAGAAAAATTTTCTTTTTTGACTTATTTAATGGAGAAAAAGTTTATAGGCACTCACATTTTTTAAAACATTAAGAAGGAAATTAATATAAAAATAAGACTAGTGAGACATTTCAATTTGAGGCAAGGCAATTCAGTGTCTATACTTTCCTCCTCTAAGTATGTCTTATTTCTCTTTCAATGTACCTACTGTGTTCCAAAGGAGAAAAGAGATGATAGAGACAATTATTTCGCACTTCATTTTTAGAGGTCTCACCAGTGTACAGGGAATTAAAAGAGGAGTCCTTGGAAAGGAATGCATTTATTACAAATTATTGATTTGGGAAATCAATATAGGTTAACATTAAAATTATATTGCATATGTATGCTAATTAAAATATTACCATTTTTTTCTAGTGTTTTAGTAAAATTATAACAATCCTACAACACAAAACATTTTTATATCTTTGAAATTATTTTCAATATTTTACAGGGAAGAAAAAAATCCTTCCTTATTTTGATATATATCTCTTTATAAATTACATGAATAATTAGTTATATTAAAATCAATTTTTCAGTTATATCCAAATATAAATTAGTTATATTTAAATCTCTATCTCATCTAGTTACATCATATATCAAAAAAAATGAAATATTTTAAATAATACAGTTATAGCATTGAATCATCTGAAACTTGTAACTCAGTTTAAAAGCAGTAAAAAGGAAAAAAAATCAAATATCTTAATACACCTGTTTCAACACCTTTTTTAAACCAGTAGCTCCATTCAGTAAGTACTGCCACTTTCACTAGGCAGCCCAATTTTACTGTTAGAGCTCTCGGTGGACTTTTGTGATGTTAAAAATTGTAATTTCCTCCCCTTTCTCCTTTACCTGGAGGCATGATAATTCTTTCTTTCCTCTTAACTTTGCATACATTTATGCTAAGTCGTCTCCTCTATCATTGAACCTTTCTGGATCCTAACTAAAACGATGGTTTGTACCAGAAATAGCCTCAGAAAATACACCTTTCAGATATTTTTTGGTACAAGGTTTTACACATATTTGAGATATACATGGATAACCTCTCTCCTTGCCAGGCGATATTCAGCACTAGTAATACATGCCATTCCAGTGTCATTTTGTTTTCCAATATTATGATTTTCTAACAAAAACCTCATAAATATTTTTGTGCAGACTCATTTTTGAGAAATTCTAAACAGATTCCCTTTCATCAAAGCATAAATCTTCATCAAATCTGTCATGCCACCAAATAGGCTAATGAACAGCTACTATTGATACGTTAGAAATGCTTTATTTCCTATTTTGATGGGTGAAAAAGCATAAGATAATGGCAATTTAAATAAACAAATATCCAAGTTTTTAAAAATAGAGGAAGTTAAATCCAGAAAATAAAAACTGTTACATGAAAATAGCAACATACAAAAATTATACATGTGTTTTTCTTTATGATTACTATGGCTTGAGCTATCTTTTTTAGGTTTCATGTGTAGATAACTCTCTTATTCTTTAAAAATAAGTTTAAATCTAATGTCTTTCCTGATGATTAGACACGTAGCTAAATGAGGGTAGGAGCAAAAACAGAGCCTAGAGGCAGGCTTGTGCGTGAGATAAGGAGAGGTAAGGTGCTCTGGCAGAAAAGCCGACAGCAGATGAACGTGTGTTAGAAGAAGAAGGATGATTCATGACTGCTGAGCAGGAGAAATCAACAAGAGAAATGAAGTTTTAACCAATGGCAAACTGGGAGGAATCTGTTTCCTTTTTTCTCAAATGCCACAATTAGCATTATGTACTCATGATAAGAGGTAGGACAAAAATAAAGTAAGGCAAAACTAAAGTTAAAGTGTTGTTAACAATTAAAAGAAAGATAAATAATCAAGTTACAGAAAAATCTAAAACTATATTTTTTTCATATACCATTTTGAAATTGGATTCTGTTTAAGTCATCATTTAAATCTCAGTGGAAACATAAGTACAGAAAAAGAAAAGTTTAAAAAACAAAACTGCAACTGAAAACATGTACTATGTACAGGGTTAATACATGGCTCTCCCACCACTCATGACAAGGGCTGGCCAGGGGGCCGCTGGCCAGAAAAAATGTGTATTGCTTTGGTACTGGATTGTAACTCCCTCCTTATCTCCTTCTGGGAGTGGCTTCTAGTCCTGTGACTGCTTATTGACCTTTCTTTCTGCATGTACTCACTGAGATAATGTAGTTCTGGACCACATGTGGGTTTGTGCATCCTGGACCCTTGCTGCCTTTGTCTGGGACCCCTTATAACAAGCCTCAGACTGGAGGAGATGTGGCCTCTCTCCCACTGACCCAATGCCATCAGTGAATTGCCCTGTAATGTGAATAATAAAGAGCTTGTCCACATCTGCTAGTCCTCCAGGTGGAATTTTTTGGAATATCATGAACACTTAAGCAGCTCTCTGGTTTGGAGCTCCCCTGTTACCATATGTGATGTAAATATATAAGTGTATATGTACATAAATACACACACACACACACACACCCCAATTATCATAAGGGGATCTGACTTCAATTTCTAGCATCACTTTACCATTTAATGTTCCACAAGATTGTTGATTACACAGGGGGAAATTTTTTAACATAATTCCTGTCAAGATTGATTTTTCAGCTGTTTTACACTTAAATAGGCATGCTGACTTCAAAACTGCAGTTAATTGTTTTCTATCACATCAAGCTTTTTCTGTACAGCTTATCTTAATGTGACCACTATAGGCTGGATCAAGGAAAGCACTAGTGCTCTCCTATTGGCTGAGAACAAACCTCCCTCAAGTGGGGAGCGGTGGGGGATGACCTTGGAGACCAGCGACAGGTTCATACTTATCTAGGCTATTCAGTTACACCTGAAACAGTGTGGTAAGAGGTTGTGTGCCACTCTATATAGTGAATTGTATTCCAAAGTGTAGTCTGAGTTCTTGTCTGTATACAAGGAGTTAGCAGAACTTATTTTGCTATTTACATACATATTTATTTCCTTTCCTTCAGATCATGTCTGCTTCTGCTATTTCTCATTGTAAGTGCCTAAACAACCCTGATTCATTTTGTTATATCTGTGGCAGTTTCACTATTCCCAGTCAAAAGACAAACATCAGCGCATCTGTCAGGCAAGCCTATTTTGCATGTTTTAAAGTAAAACTTGGTAATCAAGATAAGTCTTGGGCCCCTCACAAGGTGTGTAAGCAGTGTGTTGAGAGTTTATGGATGTGGATGAAGGGAACATGTGATCAATTGCCATTTGGTATACCTATGATCTGGCGAGAGCCCAGAAATCATTCAAGTGACTGTTACTTTTGTGTAATGAGAACATCAGGATATAACAGAAAAAAATAAATGTAAAATAGAGTATCCTAGTCTACCATCAGCTATACACTCAGTACTTCATGTAGCTGAAATCCCAGTGCCAGTTTTCATTGAACTACCCTCTTTTGAAAAACAGGAGTATGGTGAAGAACTAAGTGGCAGCTATGATGAAGGTTTTGAAATTGAAGATGACTCAGTTCATAAGGGATTTGATCAGCATGAGTTGAATAATTTGGCACAAGATTTGGGACTATCCAAAGAGGCTTAAGAACTCCTAGTATCAGGACTGCATGAGAAAAACTTACTTGAAAAAGGAACAAAGGCATCCTACTTTCAATCAAGAAAAAGTGCATTTCTGCAGTACTTTCGAATTGACAGTGGCTTTGTGTATTGCCATAACATACATGGTTTAATGGAGGAATTGGGAATTCCAATCTATAACGCAACTGAATGGCGACTGTTCATCGATAGCTCAAAACGGAGCTTGAAGTGTGTCCTCCTCCAAACTGGCAATTTATTTGGTGCAGTCCCAATTGGCCCTTCAGTTTGTTTGCGTGAAGAATATGAAGACATAAAGAGAGTCACTGATCTGTTGCAATATCACAAGCACAATTGGATCATCTGTGTTGACCTGAAAATGGTCTGCTTCCTTCTTGGTCAGCAATGCAGATACACCAAGTATCCCTGTTTTCTGTGTATGTGGGACAGCAGAGCTCATGAGAAGCATTGGGTGGAGTCAAATTGGCCTCCAACATCTGACCTCAAACCTGGTGATCCAAACATTTTACATGAGCCACTTGTTGACAGAAAGAACATTATATTCCCACCTCTGCACATAAAACTGGGTCTCATGAAGCATGTTGTTAAAGCTTTGCCGACTGAAGGAGACTGTTTCAAGTATCTCATTTTGGCATTTCCTAGCCTGTCGTTTGAAAAGATAAAATACCTTAATATGTATGCTTGGTAACAGAACTTTACTACTTGTACACAATTTGACTTACAGTAACAATAAATAGTCTTTATATGAATAAAATAACCCTAAATAAACACTATATTCTGGTAATTTTTTTCTTTTTCTTTGTCTGTACATTTTGTATGATTTTTGGGACAAAGAGATGGTATCCTATACCTTAAAAAGACGACATGACAGAGAAAAACTGAGGTACTTTTGGATTCAGATGCCAAAAGTTACTCAAAGACAAGTGTCAGATCTAACTCAACTAAAATTTTTTTCCTAGTGTTTTTCATGATCTTGATTTATGATTTTAAGTGTAACCCAAATAAAACTATCTTCCTCTTGTATTAAATCTAGTTTTGGCATATCTTCACACCTAAAAGAAAAAAAGAAAAAGTGCCTTCATTGAAAAGCTACAGAAGCCTTCACTGAAGCTTTTGTGAGAACGTTAAGAAGGAGACCACAGCACATCACACTGCATAACTTCTTTAATTTCCATTTATGCTATTACACTTATTTCTGCTTTTGCATAACTTCTTTAAAAATATAATTAAACATTTCTTATTCTCACTAAAGTTCCACTCATTGTGGAAGTCTTTTAAATTTCTCTCATTTCTTTTTCTTCCCTTCTCTCAACCTTTGTTAGATTTGTAACTTATTTCAGGTCTCCTTGCTTTTTCTACACCTTTGCTTCCACTTCTATATCATTTTTTCTCATAGACAAAACATAACCTCTCAGTTAGTTGAATTCTGTTTATCCATTATGTTGCCCTGTGAAATGAAAACTTAATACCTCAGCCCAATAAACTACGTTCTCTTTGGAAAATGATGTTCTGTTGCTATTACTGTGTACTTAACATCTCCAAAACTTAGTGGATTGAAACAATAATGATTGAATTATACATTGTGTGAATTAACATTTCTGGACAGAATTTAGCTGGGTGATTGATTCTAGGGCTTTATGTTATGTCAACTGGAGGTCACTCAGTAGTATTCAGCTGGTGTCTGGTTTAGTCTCAAAGGTCTAGAAAGCCTTTCTTTACATATATGTGACATTTTAGTATCAATAACTAGATAGTTTGGCTTTGCTAGGATCCCTTTCCTCTCCATGCGGTCACAGGGTCTCTCCTTATAGTCTATCCTGCTGGAGAATCAACTCCACCCATGGTAACTCAGGATTCCCAAACCATGTGTTTCTAGAGTGTCAGGGGGAAGCTACAAAACCTCCTATGCCCTAACCTTGAAAATCCAAGAAAATTACTTCTGCCACATTCTATTGGTCAAGCGAGTCACTAATGACAACATGATCTAAATCAAAGAAAATTAGACTTCAACTTTCAATGGAAGAAATTGCAGAGAAAATCTTTAAATTACCACAGTATATAGAGAAAGAGATGGGTTTAAATCCCCGTGCTTTAATATGTTGCATCTCCTTGACACAGTAAAAATTCTGCACAAACTGAAGATGTACAAAGCAAGGAAGATTATATAACCTGTCTCACATGTCATTGGATAAATTAAAACTACTGGAAAGGAAAACAAAATGTTGTTTTCTAACATGAACCAAATTTTTTGCATAATTTAATTTATTTTTTATATTTTAAACCACTTTATAATTAACATACAAAACATTGAACCTATTTAATATATACAACATAGTGAGTAAGAAGATAATGTATAGGCTGGTGAATTTATCATTTAATCTATATTATAAACATATTCATTCCCACAAAGAGTCTCCTTATTCCTTATTTATCATCATTGTTGTTCTTGTTGGTATTATTATTTTGTGGTAAGAATATTTAACATAAGATCGACCCTTTTGAGACTTCCAGCCAAGATGGAGGCATAGACAGATGCTGCGTCTCCCTCAACAACTAAGAAGAAATACAACTACCTCAAAACTAGAAACAACCAGAAGTTCCAGAAAATCAAACTACATGGATGTCCAACAAACAATGATATAAAGAATGATATAAAGAAGAAGTACTCATCCAGACAGGTAGGAGGGGCGGAGAGGACGCATTGTGGTGGCGGCAGCAGCGGCAGCAGTGGCAGGCTGGCAGAGAACACAGTCACACATTTTTAAAAGTCAGGAGGGACACCTGGGGAGCATTCCCAGCTCCTCACCTGACCTCACAGCTCACAGTCCCAGCACTGGAGAAAATCAAGCCTCATTGTTTCTGACTGTGCAGACCAGTGGGGGTTGGGATGGAGGCAGAAACTGCCAGTCTCTCAGCAGAGTCCACTTGCTTAAAGGTCCCCCATGGTCCTAGAACATCTGCAGACCCACCCACTCTGGGAACAATGGCCAGGGCAGCAGCTAGAGGGGCGCCAGTCTGGTGCAGAAGTGGGAGAGGTGCCTGGAAAAGGGGTGAGTTCTGGGCAGGCGGCATTGTTCCCTCTCAGACCCCTCCCCCACATACAGCGCCAGAACGTGGTGAAACAGCTTGCCTTGTACTGACAAATCCCTAAGGTTCTGCCCTTTACAATGTAACAGGAGCAACATCTCTACCTGGGACATGGAGGCAAACAAACACGGGAGCCTGTCAGAATGAGAAGACAGAGAAGTATGGCCCAAAGGGGGGAAGGGATCAAGGTTCCAGTGGGAGAACTAAGCGACAAAGAGATAGCCAACCTAACAGATGGACAATTCAAAACACTGGTGATAAAGATGCTCACAGGCTTGACAGATATGCTTGAGTATGGCAAATGCATAAGAGAAGAAGTGAAGGCTATGCTAAGTGAAATGAAGGGAAAATCCACACAAAACCAATGGTGAAGGGAAGGAAACAGGGGTTCAAGTCAAGAATTTGGAACATAAGACAGAAAAAAAAAACAGTCAACCAGTACAGAATGAGGAAACAAGGATTGAAAAAAATGAGGAAAACTTCCTAAATTTTGCAAAAGAGATGGACATACAGGTCTGGGAAGCCGGTAGGGTTCTGGGTGAGCTGGACCCAGAGGAGACCAAAACAAGACACATTATGATTGAGATGCCAAAGGTGAAAGATAAAAAGAGAGTCTTGAGGGTAAGAGAGAGGATAGAACTGCCTACAGGGTAGTGCCTATATGACTATCAGCTGATTTCTCAGAGGACACTTTGCAGGCAGGAAGGGACTGGCAAGCAGTATTCCACATGATGAAAGGTAACCTGCAACCAGGATTTCTCTATCCAGCAAAGCTATCATTTGGAATGGAAAGGCATATGAAGTGCTTCCCAGACAAGGTAAAGCTAAAGAAGCTCATTATCACCAAGCCATTATTATATGAAATGTCAAAGAGACTTACTTAAAAAGAAAAGATCAAAACTATGAACACTAAAATGACAACAAACTCACAACTATCAACAACCAAATCTAAAAAATAAAAACAAAATCCAACTAAGCAAACCAGAATAGGAACAGAATCATAGATATGGTGATAATTTGGAGGGTTATCAGCTGGGAGGGGGGAGGGGGAGAAATGGGAAAATGGTGCAGGGATTAAGAAGCATAACTGATTGGTACAAAATAGACAGGGGAAAGTTAAGAATAATATAGGAAAGGGTGAAGCCAAAGAACTTATATGCATGACCCATGGACATGAACTAAGGGGGGTGAGATTGCTGGAGGGAAAGGAGGTACTGAGCGGAGGGGAGCAAAGGGGAAAAAAATTGGAACTACTGTAACAACATAATCAATAAAATATACTTAAAAAAATTGACCCTTTTAGCATATTTTTAAGTATACAATATAGGATTTTTTATTATAGCCACTACAGGTATAATAGATCTCTAGGACTTACCTTGTAAAAATGAAAATTTATATCATTTGCTTAATACCCTTCCCAGTCTTTTGAATGCACCGTTCTACTCTCTGCCTCTATGAGTTTGAAGGTTACTCATACAAGTGGTATTATGTATATTTGTCCTTCTATGTGTGCCTTATTTCATTTAGCATATTGTCCTCCAGGTTCGTTCATGTATCACAGTAGAATGTTCTCTTTTTTAAGCTGAATAATATTCCACTGTATGTATATATCACATAGCACACCAAGAAAAACATCATATATATGTGAAAGTCTAAAGAACTGAAATTCATAAAGCAATAAAAAGATTGAGTTTATTTTCTTAAATTATCTCACTGCCCAATGGAAATATAATGTGAGTCTCATATGTAATTAGAATATTTTTTAGTAAGCACAGTAACAAAAGTAAAAGCAAACAGATAAAATTAATTTAAGTAATGTATTTTATTTAACTCAACACATTCAAGAATGTTATGCTTTCAATGTGCTGTCAACATAAACAAGTTATAATGAACTATTTTACCCTACATGAAAAGTTCTTGACATCCAGAGAATATTTACACTTACAGCACATCTACATTCAACCTTGCCATAATTACAGTGCTCATTAGCCACACATGCTTAGTGCTTATCTTATTGGTTAGTGCAGGTCTATACTCTTGCTCCTGAATATGATCCTCAAAGCAACAACTTTGACACCACCTACAATCTTATTAAAAAATATGAAACTTCAGGCACTGTCTCTGAAACACTGAATCAAAACCTGCATTTTAATAAGATCTCCTGGTGACATTAAAGTTTGACAAGCATATGTCATTGCTCAAGCTGATTCCTCAACCTGGAATAAGCTTCCCCTCTGTATTATGTTGCTAAGGCCCTACTACCAAAATAGTGCAAACTGATTACTTAAAAAACAGAAATTTATTTTCTTATGGTTCTGGAGACTAGAAGTCCAGTCAAGGAGTCAGCAGGTTTGATTTTCTCCTGAAGCTTCTCTCCTTGCTGTGCAGATGCCCTCCTCTTCTTGCTATGTTCTCACAGGGCATTTCCAAAGCTCTCTATGGTCACATCCCTGGTGCCTCTTGATCCACCTGTAAGGACATCAGTCTTTTTTATTTTACTTTATTTAATCTTTACTGTATATTTTTACATTACCTGTTAGTCCCCTTTTACCCCTCCCCCAACAATCATCAAACTGTTGTCCATGTCCATGAGTCCTTTTTCCTTTTGGCTCGACCCCTCTACCCCTTAACCCTCTGCCCATTAGCTGTCATCCTGCTCTCCATCTATGAGTCTGTCTCCATTTTCCTTGTTAGTTCAGTTTGTTCATTAGATTTCACATATGAGTGAAGTTGTATGGTATTTGTCTTTCTCTAACTGGCCTATTTCACTTAGTATGTTCTCCAAGTCAGAATAGCTATCATCAATAAAACAACAAGGGTGGGGGATGTGAAGATAGGGAAACCCTTCTGCACTGTTGGTGGGAATGCAGACTGGTGAAGCCACTGTGGAAAGCAGTATCGAGATATATTAAAATATTAAAAATGGATCTGTCTTTTGGCCCACCAATCACACTTCTGGGAATATATCCAAAGGAACCCAAGACACTAATTCAAAAGAACATAAGCACCACTATGTTCATTGCAGTGTTATTTACAGCTGCCAAGATATGGAACCAGCCCATGTGCCCATCAGTAGATGAGTGGTTAAAGCAACTATGGGAAATTTGCAAAATGGAATATTAGCCATAAAAAAGAAGAAAATTTTACCCTTTGCAAAAGGACACCAGTCTTAATTGAATTAAGGTTCACCATAATGGCCTCATTTTAGCTTAATTCCCCTTTAGGGAAGTATTATCAAAATAGTCATTCTGAGGTTATGGGAATTAGGACTTCAACATATAAATTTTGAGAGGAACAATTAATTTCATACTATCTTTATAGTCACCTATTCATCTCTGATGACTTCATTTCTCAAATATCTTTTTATTCTTTTCTTGACCTTACCCAGTCTGCACCCTTCTCATAAATACAAATTTCTTATCACAATTAGAATATTCTATATTATTTTATAATCTGCTACAGTTTAACCTCCTCCAGCAAACCCTATAACTTGAGGAGAAAGAAATGCCGTCTTTTAGTACTACCCTTAGAACTTAATACAATGCCTGGCATGTGAAATGGGGATAATACAAACATAAATAAATGAATAAATGAAATTAACAAAACGTAGGCAGCATTAGATAATTAGCTCTTTAAGCATTAGTTAAAGAACAGTTAGTCTTGGCATCTGACCTCACTTCTTCTCTGGCTATTTGAAGAAAGTCATCTCAACTTCTTACCAAAAAATCTTCAAACCTATATACAACTGAATTTATCAATTCTTTTCATTATTTCCCTTTGAAGAAGAGTCCTTTATCTTATCTGAATTTAAATCTTCTACTTATGCTATGGATCCATCTATCTCTCACCTACTCTGGATAATAGTCTTTTAATTAGTTTCTATCTCCCCTGTATCTTCAACTCTTTCTCTTTTTTTCTCTAAAATAAAATGTTCAAGTATCTTATACCTTTGGAAAAAAATCCTGCTGGGTTAGCTCTAATTACATTACCTTTCCAGTGACCCTTCATAGACAAATATCTTGAAAGATTAAAGTACATTCATGGCCTCACATCCTCAACTGATCCTCAAACTTCAGTGAAGTAAGAAGAAATCTTTCTCTCATACCATTCTGGAAGAAACCATCCATTTTCTACATGTCACTAAATCAAATGAGCAACTTTTAAACTCAGATTTCAGCAACATTTAACACTGCTAATCAATTCCACATTTTTGACATCTACTATCCCCCTTTTTCCCTAGTGGTGATAAGCTAATTTTTCTTCTACCCCTTCTCTTGTTCTTTTACCATTAACTTGGCCAGTTCTCCCTCCTCTACCCATAATTTGATTATGTGGTCTTAGTATGTGTTTTTCTAGGTGACGTGTTATTTCATAGCAACTTTATTAACTTCCCTATATCCTCTTATCTATATTTTTACTCTAGATACATAACTGCCTAAAGGACATTTTCTCTTGTAAAGCCCACAGAATCATTAAATTCAACATAATAAGTTAATTCATTATTCCCTCCCCCTATCTTCCCATTCAGTTGTATTGATATTTCCTATGTGTTTTCTGGATTGTATAAAAACAGTATATATTCAGTCAGTTACCATAACAGAAGCCTGGTTTTTGTTTTTTGTTTTTTAATTCTGCTCTTTTTTGTTTTACCCCCCAAGTCTCATCAATGGTTTCCTAAATAGATTTCAGTTTCTAATGCAGACTAATCTCGGTTGTCAAACTGCTGTTTGTCTTATTTTTCTTCTGTTACCTTCTAATCTACTCTAGGTAAAATACTAAGAGACAAAAATGATTGAAAGGGCTATGGTATTCTGCCAAATATACAAACTGTAGATTGATCAATCAATCAATCAATCAATCACCTATCTACCCAGTAGGCAGATCTCTAAGATGGCCCTCAAGATTCTCATACCCTGCTGTATATGCTTTGTATAATTCCCTCCCCTTGAGTGTGAGTGATACCTATAACTTTTTTGAATAAGATAAAAATAATAGAATATGACTCCATGGTTACATTATATGGCAAATATAATGTGATTCACAGATATAACTAAAGTTCTTAATCTGTTTGCTATAGGTTTATAAAAGGGATATTATCCTGAATAGACATCACCTGATCAGATTCCCAGTACGAGCAGCTCTCTTGATGACCAAGAAGCAGCAAATAGCTATGAACTGAAACAGAGAGGGCAGCCTGCAGCAAATGATTCCCTCAGTCCTACAAACATGAGGAACTCAATTCTGCTGAAAACCTGCAGGAGCTCAGAAGGTCACTAGCTCCAAAAAGGATCATAGGCTGGCCAAACATCTTGATTTGTTTTGTGAGACATTAATCAGAGGTCCCAGGTAAGTGGTGCCTGGACTGCTAACTGTTGGAAGCTGTGAGATAATAGAAGTATATAGTTTTCAGAGGTTTAGTTATTTGACTCTTTTCTTTAAAACATTTCAGTGGAGTTCCAGGGTTCAAAATAAAATCTTTAGCATGGCTTATAAGACTCTTCATGAAGTGGGCTTTGGGCACTCGCCAACCTTCCAGCCTTCTCTCTAAAGAGCCTTTCTCTTGCTGCAAAGGAATCAGTTATTTAAGGCTTATTTCAAATATTCACACGAGGCAGTCTCTTTTGCCTTCAAGTTTTTACGTTCATTCGGTCAACTCTACCATCTCACTGCTACCACTCCAATAAAAAGCCACAGTCATCTTTTTTCCTGAATTGCTGAAATACTCTCCTCACTGATCTCCTGCCCTTGCTTCTTTCCCTCCCATTGTAGCCTTTGCCTAACAGTGCAGTTAGACTGAAACCATCAAAACAGTAAGTCAGATCAAGATTCTACTCTGTTCAGAACTTCACAAAGCCTCCCAGTTCTCTTTAGTTTTTTACTTTGGTAAAAAGCAAAGTCTTCAAAATAGCTTAAAAGGCTGTGCACAGTCAGAACTCTAATCTAATTTCCTTCCACTTTCCCACTAGTTCACTTTGGTCTACCCTGACTTTTTTTTCTTCTCTTTATACTCCAGCTTGCTCCATCTGAGAGCACTGCCATACTTTCTCCCTGCAATATTCTTCCCCTAGAGAGACACAAGCTTGTACTGGTCACTCAGGTGGCAACATATCGGTGTGTGGCTTTCCTTGACTATGTTATTTAGAATAACAACCTCTCCCAGCACTTTTTAAACCCTGTCCCTTCTTTTTTTTCAGTACGATATTAATCATAGTCTCATTTTATATGTCCATTAGTTTTTTGTACATCTGGCTACTAGAGTATTAATTCTCATGAAGACATGGATTTTTATCCCCTTCACTATTGTCTCCCCAGTACCTAGAACAGTGATTGGTACATAGTAGAAAGTAAGTATTTGTAAAATAATTGGTTGTAAAAACAATGGTTTTTTGTAACACAGTATCCTCAGCCCTCTCCCTTCTCCCACCAACTCCCAAGAAACACACTCACTCTTATTTTTCTTAATTAGCTCTAATGTGTTCTTCACTCTGAGAATAAATTTTGTCTCTCCACAAAACATTTTCATAGCACCCTGTATGTAGCCCAGTTGCCGTGATAATGATATTTAACTACTGCCACTAATTACTATTTGTTTTAATTGCTGAATGTGCATTCTAAAATATAGGGAAGCTCTTGCATTCATTACTTTAGTTATTGTATTTAATAGAGTACCTGTGGCATATTATGTGCGGTGTCAGTGTTTGTTGTAAGCAGTAAGGCATATAGCATACAGCATATATAAGCTAACCAGTGACTCCTTTCTATGATTCTTACTTTCACTCTGTTTTGCCTAGTAGAATGCCAAGCATGCATCTAGTACTAAATGAATATTTGTTGTTTGAATCATAAATTGATTTGGAGATCTTTGAAGTGTACATAAAATTAATAAGTTTGAGATGTCATTCTACTTGTAAAACTAAATGCTTTAACGTATTCGCCACTGGGAAACACTAAGTGACTGCCTCAAGTGCGACAGGAACACTTAAGAGTCAGAAAATGAGCACCAGAGGAAAACAACCAAACTAAGCATGAAGCAATCAGTGGAGCTGTAGACTTCAACCATGTGTGTAGGTAACTAGATGTCTCCTTGTTCAAAGATTATATAAAAATTAAAACTTAATGAACTAACTGTAGCTTTGGATGTATATTTGTATGAAATGAATGCTTCCAAGGTCAATCACAGGTTACTCTGAGATCTGAACACTACATACATGCATAAGAATATGTATACATATAGTCTTTATATATATGTATAATGTTTCTCAATAAAATTGTTCAATGGAATTACTGGATCATGAGTCATGACCTTAGGACAATATAGCTTTCTTTTAAAATGGTTTTTAAATTGTATTTTTCCTTTAGATATTTTTATAAATGAGTAACTGTTTTGGGTACTTAATGAAACCTCATTTCAAAAGATTTCATTTGAAACAAGCATAATATCTCTACTTATAAACACATTCCACACATTTCCCTTATTTGTAAAGCAGTGAAGCATAGGATTGTTGGCCAGAGCTCAATTCTTCCACCACTGACCTCTGTCATAAATTTTTGTATTAATATCTAATTTACAACAGAAGAGATACTTTATGCTGTTTAAATTCTTTATTATGGGTTTATTCAGACCCCCTCAAACCTCACATGAATTCAAATAAACCATTTAACCAATATTAACTTTTAAATAAATCATTTAAATAATTGAGTTTTTCTATTTTACTGCTCTTTCTATAATTTTTATTCCAACGTTTAACATATCTAACTTAGAAATGAATGACTAATAGATATATGAAGACAAGGACTATATTACTTAATGAAAAGTATTTTTAATATTTCAGTTTTCCAAACTGAAGAAATTTATAGATATTTATATTTAGTATACACATTGCAGTTTTATAAACTTGCCTATAATATATTATTAATTCACATTTAGTAGAATGCTATTTCCCAGCATCCATTAATAGCTTTATTGTGTGGGACAGGATTTATTTATCCCAATAAATAATAATAGTTCTTGTGTATCATTTATAGGCATCCATTCAACAAAATGACAGAGTAGGGAAACAGGACATGAGATAAATAGCCCTATTATGAAAAGGTAGATGTAGCAAATTCCTGTTCTAGATTCTCTTAATCATAGTTAAAGCTTCATTTTCTATGTATTCATTAGCTCTATGAATGAAAGAATCATAAATTAAACCATACATATTTTCCCCCTTAATGGAAGACATTTAATGAGAAAAAAAATAAGATTGTGGTTTTGAATTTTAAATATAGACTTCCAAGAATGGGAAAATGAATTACTTAGTTGTATTTCTGTTTATTTTTCACACCTATTCAATTACACAGTCCCTTCTACACCTGATGAGAGCCCAAGTGATTTCATCTAAGTAGTTGAATTATTGTTTAGTATATAACACACCACAAACTTGAACCCCATCAGCCTGACTGAAATGAGAAAATGGTCAGTGTGAGGTCATTAAAAGCAAAACTTATCAAGAGTTGCAGACGTGGTAGATCTAGGCTGATGGTATGCACCTGTAAACATTCACAAATGTTAAATCTTCCTTTGAGGATTGTTATTTTAAGGTCAAATAGTACCTCATTAGAAAGTTAAGCAATATAGCAAGAAAAACATCTCCAACTTTCCACTTTTTATGATAAAACATTTTCATTCATGTAACTTGAAAAAACTGATTAGCATTTTGACTTTGGAATGGCTTGAGGCCTTAGGTCAAAAGAACAGTCTTCATTAATGTTAGCTACTTTATAGGACTCATTACTAATGTTTAATCCTTGCTTAAAAATATGGTACAGCCTTATTACCTGAAATTGTGATTTATAAGTGATAGCAGTGTAAAAATGTCACTAATTCATAATTTTAGAGAGTACATACCTCATCAAAATTTTCTCTGATATGTTTTATGAAAGGGGAAAAATTCAAGCCTTTAATTAATAGCCTGCCTTGGAAAACCATCTTTCTAGAAGAGTACTGAAAAAGACTTAAGGATAGCCAATAATAGCCTGACATCCTGTTTTATTTCAATAGAAATCATTTGCTATTAATAATGGTAAGCAGGGTTTTGGGACATTTTATGGGAGCATTATTCCTCTGACTTGTCAGTTGGTTTTATGTTATAAAGGGAAGGGTGATTGGATGAACTAAGCTCACAGGCCATACAAAACATTATAGAAGGTCAGTTGGTTTTATGTTATAAAAAGGAGGGTGATTGGGTGAACCAAGCTCACATGCCATACAAAACGTTATAGAAGGTGAGGAATCTACTATGTTTCATTACAAAAGTCTTTTCTTTTTGTCTTTGAGTCATAGGAAAGTCATTGCCATCTGAAGAATTATTGTGAAGTTATCATTTGACTTCATAGGTTTTATAAACTATTTACATATGTGTTAATATCAGTGTGTATAATCACATCATACAAAGGACATTTAGAAGACTATTTAAAGCATTTTGTTACATTTAAAAAATTAAATGTAAGGAGGCTTCCAGCCAAGATGGAGGTGTAGACAGATGCTGCATCTCCCTCCACAGCTAAGAAGGAATACAACTACAGTACCGCAAAACTATAAATAACCAGAAGTTTCAGAAAATCAAACTGCATGGAAGTCCAACAAACAAAGACATAAAGAAGAAATACTCATCCAGACAGGTAGGAGGGGAAGAGTCAGGGTGGAAAGGACGCGGTGTGGTGGTGGCAGCAATGGCAGCAGTGGCAGGATGGAAGAAAGCACAGTTATAGATTTTAAAAAGTCAGGAGGGACACCTGGGAAGCACTCCCAGCTCCTCACCAGACCGTGCAGCTCACAGTTCCAGCACCGAGGAAAATCAAGCTTCATTGCTTCTGACTGTGTAGACCAGTGGGTATTGGAGCAGGGGCAGAAACTGCTGGTCTCTCAGCAGAGTCCACTTGTTTAAAGGGCCCCCATGGTCCTAGAACATCCACAGACCCATCCACTCTGGGAAAAACAGCGAGGGCAACAGCTAGAGGGGCAGCAGTCCCATACGGAAATGGAAAAAGTGCCTAGGAAGGGGGCGAATGCTGGGCAAGTGGCATTGTTCCCTCTCAGACACCTCCCCCACATACAGGTCCAAAATGTGGTGAAACAGGTTGCCCTATACTGATGCATCCCTAAGGCTCTGCCCCTTACAATGTAACAGAAGTGACAGCTCTACCTAAGACATAGAGGCAAACGAACACAGGAGCCTGTCAAGATGAGGAGACAGAGAAGTATGGCCCAAAACAGGGAATGGACCAAGGTTCCAGTGGAGAACTAAGTGACAAGGAGAAAGCCAACCTAACAGATGAGGAGATAGACAACCTAACATATGGACAGTTCAAAACACTGGTGATAAAGATGCTCACAGGCTTGACAGATATACTTGAGTATAGCAAATGCATAAGAGAAAAAGTGAAGGCTATGCTAAGTGAAACAAAAGAAACTACACACAAACCAATCGTGAAGGAAAGAAAACCGGGGTTCAAATCAATGATTTGGAACATAAGGAAGAAAAAAGCAGTCAACCAGTACAGAATGAGGAAAGAATTGAAAACAAATGAGGAGCGGCTTGGGAATCTCTGGGACAACTTTAAACATGCCAACATCTGAATCATGGGGGTGTCAGGAGAAGAGGAAGAGCAAGAAATTGAAAACTTATGTGAAAAAATAATGGAAGACAACTTCCCAAATTTTGTGGAGGAAATAGATATACAAGTCCAGGAAGCACGGAGAGTCCCAGGCAAGCTGGACCCAGAGGGAACCATACCAAGATACATCATGATTAAAATTCCAAAGGTGAAAGATAAAGAGAGAATCCTAAAAGCATTAAGAAAAAGGTTGAAAAAAAAGAGATTATGCAGCAATAAAAAAAAAAAAAAAAAGGTTGAAAGTTGTCTATAAAGGGGTGCCTATAAGACTATCAACTGATTTCTCAAAAGAAACTTTGCAGACAAGAAGAGACTGGCAAGAAGTATTCAGTGTAATAAAAAATAAGGACCTACAATGAAGATTACTCTATCCAGCAAAGCTATTATTTGGAATGGAAGGACAGATGAAGTGCTTCCCAGACAAGGTAAAGCTAAAGGACTTCATCATCACCAAGCCATTAGTATATGAAATGTCAAAGGGACTTACTTAAAAGAAAGAAGATCAAAACTGAGCACTAAAATGACAACAAACTCACAGCTATCAACAACTGAATCTAAAAAATAAAAAAAATCCAACTAAGCAAACCAGAATAGGAACAGAATCATAGGTATGGAGATCATTTGGAGGATTATCAGCTGGGAGGGGGAAGGAAGAGAAGTAGTGAAATGGTGCAGGGATTAAGAAGCATAATCAGTTGGTACAAAATAGACAGGAAGAAGTTAAGAATAATATAGGAAAAGGTGAAACCAAAGAATGTATATGCACGACCCATGGACATGAACTAAAGGGGGTGGGATTCGTGGAGGGAAGGGGGGTACTGGACAGAGGGGAGTAAAGTGGAAAAAAATTGTAACTACTGTAACAACATAATAAAACATACTTTAAAAATAAATGTATACATAGATTTTAATTTTGTTTGCACATTTAGGAATATTATGGTCAGTTTTTTATATTTGGCATTACTACTTGTTGGTAAAAATTGTTATAGCTACACTAAACATATTCTTCTCTCCCTGCTACTGGAATCCTCTTCCTCCCAGAAGTACACAGAACTTCTAGAACACTAAGGAGCATTGCAACAACAACAAAGAATCAAGATTTAGAAACGTTGGAGGTACAATAGAATTATATATCTATAATCATATCGTCGGCAGCCGTCCGTCTCGAGAGACGATGGTGTAGCTTCTTAAGAGTCTATCTGCACCGCCGAGAATGGCTGTGCAGTCCGACTCGGGAGTGACACGGTATCTGTCTCCTCCCGTGTTGAATCGACATCTTGCGATGACGCTGGAGTGTCCTCTCCAGTGAAGCTGAAGCTACAGAGCCTGGGAAGGGTGATATGGAGGGTCTGCTGTTGCCCATGCAGCAGACCCCCCCTCTCTTCGCAGCTGAAGGGTCCAAGGGAAAGACGGAGTCAATACAGCTTGGCTTCAGGTGCGCCGCAGGAGTTGCCGGTGTTGACTACAACGTCAAACCGCCTTAGGGACTCCGGCTCCGGATTTTCTGTCGGGGTTTACTCCCTTAGCCTTTCCCCTGAAGAGGTATGCCGCAAGGCAGCGGAGGTTTTTTGGAGTCAGAGTTTTCCTTCTCTGATGTGCCCTGACTGGAAGATCGAACCAGCGACACTTAGCTCGCAGGCCGACGCTCAATACACTGAGCCAAACCAGCCAGGGCTACTATAATCATATAATTATCATATAATCATATAATTATCATATTTGCATATCATGCTTTCAGAAGCAAAGTCTTTAGTGTAGTATAAGTTTTTCAACTACTAGTGCTTAGATAAACTGAAACATTTGAACTCACTTACAGTTAAGAAACAAAGAAAATATACAGATGTCTGAACATTCAGAATTTTTTTGCCTCAAAATGTCTCCAGCAGTGAGCAGGCAGTAGACCAACATTTGAGATTTTCTGCTTCCCCTGATTTTATTTCATATCAGACCCGATGCTTAATATTATATTTAAAAATAAATACTAAAAAACATCCTAATGGGAAAAATTATCATAGCTTTGTAAAATGTGAATACATGTCACAAGGAATCTGAATTTGTTCGTGGTTACTTAGCACCACAACATCTACATCAGCAAATCTCACCTCAGAGTATCAAGTGATGAGTCTGATCTGGGTTCAGTCTTGAGGCCCAATACATGACCTTTATTAATAACGTGCATTTAAACTGTCCACCAATTCCCTACAAGAAGTGGACTATATATCAATGTTTCTCAATGGACACAATACTGGTCTTTGGGGACACAATATTTGTTGTGTGGAAATGTCCCTCTTATAATGTTAAGGATACCTGACTCACAATCACTAAATGTCACTGGAACTACCTAGTCACTGTGATAAACAGAAAATGAAATGTTTCCACACATTTAAAATGTCCCTTGGACTAGATAATCATTTCTTAACTCTGTTCCTAATAATACTCTACTGTGGCATTAATCTATGTTACAAAAGGATATGTGTTCATAGGTCAAGCATTGTTTGTCACATAATGTATCAAATAATAAAAAAAGCGATTTTGTAGGCATTTTCTAGACCTTAATATGTTAATGACAACTGCAAATTTCAAGAGACTGGGGTGGGGCAAAGTGTTTGTAAAGTGTCCTACGTAAGCTGATTGACCAAAAAACGTTTCTTCAAAACCATTTATGAGAAATGAACTAAATTATTTTTCAAATTCTTACAGCACATTAACTATATAGCTGATAATTTTATTTATGCTATTTTATTTTTTAATTTTATTTTATTATGCTGTTATAGTTGTCTTGATTTTTCCCCCTTTGTCCCCCTCACCCAGCACCCCAACTCCTTCAGGCAATCCCACATCATTGTTCATGTCCACTGGTCATGCGTACAAGTTCTTTGGCAACTTCACTTCCTATACTGTACTTTATATCCCCACAGCTATTCTGTAACTACCTATTTGTGCTTCTTAATCTCTTCACCTCTTCACCCATTCCCCCACACTCCCCTCCCATCTGGCAACCCTCAAAACTCTCTCCATATCCATGATTTTGTCTCTGTTCTTCTTGTTTGCTTAGTTTTATTTTTTTAGATCCAGTTGATATTTATTTGTTGCCATTTTATTGCTCATAGTTTTGATCTTCTTTTTCTTAAATAGGTCCCTTTAACATTTTATATAATAACGGTTATGTGATGATGAACTCCTTTAGTTTTTTTCTTGTCTGAGAAGCTCTTCATCTGCCCTTTGATTTTAACCCTTTGAGTACCAATGTCGCTGTGACGCTGACAAATGTTCCCAAAATTGCCAGTGTCTCTCCCAGCCACTCTTTTTTCAATGGCTATAAATGTAAATAACAATGGAGTAATTCATATTTTATGTTTTGTTTTGTTTTGTTTTTTTGTACCTTAGGTTATATATTGATATGTTTTTCTCATGTTGATCCAAATTTTGAATTACGCGTGGCACTCAAAGGGTTAAATGATAGCTTTGCTGGGTGGAGCAATCTTGGTTGTAGGTCCCTGCTTTTTATCACTTTGAATATTTCTTGCCAATCCCTTACAATGCAAACACTTTTTGAGAAACCAGCTGACAGTCTTATGAAAACTGCCCTATAAGCAACTGCTTCTCTCTTGCTGCTTTTAAGATTCTATCTTTATCTTTAACCTTTGGCATTTTAATTATGACATATCTTGGAGTAGACCTCTTTGCATCCATCTTTTTTGGGACTCTGTGCTTCCCGGACTTGCATGTCTATTTTGTTCACCAAATTAAGGAAGTGTTCTTTCATTATTTCTTCAAATAGATTTCCAATTTCTTGCTCTTTCTCTTCTACTTCTGGCATCCCTATGATACAAATGTTAGACCCTTGAAGTTGCCCCAGAGGCTGCTTGTACTATCCTTTTTTGTTTGTTTACTTTTCTTCTTCTTGTTTTGAATGGTTGTTTTTTGCTTCCTTATGTTCAAATCATTGATTTGATTCTCGGCTTCATCCACTCTACTGTTGTTTCCCTTTAAATAGTTATTTATTTCAATTAGTGCTTCCTTCATTTCTGACTGGATCTTTTTTATGCTCTTGAGGTCCTCACTAAGTTCCCTGAGCATCCTTCACCAGTGTTTTGAACTCTGCATCTGATAGATTGCTTATCTCCACTTCATTTAGCTCTTTTTCTGGAGTTTTGATCTGTTCTTTCATCTGGGCCATGTTTCCTTGTCTCCTCATTTTGGCAGCTTCCCTGCATTAGTTTCTATGTATTAGGTAGGGTGGCTTTAACTCTGTGTTTTGGTAGTAAGTGCTCTGTATGGTCCAGTGGCACAACTTCCCCTAACACCCAAGCTGGGTACTCAGGGTGCATCCTTCATGTGGGCTAAGTATGCCCTCCTCTTGTAGTTGAGCCTTGGTTGCTGTTGCCAGCAGGCCACTCTGCTGCAAGGATTGGTTGTGATCACCAACCACCAACTTCTGCCCTCCGTGGAGGATCAGCTGTGCAGGGACGGTGTGGCAGTAATATGACATGGTCTGTAGATGTCCACTGGGCGTATTGACCTTGGGGTTTCCTGAGTGGCAGCGGTGCAAGTCAACATCATTCCCTACCTGTGTTTTTCACAGGGCACCTGAATTATAAGCAATCTGAGATGGCTGCTACTTGTGTTGGGGATGGAGATTCTCAGGTGAATCTAAGCTGTGAATCTAGGCCGGCTGCTGCTAGTGCTGGGCCTGGGGCTCACTGAGGCCAGTGGTTTCTTACTTGATAGGATTTAGGAAGTTTTGAACCATGAGACAAAACTAGCCATTCATATGGAAAAGCAGCTTGTACAGTTCCATAAATTGGGTGGGGCAGAGTCTCTGGGGAACTCCAAGGCAGGTCAGACAATGTTAGGTTGATAAAATCTCAGATATGGCACCAGCTTACTGGATCTGTAGGGGGAGGAGCTTTTTTGGGGGAGGGACCTCTGCTCACCTTGATACCAGACACTTCAGTTTCTCCCTCAGTGCCACTGGTGTCTTTCCAGCTGCTACCCTGGAGGTGGAGCTCAGAGGGAGTGAGTCTGAATAGCTGAGTCCCTGTGTGGGCTTTAAGAGGAACTACTTGGGACTCCAGCAGTTTCTTCTACCGACTCAGTCCCTGCTGGTTTTTATAGCCAGAATTACGGGAACTTCTCTTCCTGGCACTGGGATCCTGGGCTGGGGGTCTGGTGTGAGGCTGGGACTCCTCACTCCTGGGATATCCCTCCCAAATTTTTGTCCACCACACATGGGTGAAGAACCACCCCATTCTACATCCGTGCCCCTCCTACCAGTCTGGATGGATGTGTTTTTTTTTAATTTCTTGGTTATCAGATTGCCATTCAACTGAATTTCTGACAATTTTGAGTGATGGTTGTTCTACATTTTAGCTGTAGTTTTGATGTGGTTGTGTGAAGAGACAAGCCATGTCTGTGTATGTTGCCATCTTGACCAGAAGTCTCTATTTATTCTATTTTTAGATATTTTCAAAAAAGCAAATATGCAAATCTTTTATGTATGGAAAGAGTCTACTAAATAATGAAATGATAATATGAGTTGTTCTACATACAGAAGAGAATGATAACATAACGTGTCATTTTCTATATTAAACATTGTTATATGTTTTCTTTTGATAACAGCTTTACACATAATTATATTTAATCTACTACTGGGAAATTGGAGACAGAGAGAGCTGATTTGTGCTGTTATAGAATAGGCTATCTGCTGTGAAAATTATCCAAAATTCAGGCATTCAAATAAAACAGAAGTCTAATTCTCTTTTGTGTCACAAGCAAATGGAGATGAGTAAATCAAGGGTCAGTAGACTCAGATTTACAAAACCACCCAGGGAATCAGTTTCCTTCTACCTTATTTCTCTGCAGTCTCCTAGTGTTGCTTTTATTTGTGTTGTTGAAGCTAGATCATCAGTATCATATCTATATTCGAGCCATGGAAGTTGGAAATACTGAAAGGACAGCAAGCTTTAGAGTAAAAGTGACCTAAATGTTTCAGACATTAGGTATTGGAAAAAAGGTTTGAAAAAGGTAACCACTAGCTTTGTTCCCTGCTAAAACATGGTTAGGCAGGGGAGAAGTTCTATTACCGGAAAGAATAAAAGGAGAGTTGGTACTAGAGGGAAATATTCAATTTCTGCCAGAGAGTGGGAGGGAGAGAGAGGGAGAAAGAGGAGAGCCAGAGCAAGAGCAAGAGGGAGAGGGAAATGCAGAGGGAAAGAGAGAAAGAGGTGTTATTTACATTGAAATATAGATCCCTCAATACACACACTAAAATGCATAGCAGCAATAATAACAAACATTCATAAAAGATTTGCTTTTTGCTATACGATGTTTTAAATACTGCACATGCATACATAAACTAATTTAATTCTCACAACAACCCATGGTATGTGTACTGCTATTATTGCTACTTTACAGAGGACAGGCCTGAAGCAGAGATTCAGTGACTTGTGCAAAGGCACACACTAGTAATAGTGATGTCGAATTCTAACATAGGCTGTCTCTGAAACCTGTGCTCTCAGTATCTGGCTCTGCTGCTTCTCCGTGTCCATTTTTCCATGAATAGAAGAGTTCTTTACATAATTTGATCATTTCTATATCCTTTACTATGTTGTAACTCAAATTAACGATGTTTTGTTAGAAAAAGTGAAGAAATTAGTATTCGTGATAATTTACTTTTATTTTTTATTTACATTACTATAGAAACAGTGAGGAATGAGGCTTACCTTATCGAGGTGGCACTACACCATATTAAATACCAGTAGCTGCCATAACACGATATTTCACCATCATTTAGTTTCAGAATTCAGTGTGATTTGTTTTTGCTTAGAACATCACCATTTACAGCATCTCTGTTGTGATAGACTATGTTATTGACATTATAAACACATCTAAATTTTTTAAAACAGATATACTCCTTTAGATTCTAAGTAGAACATTAATATGTAATCATTTTGGATATCTTCAAAAGCTGTGAACATTTGGCATTGTGCCAATAGAACTCTTGTAATTCTTTTCTGGTTATCACTAAGTGTGCCTAAATTGTCTAGTTCTGACATTATTCTGTTTCTTGTTCAAGTGAAAGACACCAATGAGAGGAGTCACATTTTCCTTTAAAGGGACATTCCTGATAGAAAAGTAGTGAAATTCTTTTCTTTAAAAAAAAAAAAATTAAGTATTTTTTATGAATTATGCTGTTACAGTAGTCCCAATTTCTTTTCCCTTTGCTTCCCTCCACCCAGTATCCCCTTCCCTCCAGCAATCCCATCTCCCTTAGTTCATGTCCATGGGTAATTTGTGCATGTAAGTTCTTTGGCTTTGCCCTCTCCACATTGTTTAACTTCCCGCTGTCTATTTTGTAACTACCAGTTATGCTTCTTAATCCCTGCACCATTACTCGCCCTTCCTGCTCTTAGCTGATAACCCTCCAAATGATCCCCATACTTATGATTCTGTTCCTATTCCGGTTGTTTGCTTAGGTTTTTTTTTGTTTTGTTTTGTTTTGTTTTGTTTTGTTTTTTTAAGGTTCTGTTGTTGATAGTTGTGAGTTTGTTGTCATTTTACTGTTCATAGTTTTGATCTTCTTCTTTTTAAATAAGTCCCTTTAACATTTTATATACTAATGGCTTGGTGATGATGAACTCCTTTAACTTTACCTTGCCTGGGAAGCACTTTATCTGCCCTTTGATTCTAAATAATAGTTTTGCTGGACAGATTAATCCAGGCTGTAGGTCCTTGCTTTGAATACTTCTTGCCAGACCCTTCTTGTCTGCAAACTTTCTTTTGAGAAATCAGTTGATATTCTTATAGGAACCCCTTTGTATTTAACTCTCCTTTTCTCTTGCTACTTTTAAGATTTTCTCTTTATCTTTAACCTTTGGCATTTCAATTATGAAGTGTTTTGGTGTGGTCCTCTTTGGGTCTAGCTTTAGAATTCTCCGTGCTTCTTGAACTTGTATGTCTATTTCCTTCACCAAATTTGGGGAGTTTTCCTTCATTATTTTTTCACATAAGTTTTAAATTTCTTTCTCTTTCTCTTTTCCTTCTGGTACCCCTATAGTTCAAATGTTGACATGTTTAAAGTTGCCCCAGAAGTTCATAAGCCTCCCCTAACTTTTTCACCTCATTTCTTCATTCTGTACTGGTTGACCCCTTATTTCTTTCGTATGTTCCAAATTATTTATTTAAACCCAGGTTTCTTCCCCTTCACCATTGATTTTGTGTTGATTTTACTTCATTTCACTTAGCTTAGACTTCTCTTTTTCCCTTCTGCATTTGCCATACTCAAGCATATCTGTCCAATCTGTGAGCATCTTTATCACCACTGTTTTGAACTGTACATCTGTTAGGTTGGCTATCTCCTTGTCTGCTAGATTGTCTATCTCCTCATCGCTTAGTTCTCCCACTGGAACCTTGACCCATTCCCTCTTTTGTGCCAAACTTCTCTGTCACCTCAACTTGACAGTTTCCTGTGTTTGTCTCTATGTCTTAGATAGAGCTTCGCACCTGTAATGCTGTAAGGAGAAGAGCCTTAGGTATTCACAGTACTAGGCAACCTGTTTCACAGCATTGTGGTGCTGTATGTGGGGCAGGGGTCTGAGAGGGAAAAAATGCCACTTGCTTAGCACTTGCCCCTTTTCCAGGCATTTCTCCCATTTCCTATATGGGACTGGCACCTCTATAGCTGTTGCCCTGGCCATGGTTCCCAGAGTGGGTGGGTCTGTGGATGTTCTAGCATGGTGGGGACCCTCTAAGTAAGTGGACTCTGTTGAGAAACTGGCAGTTTCTTCCTCTGCTCCAGCCCCACTGGTTTTCACAGTCAGAAGTAATGAGGCTTTATTTTCCCTGGTGCTAACTGTGAGCTGTGCAGACTGGTCTGGTGCTGGCAATGCTCCCCAGGTGTCCCTACATTTTTAAATGTGTGACTCTGCTTTCCACAGGCTGGCCACAGCCACTATTCCCACTGGAGCTGCTGCCACTACACCACATCCTTTCTGCCCCAGTTCTGACTCTTCTACCTGTCTGAATGAATATTTCTTCTTTATATCTTTGTTTGTTGGATTTCCATGCAGCTCAATTTTCTGGAACTTCTGGTTATCTCCAGTTTTGCAGTAGTTGTATTCCTTCTTAGCTGTGGAGGGAGACCTATGCCTCCATCTGAAAAGTGGTAGGATTGATGCCTGCATCACACACGGATTCTGGTATACTCCATACATTGCTCATATCTGGCAATCTAGCAGGGAAAGTCTAACCACATGAGGAAGAAAGAGGATGGCACACAGAAGCACTTCAGCACTGTTTTGAGCCATAAGAAGCACAAGGAGAGTCTGAGTCAAAGACTCATTCAGTGATACTACCATGCACCGTGACATTGTTCTGGACCACAAGCTTGGAGGCACGTAGGGAACTCTGTCAGTTTTTCAGAGACCTTGCCTAGACAAACCAGTTTAATGCAAAGCTATAGCTATGGAAGAATATGATCTTTTTAATTTCTATTATCAATTTTCCTACATCCATCCTTGTTCTGGAAGGTGAATTAGCTAGTTGAATATAGGTTGTTTAACAAATAAAACTAACAAAATTGCATAAAGCAGTTATGTTATTAATTAATGGGTCTCCAAATATAAAGCATAAAGTTTGAATTTCTAAGTTCAGAGGTAATTTTTAAAAATCTTTATTAAACCATTATAAGATCCCTAAATTATGCAGACTGTTACACAAGGAAGAATTTTTCAATTGACTATATTTTGGTTCTGTCTATTTCCCCCCCCAGCAGTTTGTTCTCCTAATAGCCCTAAATTGTTGTGTATTAAAATGCTTAACTTAGATTGTATTCAATAGTGCTGGAGAAATAACATTTCTTTCACAAATATGAGACAAAAATATGTCCTTGAAGTAAATCTTAAACTCAGTCCAGAAATATTTTGTCCTGTTTAAATGAGATACCCCCAAAAGTGACAACTAGAAATAGATAAAGATTCTAAATATAATTTTTTTTTCTCTTACATACAAGTACAGTAGTCCCTCTCTATATCGCGGTTCACTTATCATGGACTCACTGTATCGCGGGATTTTTAAAAATACTATGTTTAATTATTTATTGCGGATTTTTCACTATATCATAGGATTTTGCAGTACTATATACATATGTTGTTAGTTATGTAGGTTTAAGAGTGTAGAATATGTTTAAGAACATAAGTAGTGTTTATAAAACTGTGGAAAGGTTAATAAGGGAGTGGGAAAGGTTAATAAGGGACTGGGAATGGTTATAAGTGTGTGGGAAGGGTTTATAAAGCCTTAAAATATATATAAATACTAAAATAAATATAAGGTTTCTACTTCGTGGATTTTCACCTATCGCAGGGGGGTCTAGAACATAATACCCGTGATAGTGAGGGAATACTGAATTTCTCCCCACAGAAGAGGTGTAAAAGGATACATATGTTTGTGTATCCATATATATGTGTGTGTGTGTGTGTGTGTGTGTGTGTGTGTGTGTGGTCAGTCCAGAAAGTATCCAGCCATATAATAGGAAAAATAGAGACAATTACTGAAGAACATACAAGATACAAGAAACATTGTACACAGGACAATGACATCTCAGCCCCTTTCAAAGTAGGCACCTTGGGGCCTCACACAGTTCTCACAATTGCCATTAGCTGCTCCATCATATTTTCTTGAATCTCAGCAATGGTCTGAAATTTCTTCTCTTTCAAAGGTGATTTTAGTTTTGGGAAAAGCCAGAAGTCACAGGGTGCCAAATCTGGGTTGTTTGGGGGATGAGTGACCTGGGTGATTTGAAGTTTCCCCAAAAGACTCCGCACAAGATGTGATGCATGAGGGGGCAGGTTGTGCTGAAGCCGCCAGTCACCAGTTGCACATAGCTGTGGCTTTCTGAATCATCTGAACAGTTTCTGTGGAGGAATGTTGAAGCTTAATGTGAAATCTGATGCAGATTAGTTTTTCTTCTTACACAGTCATTTTGAATGCAACAGCCACATGGTACACATGCTCACTCAACAGGGTCTACCGTCCCCACTGACTAGTCTCTGCCACCACTGACTAGTATAGTGAAGTCATCATTGTTCACACATGCACAATTCCAGTTCACGTTCCTTGGCTGCCAGGTTACAGCGATGTCACACAAACCATTCTCATTATATTAACAATGGCTGGACTTTTTCCGGACAGAGTGTATATATACTCTTGATTTTTTTTCTTATATCTAGGTTTCAGGTTTACAATTCTACAGTACATCACCTGTGCACTACCTCAAAGTAAGTCTTCTTCCATCACCATTTACGCACCCCCCATACCCTCTTTTACCTTCTCTTAGCCCCTTTCTCCTTTGGTAAACACCATGTGTTGCCTATGTCTGTGAGTTGGGGTTTTTTATTTTGGGTTTTTGTTGTTGTTGTTGTTTATTTTTTGTTTTTTAAAAGCTATATCAGAATCTATTCATGCAAAATTTATGACATAAACCTTAGTATCTGCTCTTCTCATTCCTCCTATATCCTTTCATTTCCTTCTTCTTATCCAAATCAATATTAATTAACCCACATTCATCCCAGGAACAAAATACCTTTTTTTAAAATCATCACCTCAGAACAAGCTTATTGATTTTAGAGAGAGGGAAAAGGAAGGAGAAAAAGAGGGAGAGAAACACCAATGTGAGAGAAAAACATCAATTGTATTTCCTACTTGCCCTGACTAAGGATTTAACCTCAGTTGGTTGGATTGTCGTCCTGTAGACCAAAAGGTTGTGCACATAGCTTGGCTGCAGGTTTGATCCCCGGTTACAAAAAGGCAACCACTGATGTTTCTCTTTCTCTCTCTCCCTTCCTCCATCCCTCCCTCCCTTCCTTCCTCTCCCTCTAAAAACAATGGAAAGTATCCTGGGGTGAAGATTTAAAAAATAGTCTTTTAGTGTTTTCTCCATGAATATCATTTACAACCAGGATTACTCTAGCATCAACCCAGTTTTCAGGACACTGTCATTGGAGGTATCCATATCTTTGAAACATTCTTAGAATTTTATGACAAAGGCAACTATTTTAAAAGTATAATTTTCAAAATTAAAACTAAAAAATGGCAAAACTCAGTCAAAAACGATTTAAAGACTGTTTGGTTACCAAAGAAAAAATCATGGAAAGCGATCAACTAAGTTAGATTAAGAAGCAGTTGATAGCCCTCGCTGGATATTCAACTGGTTAGCGCATCATCCTGATAACCAAAGTTATGAATTCAATTACCAGTCTAGACAGAAAGTATTTGAATATTAACCAGACAACCAAAAAAAAAAAAAAAAAAAATCTATAACCACATAGTATATTGCTGCTACTCAAAATTAAATACCAAGTCAAATGAAGATAAATTTTGAGTGATCCTGCTACACAATGTTATGGAATGCTATAAAAAAGACACACAGATTTTTTTTTCCCCTTTATTCCTTACTTTGGGTATTTTTTCTTAACATTTTCATTTCTTTCTTTAGTGAGAATGGTTCACTCCCAACAATGAAGCTTTATTATTATAACTAAAAATAGTCTTTTGTTAAATATATACTTTGTTTTCAACGGCAATGAAGAAAAGTAAAAGTGCTAAATTAAATGAATTATATTTTTTTCAATAAATGAGAACTGACCACATAGGAAAGAGATATCAATTTCCCACAATTAGCAAGATAATATATATTTAGGGTTTTCTAAATGGCTATGATTTCATATGATGTTATGTTTTAATAAAGGTGACTTTTTAAAATAGACATATTTGAAACCTTTTCAGGTACTTTTGTGTAAAGAAATTCACATATAAGAAAAATGCCTTATAAAATGTGTTTTGACCATCAGTTGATGAGCGAATAAAAAAGATTTGGTACATTTACACAATGGAATACTACATGGCCATAAAGATGAAGGAAATCTTACTTTTTGCAACAACATGGATTGACCTGGACATTATTATATTAAGTGAAATAAACCGGTCAGAGAAAGACAAATATTATATGATCTCACTTCTGTATGGAATCTAATAAACAAAAGAAACTGAAGGACAAAATAGAAACAGAGGCATGGATGCATGGAACAGACTGACAGCTGTCAAAGGAGAGGGGAAAGGGTGGACTAGATGAAAGAAAGCAAAGGAATTAGCTAAAGAACATATATTTATAGTCCATGGACACAGACAACTGTGTGGTGATGGCCAGAGGGAAGGGGGAGTTGGGGCTGGAAGAAGGGCAGATGGGGAAGAGGGGAATGGGGACATCTACAACAGTGTCAACAATAAAAATAAAGTAAAAATACAAATAAACATGCTTTTTGTACTAAGAACTTTGTGATTGAGGTCATGCATGAAAACATGCAGTTATGACATATTAAAGACTATGAGTAGTATTCTAGGGAACCTGGTAAAAATGTTCATACGAAAACACAAAAGAGAGAAGTCTCTAACAACTAGAGAGCGCAGGTCTAATTAGTGAGAGAGTCTCTAACAACTAGTCATAGCAAGAGTAAGAAGTGAAATTCAACCAGTAGAGATGCAGCAGTTGGTAAAGATATGGTTTCAGGGAGATCAAGAGCAAAAGGTGAAAAGACAAAAGGAGATTTCCTAGGAATTTCAGGTATTTGACTTGAGGATATTATACATTTACCAAAAAGTCTGGGACGAAGGTTGAGGCAGTTTTTGCTTCATCTTAAAAGTTAGTTAGCCAGTGTTTCTGCAGAAAACTGGACAAGTGTGTCTCGCCAATTACAGAGAACAGTGTAGATGTTTTATCATTTCTCTATAAGCACCTATGACTAAGATTTGTTCATATATTTTTTATTTTTATATCTTGTGCCTTGGATGTTTGTTTTCTATAGCATACATAGAATCTCATACATGATGGCCTGTGTTTAAAAATATAACTTACAAGTCCGACCTAGCATTCTACTAAGAACACTGGGAGTTCTAACTGCACATGTTTGAAAATCAATATAGTCGACAACTGAGATCCACTGAAAATGTTCTGCTAAAGAAGATGATATAATCAAATAGTACTTAAGGCTAACCACTGTGGTCACAGTGGAATGGATTGGAATAAAGAGATAAGGGAAGCGGCTGAAACAGAAGGTCTTAAGTGTAATAAAGAAGAAGCAGTTATGTTCAATTGGAGGAGAAAGAAATTGACATAAAAAAATAAGAACATGAAATTGGTATTAAATTACAATTTCATTCTGTTATGATTTGTTTACTTTTTCTGAATCAAATCAGCAATGTTACTCATAATATAATTCTTTACATATTATTTTGCCAAGTGTTCACTAGCTTTTTCAATATGGACTTTCCTTATAACCTACTGCAGTGTACCCAAAAGCAATATTATTTAAAGTATTAATAGTCGACTTATTAAATAGAACACTGATGAAGATGCAAATACCCAAATTTAAAATGACCACAGTAATGAAAATATCTCTTTCCTGTTTAATACATTTGCAAATGTAAAATGTGAAATATTATTAGAGTGGAACCTTTATTTAACCATTAGACAAGTCATGAAACATATGTAATACTTATTCTGGACTCATTGAGTACTTACAAACAATAATGAATGACCAGTGATTGTGCAAGTAACATATTACTTTAATTTTATTCATATTTAAATAACAGGCAAGCTGTGCTATATGGAAAAATACAAGATAGAGTGAAATAATGTTCGTTGACCTTTTTGACAAGATTATTATAATAATCCATGATTTATGGTATCTATTGCAGATATATTTATCCCTAAGTCTGGCAGTTAATATGAAGTGTAGTGTTTTAACAATTTACACATTTGAATGATCTAGAGGTGTCTAAGAAACTGATGTGACCTCAGATAACAATTTTAAAATCTAATCTAAAAGTACCAGGTATAAGGTATGATATTACATAATTACCTTACATAGTAATATTTCATTTCTCAGCTGGGGGCAATAACTCTCCCTGTCCTCCCTCACTCCCATCTCAGGGTACAGTTGGCAATGGCTACGACATTTTTGATCATCATGCAGTTAGGGGATGGGGGTTGCTGTTAGCAACCTTCAGGCTGAAGCCAGGAGGTTTAGGCTGCTCAATATCTTACAATGCAAAGAACATAACCCTTCTATCCTCCTCCCCCCCAAAATTATCTCTCTCAAAATATCAATAATGGTTTAAAGTGTAAGCTGTAAAAACCAAAGTTACTTAGTTTAATGCATTATATGATTATATTTTGATGGGTGGAAAACAGACCATTAAAATTAAATAACATTCTTTATGCATCAAATTTTACCTTATTTTTTTGACAGTCTTTTCTTTTCTTAGTGTATACATAAGAATATGGTGACTGATAATATTCATTCTGTGTTTATGTGAAAGCTAAGGTTCAGCAAAAAACACTCTCTGGCTCATTCTCTCTGAGTGTATATAAATACTTTTTAAAATGTTATTTCAAAATGAGAATTTCTCTCTATATGCCAACAAGAGAAATTTTATTAACCAGTTCTTAGTATAAAAATGAAATCAGTACCAAAGGGCAAAGAAAGCATAAATTAAAAATAGGAATAGTTCTGCTTTGCAAGATGGCATGGCTCCATTTCTCATCACTTTAGTATCATACAACAGGCTATAAACCTGAAAATGCTGAACATAGAATTTTGAAATTTTTAGGTGAGAATTTCCTTATTGCTCTAGATCTAGCCTTAATTTTCTTTCCTTAAAGGAAATTCCAGTTTTGGTACGCAGTTTCATCTCTTTTTTATATATACTTCATACTTTCCACCTACACATCTCCTATATCTTAGGGGAGACTTATAGGAAAGTAGAAAAGAAATTTAGTATCCTGTCACCTGAATAATGATAAGCAGTGAGAGACAATAAAAGGAGTGTTACTGGATAAATCTATAACTGATGGAAGTTTATTACATTATTTCTGATTTGCGTCAGACATTCAAAATACTGTAGTTTGATTTTTAGGATTTTCAAAAATGTTTAAAATATATGTGTCTGAAAATCTTTTAATGATGGTGATAAAAGATAATATAAGATTATGAGAAGAGATAACAGAGGGGGCAGATCTTTGCAGGATGAGGTACAAAAATAATATTTATTCTTGTAATATTCTGTAGAATGAAGTACAAAACAAAGTAACAAACTCTTTACTCAGTGTAGTCTGAAAAAACTCTTAGGGACAATAAACAGACCATAAGAATGAAATACCAGTAATAAAGATCTATGAGATAAGCTTCCAAAATTTAGCAGTGATTAAAAGCTGCCAGGACTGTCCTTTCCAAATTGGGACACTAGAATTAATAAGAAGCACAGAGAACTTACTATAATGTAGTCATTTTGAATAATTATAGTGAAATAATATCAGTTCTTTTACAAATGTATTATCTATGCCCTTTAATATAAATATAAACTTTTCCTTTACTGTTATTTAGTTCAAGATAAGTTTTTAAAAGACTAAAAATAAACAGAAATTCCCATTTATTATTAAGAGAAATATTTTGGTGAGAATACATCTGTATCACAAAGATTTTCTAATATTGGTATGAATATAGTCCATTTATATGAAAATCAAAGGAAGTGCTATTCATAGGAACATAACAATAGTACAGTAAAATATCAGTATAAACTAGTTGATAGCAACAAATCGTTCAACAAATTAGTTCTGTGAATATTTATTGAGCTAAAATGTATGTGGTATTAATCTCCACCTGGCTAAGATCATGGAGTTTATGATTCGTATAAAAGAGAGAGAAATATAAAAGAATCAAAATTATATATCATTATTTTAATAAATATAGTTATATACAATATATAGTTTTAATTATTTGATATATATTTGTTTTATATAGTGATAAAGGTTATAGTGATTAAAAATAAAGTGGGATAGTGAGTTTAAGCAGTTATGGTAATGAGTGGGAGGTTTTAAATAAGGTTGTGAAGTATGGAATTGCATAGGCATTGATATTTCATAAAGACCTGAAGGAGGTTGTAGTAGGCTGAACATGCCCTCTCCCCAAAAGATATGATGTCCTCATCCCTGAAAATCATGAATGTTACCCTATGTAGCAAAATGGAAGAAAGTAAAGGTCTTTGTAGATGTGATTAAATTAAGAATTTTGAGATGACAAGATTACCCTGGATTATCCTGTTGGGCCCCAAATGCTAAGTTCACTCATGTATCCCTTTAAAGTGGTAATAGAAGATATTTTACCTATAAACAGAAAAGGGCAAAGCAAAATTATTACAGAGGCAGTAACTGGTGTAATGCAGCCACAAGCCAAAGAATGCCAGTAGACACCAGAAAGCTGGAAGAAGCAAGAAATGGATCTTTCCTTAGAACCTCCAGAGGAACTACTGTCCTGTCAACTTTTGATTTCAGCTCAGTGCTACTGGTTTCAAACCTCTGGCCTCCAAAACTGTGAGGAAATAAGTATGCATTGTTAGCCACTAAATTTGTATTGGTTAGAGCAGCCACAGGGAACTCACACAGGGGTACAAGCAGTGTAGATTTCTGAAGGCAGAGAAAGTTTGTAGGGAAAATAGCAAGAGCCATGTTTTGAATATGTTAAGGGAGATAAGTGTACTAGACTTTGAAGTGGGAATGTGGAGAAGAGAGTCAGGAGTTCAGATGAGAGTTCTGGGTCATCTAGGTAAATTTGAGGATTACAAGCAAGTTGTTTTTAGCAAACACATGGGACCAGATGACCGAGATATTCAAAAAGAAAGGTCATGTCATAGAGCTCTGAGCCTTCCAGTATTGGAGATTAGAAATATAAAAAGGAACTAGAGAAGAAGGTTGAGAGAAGAGTGGTCTTGAGGAGAGAGGAAAATCAGGCAAGAATTGTGCCCTGAAAATCAATGAAAAAAGTGTTTTAAGGAACACTGCACCATTAACTGAGTTAAAAGCTGAAGGACAGGTTAAGATGAGGAGTGTGGAATTAGTTTGCCTTTAGCCATAAGTAGATCAATGATTGACTTTTTAAAAATAGTTTCAGTGGAGTGATGGTTGCAAATATCTGCACTGGGTTCACTAAAAATGGAAGGCAAAAAACTGATCATTGCAAATATAGTCAACAAATTCAAATAATGTCTTTTAAAATTCATGGATTTCCTCCTTTACTGAGTTTAATCTATAAAGAAAAAAATGAGGCTAATAATAACCAAATATGATGATATCATTGGCCATGCAAATATTTGTCCATAATGTCTTAAACCCAAACTGAGCATGGTGCAAATCTATCATATATTACGCAGGGTGTCTTCTTCCTTTCCAATGTAATTGCACTATAAGGTAGTCAGTTGGGATAGATAAATGAAATAATTCTTAGTGATGTCACTGTGTAGATCATGTAGCCTATTTTCCTGGAAACCTGTGTGGATTTTACACTATAAATGCTTATACTATAAACATTTACAGTTATCAGTTTATTCTGATGATTTCTCCTCTCTCTTTTTGTTCAGCATTGTAATAAATTTTTAAGTTAAACTCAGAAAACTGTAAACTCAATGACAGGAGAAATCACATATCCTTTTATACTACCCACTGACCCACTAAGCTCATTCATTTTGCTTTTGTGGGTTTATTTTATTTTTAATTATATCATTGGGATCTCAGAAAGGATTTTAGACAAATTCATATACCTAAAGTAGCATCCTGTATTTGAGGTCCCACAAACTTTAGCCTTGTATTATTGAGTTACAAAGTATGTACCGTCACCTTTGCCATCCTTTGCTCTATGGATCTGGTTTTACTTTTGTGAAATAAAACACATCTCTGCTTTATCTAATTTGTTACTTGTGTTTTCTCTACTTGTCACACAGAAATACTTTTATTGTACCATATCTATTAAACTCTAAAATGATTTGAAATTATATTTACATACATAAGGTCTAACGTTTCGGCTATCAGCAAACATTTAATAAATATTTGTTAAATAAAAAATGCAGTCATCCCTGGCTGGTGTGGTTCAGTGGATCGAGCACCAGTCTGCAAACCAAAGGGTCACTGGTTCGATTTCCAGTCAGGGCACATGCCTGTGTTGCGGGCCAGTTGGGGGCACCAGCGAGGCAACCTCACATTGATGTTTCCTTCTCTCCTTCCCTTACCCTATTTCTAAAAATAAATAAATATAAACCTTTAAAATATAGATATCTTAAAAAAATACATCCATTAATGGATTTGTTCTCAGAACATACCTTATAGCTGCTTAAGATATCGCCATTGACATTTTGTAAATAATTCATCAGAAACACAAACTAATTGTTTATCAGAGTAAGGTAATAGTAAAATTTATATTAAAAAATCCCAGTTCAGTTCTCATATAATTAGATTAAGCTATGGCGACCTCCAGGGATATAAAAAAATATCACTGAGAGTGACTGCTTTCCATGTGCTTGTTAGAAAATATCTCATTTGTACAGAAAATGTAAGCCAAGTTCATGCAGTATAGTTATTAGTGATTTTTTAAGATACAGTAATGCTATATCCCAAGGGTGACAAGTATTCTGAAGCCAAATTATTATTACTTTACTTATGACAAGAAGTTAGCAATGAAGAACAAGCTGCTGTGCAAAATGTCTTATTCCTTGATAGCTGAGGACATTAATTCATGAGCTACAGGCAAGTACATTGATCTTTCTAGCCATCCAGAAATAAAATGTCATGTAGAACAACTACTTCTTCATTGCTATTCTGGCATAGTTATTTCCCCTCCCTTGAGGTTTTCTTTATTTTACATTAAGAATGAAAATGTACCCACTTGCTTCTGAGGAAAATGGCAAATACAACCACAAGTTTGGAGGTGCTCAGTTTCATTAGTGTCCTATTGGATGAACAATGCAGTGCACCTCAGGTAATAAAAATATACTATGGCTGCAATGTCCTTTGAAACAGAATTCTTCTCAACTACTCCTCCATTAAATTAATATCTTCTCATATTGACCCCAGTTGTGCATATGGTAAAAATATGGATGAAAGTTAAAACTCATAAGACCTCTCAACAAATCTTTTTGAGTAAAATTCCTAAATAATGGACTAGTGAATTAACATGCAGCATGAATTTATTGTCTGAATTATACCCATTTTCACAAACAGCCTCAATATTATAGAAAATAGTGTGATAGACATGTACATCACACACACACACACACACACAAATGTATTTATTTTTCCCACAAATATTCCAGAACACTTGCCAAGTATAAAACACTCTATGGAGCAATATAGAGGAAAGATGAGCTAAGCTGATGTGATCCAATCACTAAGAAAATGCCAGATTACATAGGAGAAGGTTTAATAGTCAAGGAAGCCCTTTCTGAAATGATAACTTTTAAGCTATAATCTGAATGACAAGAAGGTGTCAGCAAGTCAGCATAAATAAAAGAGCTATTAAGTTCCTAAGATAGGAAGGACTAGATTTTTTGAAAAATAATGTGAAATCTAATGTGGCTGGATAATTGGAAGTAATGGTAAAATTTAATAGTGAATAAGACAATGTTGACTAGGACATAGGACCCAGATCATGAAGAGCTTTGAAAGTCAGGGAAAGAGATTGAATTTTATTCTAAGGAAGGGATTGAATGAAAATGAGTGAAAATAGGGATTTGAGCTTTAGGAATAAAAGTCCCACTGAGATGGGAAAAGTGTAAAGTATACATGGGGAAGAGGAGACTAGCTACTGCATAACATTTGTAAAAAAAATTGATGGGAAATTTGAAATTGTCTTGAGAAGCATACAAAGTTATTTGTATAATTTATCTTTCCAAAATAATCAGCTGTTTCAGAGAAAATATGGGGAAACCTCCTATTCTTTCAGCATTTTATTTTGCCAGGAGAGTAGGATAGACAGAGAATGGGGAAAGGAACTGAGTATATTCCAGTATACTGAATGATAATAACAACAATAATATATTATGACATTTTAGCCGGACAAATAAAAACCAGCCAGAAAAAGACTATGGATGATGAGAATTTAGTTGTTTCAGTGGATTAAGCATTGTAATGTTCTGATAATTAATTACTGCATTAAATGAGTTCAAATAGAAGACTGGAAAGAGAAAAAAGTTTTTAAATTGTTTAAATTCTGCTGTTTATGGAAACTGGATTCAAGATTTAGCTACATAAATACAAGTGAAAAAGCTAGAGGCTAAGATATTCATCTGAAAAGTGAAGTCACCAAGAGTAATACCTTAAGGGCTACAACTATTATATAAATGCGAAAGGATGACCGGGCAGTAAATATTTGACAGCAATTATTCAGAATTTTGATTATGGGCATCACATATTCAAATTATGTTATAACTATGATGCTCTCCAAGTTGGAGTCCATTTATTAAAAGCTGAGAGCAAACATTAGGTAACATTTATGGTTACCCTAAAGAACTAATTAGAAGTTGTGTGTGATTATGAGGCCATAAGTTATTATTTTATTTTATGTAGAGTTTATGCCAGGGTAATAGTTGTATTGAAAAAAAGGTCGTTTAAAACTCTATAAATAGCCAAAAGTGTGGTGGTTACTAGTGGAGAAGAAGAGTGGGGAGAGGATGAAGAAGGTAAAGGGGTCAGATGCATGGTGAGGGAAGGAGATTAGTTTCAGGTAGTGAGCACACAACGGAGTGTACAGATGTTGTATTATAAAATCGTACATCTGAAATTTACGTAGTTAGTAACCAATGTTGCCCCAGTAATTTTTTTCAAAAAGAAAGTTGTTTATAGCACTCTTACCCTTTTCCTTAGCTCTCAAGAGAGCTTGATTGAAAAGGATTAACTGAACAACAACAAAAAAATTTTATCTGCATTAAACAAATTCCAAAAGATCTTTCCTGCAACTTCACACTAAGGCTTCCATAGTTTAGAAGAACTATGTACTCCTTGGTGGAGAGGTTACTCTGAGACATTCTTAGAGAGAGGAATGAATGGTAACTATTAAGCTATAACTTATTATTTAGGACTTCATCCAGTGACAACTTATCCTAGCTTAAAGGAGAACAACCTATTTTTGGAGATTCAAATCTATCAAGTGCCAGGAATTTAAATTTTTTGTATATGAACTTTTTCATCATGAAATTTCTCTTACTTTAAAAAAGGCACAATTGAAGAACATATTGCCACATTTCCTCTCCCCCATAGGACATGAAGTGAGAGCTTTCCTTATTCCCAAACAGTAAAAGCACTAAATCACTATATTCCAGGGGGGCATACAAATAATAGCTTTTCACCACTGGAGGTATAATAGTGAGACCATTGCATTTGGATTTAAACTTAAATGTAAGTGTTCGTCCCTTTATTTGCTATATTACATTCAGTAATTTATGAAAGCCACTAAATCTTAGGTTCCTTTTCCCTCCAGTAGCAATAATAATATTCCATCATCCTACTCACAGGGAAGCTGAAGTGAATTAAAATTATTATACACACAGAACTTAACTCATGGACTGGTATTATTGTTGTATTGGTAATAACAAAACTTCATCACAAGGTATCATTATGCAAGTCCTTGTAATTATTATTCCTTACTACATGGTTGAAGAAGGAGTCATTTCCGATAGTTTATACACTGGTTTAAGGAATAAAATTCGTCTCTCTGGTATTCCATGTTAAAGACTCATATCCTTGAAATAATATAGAAGTTGCTCTACTTTGTAAAAATTACAAGTCAGAACTTTTCCTAATGTTATTGCAACTGAATAAGCGAATTGAAACTGGGATTTTTGCTTTGTCTACAGAAAGAGGGAGGAGATCAGTGACCGATGCCCTGATTCTGGTCTTCAGCTGTCAAGTGATAAGCTGTCACAGACCTCCGACCAGCAGGGTCCACGGCGTTGTGGATGAAATGAATAAATGCACAGCGACTGCAAGAATCCTGTGCAGAAGAGGAGACAGAACTGGCCACTTTCTAGAAGAAAAAGCACAGTTTGCCCCTGCCTCAACAGGCTTTTATTGATTCTTTAGGTGGATTACATCCAAGAAAGTTATGAATCATTGTGCCAATTATTGCCTTATATGATTATTACTTTTATGTAAAAGAGAGAAGAATGTTATACATGCATGGATGATAAGGATAACTGGTCTAGCCACATCCTGTTCTTAAGAATCAGCCCAGAATAGGCCCTAAGAAATTGCCTCAAGGTTACACGCTGAACACCTGTTGTTTGCAGCCCAGGATGAGGGGATCCTTTAGCAGAAAGCAAGCTTTTAAGCTATTATAGAAATGCAGGCCTGGTTCCCCATGGGAAAACTGGTGTGTGGAGTGGGTCCTATGTGCTGCCATGCTCTCAGTGGTTTTCCAAATCTGGGGCTAAGCTACATTTGCCACCACCAAGCACCCCGGCTTCCCATAATAAGCACACCAAGTTTTACTTTTACGAGCTAGAAATAAAGTTACTGTTTAGACAAGACTAAATAGGTTTTAGATTCTTTTTATTTACTTTTTGGTATTTAATAAGTAATATAAAGTAGAAAATGCAAAATAGGCACTAATTTGCTTAATTTTATTATTTTATGCCTTGTAAACTCAATTTTGTTTAAAAATCATTGAATTTTAAAAATAAAAATATTATACTTAATCATACACTATTGTATAATAACACAACCATACTCAATCTAGCCAGCATAAATAGCCAAAGTAATGAAGGCACTGATATAAGATAAGCTGTCTCTTGATAGAAGATTATTCAATTATAGTTGCATCTCTTGGAGCACAAAAGGAGAGAAAGAGAGAGATAGAGGAGAGATGAGAGAGCAAGCAGGCAGAGAGGAGAAGAGGGAAAAAGAAGGAAGAAGGAGAAGGTAGGAAAGGGGGAAAATGTGGCTCAGTGACGCATGTGATCTGTCTTTCTGCTAGATAGTCTTTAGAATTTGATTCTGAAATGCCATAAATAGATATTAAATAGACACAGGAAGTAATTTGGTGTTTGATATAATGTTTTATCTTTAAGGGAAAAATAACAGCTTTAAAAAATGAGGTTAGTTGGATTTTCTCCAAAAAATAGCACATGTAAAACTTTTCAAAAAACTACTAATATCCTGTTGATCATTAGAAAGGAGATGTATTATTTTAAAAGCTACAAATAACATAATAAGCAAGAAAAATTTTATAGTTAGTTTTACATGTAATATATAATTAGGTTTGGCCCTGGCTGGTTTAGCTCAGTGGATTGAGCGTCGGCCTGCGAGCTAAGTGTCGCTGGTTCGATCTTCCAGTCAGGGTACATCAGAGAAGGAAAACTCTGACTCCAAAAAACCTCCGCTGCCTTGCGGCATACCTCTTCAGGGGAAAGGCTAAGGGAGTAAACCCTGACAGAAAATCCGGAGCCGGAGTCCCTAAGGCGGTTTGACGTTGTAGTCAACACCGGCAACTCCTGCGGCGCACCTGAAGCCAAGCTGTATTGACTCCGTCTTTCCCTTGGACCCTTCAGCTGCGAAGAGAGGGCGGGTCTGCTGCATGGGCAACAGCGGACCCTCCATATCACCCTGCCCAGGCTCTGTAGCTTCAGCGTCATCACAAGATGTCGATTCAACACGGGAGGAGACAGATACCGTGTCACTCCCGAGTCGGACTGCACAGCCATTCTTGGCAGTGCAGATAGACTCTTAAGAAGCTACACCATCGTCTCTCGAGACGGACGGCTGCCGACGACGACGACGATATAATTAGGTTAATTCTCTTATAAAATGGTTTTTGAAATTTTAAATAATAGGGATGAGTAGACTTGTTTTATATTTTCAAAACATGGTTATTATAATATATAACAGTATTACCCAAAGCATTATTATATTTCTTCTTATATATGATAAAATCAAATTAAAGTCAATTTAGTGAGGCCTATATCCATTCTGAACAGCAAGACTTGCCTGAGGCCAAAATGAACACATTATCCCATATGAAAAAGATGGCATGAGTTAGAAAAGAGGTTGATTAGTCTTTTATGCACAGAGTTAAAAGTAATTGGAGTTCAATGTTGTTTGTACCATTAGCTAACCTGGGGAGAAGGAAGCTTAACCTGTGTATTATAAATTAATTGGTAAGCAACTATCTGTCTTCTGTCATGAGAGGTGGATCATGATTATGGACCCCCTTCTTATTATGAGTTGTCTGGTAGTGTACATCTAGTAAGAAGGTCTAACTGACATGAGTATTCCAGTTTCCATGACAATAATATTTCTCACTGAGAGTTAACAGATTTAGCATTCTGGATGTGTGTGTGTGTGGTGTGTAGAATATGCTCACCCTTGAGTTCTCTTGGGTGAGTTTGCTAAATGTCCTTTGGCAAAGCCTCATCTTATTGCATGGTGAAGACTTCTTGTCATGTTGAAAATTTTTGAGTAAAATGTATGAGTTTATGCTAAGTTCATGCTAGCAACAACACTGTAACCCCCTTTTTAAAATTAAATTGGCAATTGAAAAATTTTTTAACTTTTAGAGCAAAATTCTATCAAGAATATTATGAAATTAAGATATTTCTTATTATCACAAGTTGGAGCAGTACAAAAATTTTGTAATATTTTGTCTGTAGACCACTATATGTAGATTAATTGCTTCCAAATAACAGAACTATTACAGAGATAGTAGGTCTTAATTTCTAATGCAATTAAGTTAATAATAAATTTAGAATAATAAATGGGTTCTGGCATAATAATATACACTCAGTCAAAGAATATTAAGTATTTTGTATTTCCATATTTGGTGTGCAACAACCTTCAAGACTCTACAACTATGTTAAATTTGTTGTAGTTCATTCTTTGGTTTATCCCCTGAGGCCTCCAGTACACTGCACTATTGGTGTTTAGCTGACCTCACCGGGGCGGAGCCTTGGGTGAGATGAGTGAAACGTTTGCTGCAGACACATGTTAAGAAGTCACCAAAACCCTCAAATAGTCAAGATGAATAATACTTAATGAAATTTTTCAAATAAATCAATTTAATGGATATATTCATGATGAACAAAATGTCAAATAAATACAGTATCAGTATTAGTGATTTTTCCTTTTGTCTCAGGCTCTAGTATGGCTCAACACAGACAGCATAATTCAAAATTACTTATTGCATTGTTTCAAACTCTGGCGACCTTAAGTTTCATTAGGAGAATATATTAGGTAGCTCAAGGAATTACTAGAAATTTAAAGAACTAGGATCAGAAAATGGGTATAAAGCAAAGATATTAGTCAGCAAGAAAAGTACCAATGTATCAGTTTGATCATCATGTTATTATTGTCCTTTTTCCTATTGGATACTTCATTACTAGACTGCAATAAATAATTTTTTAAAGTCTCCCTGCATTTTTGTATCACCCCTCAAGATTTAAGGTATTAGATGAAAACAGAAAATCTGCAGAGCCTAGGACTGATGTAGGTGACTTAGATTTTAGAGATTAGATAGAGCTAAGTCTTGCTTCCTGTGAAGACCCACACGATGGAGGATTCCATTGAAAGAAGAAATATATTCAGTTGTGTGATTGCAATAAAATGGCCAGTGTCTGTTACCTTCATTGTCATCTGGAGCCCTGGAATGTATGAAAGTGAAATCCCATTACTGCTAGTTGACGAAGTGGAAGAATAAAAATACAGACACAAACAAATAAAGATGTGGTATTCCAAAAGCATGAATAGCCTTTAGACTGGTCATGTAGATTTCTAACTCCATAATAATGTCAAAAATTTCATCTAGAGCAAAAAAATAAAGCATTTAAACTAATAAGAAAGCAAAAATATTCCTGAAAGAATAATAGGTCACTTTATGGGTATTAAAAATTAAAATCACTTCTGTGGTGCTCAAAGACACTTTTGCTTACTAGTGAAAAACCATATAAATTCAAGGAACTCTAACAGAAAACACTAACTTTTATTGAGGTATTAGAGATATACTAAGTAGGCCATTCGGAAACGCGTATGTATATCAGGCAGACTATTGAAAGGCAACCACCTGATAGTGCAAGAAATTGCTGGTAAGTCTTCTTTCCCAAAACAATATGCAAGACAAAATTACCCCCCAGAAATCAATTCACAGCCCTGGATATTGTTGAAGGGAAATAAACAAGTTAGATGCATTTATTCATGAAAAACTGTTAGGACCTTGTGGGGAAAACACGTTGAGTCTGCAGCCTTCTTGCCTAGCCTCCTGCAGTCATCCAAATTCAATTGTTGTGGTAGTTTCATGGTTTTGCTATGAAAATCAGCAGAGTTGCTGCCAGAGAGGCAAACTTGATTTGGAGTAGAAAGCAAAAACCCGTGACTGGCAGCATTTCCAATAAAAGCAGAACACACAGCAGGAAACAAAGAACATATCTGCAGCTCTGTTAGCCTCAAGTTGCTGTCCATGTTTGGGTGAAGAGTGAAGTGAGCCAAGCAGAAAATCCTGAAAATGAGACAGCCCCAAAAGGGTTAGCTTTATAAACTCTCCACACTGTCTGCTTCACTAGGAAATTGTATTCATGCATGGGGAAACTTGAGAGGATTCACTGGAAAGTAAAAGTTAAGGCATACTTGAGATCTGGCTGAATTTGGAATGGCTTCCCAGCCTACAGACAGATGTATCAGCAGAGGGTGTAAGCTTTACAAGCTCATGGTATTTGAGTGCAGCCTATGCAGGCACAGGATTCTCCTTAGTATACTAAAATAAAAAAAAAAATAAAAAAAATATAAGATAATAAATACAAATCTGAGCATAGAAATCAGTGACTAGTACAAAGGAACATATTGTACAAATTAACACCAGACAACTTAAAAATAAATCATAATCCAGATTTGACACAATACTGTATAACCAATCCAATCCAAAATATCCAAATCTCAACAAAAACAGTGCATACAAACAAAAACTCCAGGAAATTGTGACTTATAGTCAGAGAAGAAAAAAAAAAAAAAAAAAAAAAAACAGTCAGTAGAAACTGATTCTGAGTTCAGATGTTGGATTTAGCAAATAAAGACTTCAGAGAATCTACTGTAAATATAATCTAAGAATTATAGCAACTGTGTAAACATTGAAAAGATAATGTGATGATGCTACAAATGAAGAATGACAGTAAAAAATAAAACTTTGAAAATAGATTCTAAAAGTGAAAAATATAATAATAAATGAAAAATTCACTAGATGGGAGGAAAAGCAAACTTGAAAGGGCAGAAGAATCAGTGAACTGAAAATAGAAATTATCCTATTTGAAGAACAGAGAGAAAAAAGATTAAAGAAAAATGACAGAGCCTCAGAGACCTGTGGGAAAATAGCAAACTTGAGAGTATTTTAATAATGGGAGTCTGCACTTAAAAATGAATATATTTTATGGTATATAAATTTCACCTCTACAAGGTTTATCTTTTGTCTTCAAAAGTTTTTAGCTTTTCCATTAATAACACTTGTATTATTAATTTTCTATATTTATTGCCTATGTTATGCTCAAGAAATATGTTGTGAGAATGGTGAGAAGATAGATATAATCTTTATGAAATTGGGGTATGAGGTAAATATCAGTCAGAATGACCTGGGTCAGGAAGATTTCTTTACCAGAAACAATGAATAAAAGATTCTTAATAAACTACAATAGAAACTTGAATTTTATGTTTCACTTTCTTTGTATTGGCATATATTGGCATAGAACCTACACAAATCTGGTTTTGCATAAAACTGCCCCGTCAAAAATGAGGTTTTTTTTTTTTTTAATTGATTGATTTTAGAAAGAGAGAGAGAAGAAGGTAGTGGGGTGGGCAGAGAGAGAGAGAAACATCAATTTGTTGTTCCACTTGCTTATGCATTCATTGGTTGATTCTTGCATGTGCCCTGGCCAGGGATTGAACCCTCACCCTTGCTGTATGGGAACAATGCTCTAACCAACTGAGCTACTCAGCCAGAACCAGGCTTTATGCTTTTTTAAGGGTTTTTTTTTTTTTCAGTTTGAAATGAAGATGAACTCTATGACCACTGCCAGTTTTCTAGTCTCAGCCATCAGTATCCCTATCCTGATTTGTTGCAACATCTTTCAAACTATTTCTTCATCTGCTTTTGTCCCATTCTTCTCTGTTTTATATCCTACAAGGCCTTGCCTAACATTCTAGCCAATACCATTTCATTTTCACCCTTGTTGTTCAAACTCTACTGAGGTCTTCTTTCAATCCATGGAAATATGCCTCAGAGCCTTTGCACCACCGTTTTTCTGTCAAGTATACCACACACTACCATAACTTCTCCTTAGTTAACGTTTACTTCATACCACAGATTTCACCACAAATACCACAATTTGTAAGTTAGTTAAGAATATTTTTGCTTCACCCTTTCTGGGTAGCTCAGTTGGCTAGGGGATCATCCCAATACACTGAGGCCGCATGTTCAATCCTTGATCTGGGCACATCCGCCTTGTGGGTTCTATCCCCAGTCCAGGTGCATGAGAGAAGCAACTGATCAATGCTTCTCTTTCACACCAAAGTTTCTCTTTCTCTCTCTAAAAAGCAATAAAAATATTTTCTTATGTGAGGATAAAAAAAATGTAAAGAATGGAGGAAGGAAAGGAGGAAGGAAGGAAGGAAGGATCAACCAATAAATGTTTCTCCCTCTCTGTGTCTCTCTCTTCTTTCTATCTCTCCCCCTCCTCCTCTCTACCTTCCCCTGTCTCTCTCGGAAATAAAAAAAAAATCAAAAAATAAAAAATAAGGATATTTTTGCTTCATGACATATGATAGTTAATTAAAAGTCACTTTGAAACAACTGGAGTTGTGTTATAACAGTCTTCACCATTATTGGTCTAGCATTTCAGTTATGCCTTTGATTCTCTTGGTTTATCTCTCAGTGAAACAAGATGGTTCTTGCAACTCAGCCTTATGTCCTTTTGCAATTCCAAGGTAAGGAAAAAGAGAGGTGAAAGGTTGGGCAGAATTTTTTTTTTCTTTATAGCAGAGATAAGAATTTTTTTCATAAAACTCCCAGAAAGCAACTCCTTTTACCTCATTCAACAGAATTCAACAAATGATTGCCCCAAATACATGGTAGTAAACAAAGTAAATTGCTGGTAAAGAGGAATATGCATCATCATCTAACTGGGTATTCTGCAACTGAGAACAAATTCAAGTTCTCTTATTAGAGACGGGAGAAATAACTATGAGTTGGCAACTAACTGTGTCTGCCCATCAGTTATCAGCATACATCTGTTTTTATAGTAATTTAATTTCTGTGGGTCTTCCCCATCAGATGCTAAGCTCTGCAAAGTCAGGGACTAGATATGTCTTGCTCACCATTTCCCCAGTATATAACAATATAAAAATAAAACACAAATAATCTCCTAAATATAGTCATTGTGAAAATACAAATTTCACACAGGAATACAAATGAACTTGAAAACAATATGCTTCAATCAATTGTTTTGTGTGTATGTGTGTGTGTGTATCATTTCTGCTTTTTGTTTTTTACTGAGTATCCCCCCAGGAGGTAGTTGGCAAAGTCAGGAAACATTTTTGATAATCACAATGGAGAGAGACATGCTGCTGGCACCTAGTGGGTAGAGGACAGGAATTCTGCTAAACATGTTACAATTCATAGGCAACCCCCATAGAAAGAACTGTATTCAAACTGACATATCAAATTGACTCCATGACAACAGTACCCAGATGAAAAGCCCTGCCTTAAACTCATTTCACTTAATTCATAATATTTTGGAAAAATTGAAAAACAGTTTCAGGAACCACTTTTCTGATTTTCTCTTCATACAATCCTTCTACCTATCTCTTTCTGATGAAAATAAAAAAATAAAATATTTGTTGACTATGAAAGGATATAGAATGGATACTATATTACTGCTTCTGATTGAGGTTAGGGAGTTCAGGACCAGCAGGTATTTGTATGACAGGTATTTGTGTAACAGGCATTTCATGACTTGGTAAACACTTCCTCACATATTGCTGACTGTATTTGGAAAACCCTGTTTAAGACAAAAATGAGCCTCTTTTCTATGCATAGAAAGCCTGAGTAAGTCCTATTTTTTCTATTCCAGAAGTCAAGCAATAACATAAAAGACATAACTAAGAATAGTACTTTTGTGTTGTGAGAACCATTAATTAATACATTATGGATAATATTTACTCATAATCACATTAACCAGTAAGAATAAACATTATATTATTTCCAGCTAATACATATCAAGGACTAAGCACCTTGTCAGAAATATATATGGAATACTTTAAAATGGGTTTTAGTCATCTTCATGATTCTAAGTCAGCTTCTCTGATTATGTTAGTTCCCTATGACCGTGTAGCAAACAACACAACTGGGTGGTTTAAAACAGCAGAAGTTGACTTTTACATCGTTCTGGAGGCCAAAAGTCTGAAATAAAGGTGTGAGCAGAACTACGCTTACTCTGGAGGCTCTAGGAGAGAATCCATCTCTGCCTTACCAGTTTCTGGTGGTTATCAGCATTTCTGTCCTTGGCTGTGGCCACGTGACCCCAATCTATGCCTCTTTTTTCATATCACCTTTATCCTCTGTGTATTCTCTGTCTGTGTCTTATAAGGATACTTATCAGTGGATTCAGGACACACTCTGATAATCCTGAGTGATTTTATCTCAAGATCCTTAACTTAATTAGGTCTTCAAATAGCCTTCTTCCAAATAAGGTAACATTCATAGATTCTAGTGATTTGATGTATATATCTTTGGGAGAGTCATTTTTCACCTTACCACACTAACCATTAGAAATTTTTCTTTAATTTTGAATCGTAGTTTTTAAAAGATTCCATAGTTCAGTCACTTGATCTATAGGAAAGCTAGTTTTGATTTATAATGTGGCCCACACAGGTCTATGTCTAGATTATCTGTTAGTTACATGTCTCTATCGACCCTGGCTGGTTTGGCTCAGTGGATTGAGCGTCGGCCTGCGAGCTAAGTGTCGCTGGTTCGATCTCCCAGTCAGGGCACATCAGAGAAGGAAAACTCTGATTCCAAAAAACCTCCGCTGCCTTGCGGCATACCTCTTCAGGGGAAAGGCTAAGGGAGTAAACCCCGACAGAAAATCCGGAGCCGGAGTCCCTAAGGCGGTTTGACGTTGTAGTCAACACCGGCAACTCCTGCGGCGCACCTGAAGCCAAGCTGTATTGACTCCGTCTTTCCCTTGGACCCTTCAGCTGCGAAGAGAGGGGGGGTCTGCTGCATGGGCAACAGCAGACCCTCCATATCACCCTGCCCAGGCTCTGTAGCTTCAGCTCCACTGGAGAGGACACTCCAGCGTCATCGCAAGATGTCGATTCAACACGGGAGGAGACAGATACCGTGTCACTCCCGAGTCGGACTGCACAACCATTCTCGGCGGTGCAGATAGACTCTTAAGAAGCTACACCATCGTCTCTCGAGACGGACGGCTGCCGACGACGACGACATGTCTCTATCATAAATTGTATTGCTATAAGGGTATTTTCCCCTTGTGTTATTTTAGCTGGCAAATACCTTGTTTATTTACTGTTAATATCACCTGGATTATTATTTTACGTTAACAATCTGTTAATATCATCTAGATTATCCTTTCACATTAACAATATTACAAAGTATTAAGATCTAATTTACATCACTGTTTTCCAATGCTGAAACCTATTTTTGGAAACATGCATTATGGCTTGTGAGCTTACAAAAGTTCTCTGATTTTCTAATTTCTCTTAGTGCTAAAAACTAAAGTATTTTTGGCAAATACTACCAAATATGATTCCTCTGTGACTCTGACCAGATGCAAAAGATTAAAGTGATTAACACTATAATTAAATTTCTTAATTGCTCAAAGGCATTTCAAAAGAAGGAAAATAATATTTCATGTGAGAAAACAATGGTATAATGAGTTATGTTTTTCTGGGAGTGTCATTTTTTAAAAAACTATCACAAACTTGAAAGTAAAGCTGGGCTCTCCAAGATGGTAGTTAAGAGAATCTTCCTGTGACTTTGACATCATTTCTACAGTTGCAAGACATTCATGTGGAATGGATTGGGGCTCCCCATCATCAGGGAGAGACAGCAGAGTAGCTGAATTTAAAGCACTAAACCATGGGAGATGACAGAGGGCTTTTTATAGGTGGTCTGCTTCTATACAGAGAGAAGCTGTGTCTTATAAACTCATAAGAGAACAGAAACAACATGAGGATCTTAGAGGTCAACAGGAGCTTAACGTAAGAGCAATGGCTTTGTCAAGTAGGGTGGAAGCAGTGGCTAGAACATACACGCATGGGCTCGTGTCTGATGCCACACAGGTCTGGTTGACATGAGACATGCTACACAGCTACAGGGCATATCAGAAAATAAGAGGTTGTCCTGGAATGCCTACAGTAATTTCATTACTTTCATAGCAACAAAGGAGAAAACATATGTCAAAATTGGGTGTGCTGAGCGCTAAGGACATGGACAGTGCTAATTTTAAGGTTATAAAGGAAGCCATTGTCAATTCTGAGCACTGGGAAATAAGATCTGAGGTAGCTTTTGGGATGAGAGCATATAGAGGTTTAGCAAAGGCTACAACATTAGGAATCCACTGACCACAATAGCAGCTTCCCCTAGAAATTAGCATAACTGTTTTCAGCAAAGGAATGAACAAAATTGACTCAAGGCATTTCTGTGTGAGTATTGAGACACGGGAGGAGACAGATACCGTGTCACTCCCGAGTCGGACTGCACAGCCATTCTCGGCGGTGCAGATAGACTCTTAAGAAGCTACACCATCGTCTCTCGAGACGGACGGCTGCCGACGACGACGACGATTGAGTGCCCTGAGATATCTTGTGTTCTGAGTAGGAAACAGCTGTCTGCACCTACTGAAATTTGTACTGGAAGGCTTTAAGGCCTTGTTCAGCTTGTGCTTTTAGGAGAATTAGAGAATCTATAAGAACACCCTGCTTAGTTTTGTTACCAAGTAAGAGATCATCAACATACTGAAGAACAGTAGAGGCTTGGATAAATACTACAAAGTCTAAGGCAGCCTTAAGAACTTGGGTGTAGGGGAGACTCACAATATCCCTGAGGTATGCAAGTCTGTGTTAATTGTCTTCTTCTAAACATAAAGGTAAAGGGAAATTGTGGGCCTGGTGCAATGGAATTAAAAGCTGAACAAGGGTCAATTACTGTAAATCAGGCTATGTCAGCAGTAACTGAGATGAGAATAATAGTTGGATTAGGTACTAAAGTCTGATGAGGAATTACAAAAGCATTTATGGCTCTTAGATCTTGTACTAATCAATAGATTTTATTACCAACTGCATCAAATTTCCCCTCTTTCATTACTGGCAAGATCCAGGTATTGCAGAGTATGAAGTAAAGATAAGAACACTCTGCTCTGTTATAGGTTCAATTCCATGTTCTGCTTCTTGAGGGAGAGAGCGTTTGGGCTAGTTAGTAATGAGACAGGTTTACTTCTTTTCCAGAAAATGTGCCTGGGCTCTGCACTCAGGAGCAATCCAACCTCAATTGCATGTGAAGCTCCAGGACTAAGTAAGACATCTTTTAAGGTTGCATCTTCTTCAGGGGATTTTAAATTGAGATAGGTCTCCCTTGGGGAAAGAATTAACTTTGTGATTTGATCTGAGGGCAGGGAAATAAAAGTACCCTTCTCAGTACATTGTATGGTAGTATTAAATTTGCATAACAAGTGTCTACCTAAAAAGTTTGCTGATGAGGAGTGAGGAACTAGAAAGGCATGTAAGGGTGGTAAGAGGACCTAATAATTTTGGGGTTGCCTGCAACAAGGACAATAAAACAGGTTACTGAAAGATTCCAACATCTTGAACAGAATTAAAGGTGACCAGCATAGATAAATCCTCTCATCCAATGGGAGATAAAGTTGCACTAGAGTCATTTAAGAAGTACAAATCCTAAAACTGTATTTTAAGTTTAATAGTGGGTTCTGCAGTGCAACTGTGAATTGACTGACCTCAATCGATGGGGAATTGTCCCACAGAATGGGAGAACAGAACTTCAGAGGGTGCTGGCATCTGGAGAGTTTACATTAAAGCTTTAAGTGCAGAACAGTTATTTTTCTAATGTTCTGGCCTTTTATAATACCTGAAAATATCTTGAGATGAGAAGGGAAGGCTCCATGGATGGGAAAAAAAGGGTGGTTGTTATTACCTTTAGAGTCATATTTCTGTTTTTTAAAGACTCGATCTGCAAGACAAGGACTGCTAATTTCAATATCTTTATCCCCTGCTTTCCTGCGGCTATTTTCAAATAATTAGGAAGCAGCTTCAATAATTACACTGGGAGATTATCCTGCATGGTCAACCACTCCAGTTTGCATTTGTCTTTTTATATTATGGAGAAAAATTCTTACCAAAGGAGAAATTAGAAGATTTCTATATTCTGGGGTTTCAGAGTATTATATAATGCAGTGTGTCCTCGGAAAGTCTCTGTAAAAGTGTTCTGCAAAGGCCATAGGATGTCCCCTTCTTTATGAGTGTATATTTTAACCTTAGACTCATTCACTTTGGTGAAAAGACATCTACTATTTCTTCCTGAACATTGGATTCCAGCTGACCCATTTCCTCGAGTATTGGCCTCCAGTCGACAATTTCCTGATCATTTGGAAGAAAGCCTGGGAGAAGTTCTGACTGTTTGTTTCCTCTGCTAGGGGAGAAGGTTTCCCCAGAGGGCTGTGTGGCTTATCTTGTAAGAATTGTATATTCATAGGTGGGAAAAACACACCTTAGTAGCCAGTTGAGGCCACTGTGAATGGGGTTACAAATGGCCACTAAGCTTTCTAACTTTTATTTAAATCTGGTAGAATCGTTCAAAAGTGGGAGTAAAGGACTGTATAATTTAAGAGGTTGAAAAAAATAAACATAAAAATAAATAAAACATTGGCTGCTGTCCAAAGGATGTGGATTCTTCGTGGTGGGGGTCCAGTATACATCCATTCACAAGGGCATTCCATAGAAAGGTTGATGGGGTTTGATTATAGATACCCAGAAAGAAGGTGGAATTGTAAGAGACAGCAAAATGATTCCTGTCATATGGCCCCTGGGTGTTGGCCAAAACTATTTCCTGGTCATCAATATTTACATAAGTAGCCTGTGTACCCAAGTCTGGGGTGCTTTCTATAATTTTTGCAGTAAAAGAGAAGAAAGTGGTCAGTTGGGTGTTTAGGAATTTTCTGGGGAAGTCAAAGGATTTTCAGGAATTAAAAGAATGCATTGGGAAGGGAAATGTGAGCCAGGGGTGCAGAGAACCAAAGAGCATCTGAAAGACCAGGTATAGGGAGTTAGGGGTAAATGAGAGTATATTGTGGGCATTTACTGTGGATGTAGATTTTAACTTTTGTTCTAATTCTGATTTCCATTCTTTAATCTTGTTAAAAGATCCCATATGCTCTTTTGTGTTCCTCTTTCCATTTGAGCCTCACATAGATGCCAATAGAACAATTGTTTAGGATGAGACTTCTCTAAAAAACTTTTTAAAATATACAAGGTTTTCAAATCAAAGTATTGCCAGTGGAAATGGGGGTCTTTCTCAGAGTCACGAGAAAATCATTACTGGGGACTCACGCATGGGAGATTGAGGTGGTATGGTAAGATTTATTGGGGTTGAAGTGGAAAGCTGCCGCCATGTCTCAAGGTCTCATCTCTATCCATCTCACAGTAGAAAATGTCCAAACTTGATTTCATGAGGCCCAGAACAAAGGCTAGTGTCCAAAAGTTCTGTGCCATGCCAAGTCTTTGTTCAGTTCAGTCTTTGTCTCCATCCAGCCAGCTTAAACTCTGTTCCAGCATGCACTCCAGCAGAAGCTGCATTGCTGTGCCTAGGCTCATGCTTGGAACCTACACTTGGAATCTGTGCAGTTGCTGACCACATGGCTCCTAGGTCTGCGTAACTGCTACGGAGACAGAATGTGTGAGTGCACGGGCCAGCACATATTACTAAGCAAGAGAGAGAGAGAACTTTGCTAAGCTTGCATTAATTATCTTGAGCTTGGAAAGAACCAATCAAACAATTTCCCAATTCTTTGCAGGCTTGCATTGGGTCCTTCCCTAACCAATTCACTTCCTAGATCTTCCAGGATTCTGTACTCTTATCCAATCCAATCCATTTCTCAGGCTAGATAGACAGGGTTTTATGGTCACCCTCTTGGCTCCCACTGCACACGCACTTATAGTAGAAGTACCTCCCCTTGCATCCATCTTGGCTTCTGTTGTGCATGTGCCCAGGAGAGGAATTAATCTTGCTATCTTCATTCCTCCCCCAGTAATGAATAGTAATAATCCTTCATGCCCACTTTGGGGATTAACTCCTGAGAGTTAACTCCTGAGGATGCAAATGTCCCCTGGGAGCCTGTGAATGATGCAACATCCTAGTGAAGCAGGCTTATGATCTGATTCATCTCCCTAGCTTATTTTTAGTCTTGATTCTCTTTGCTTTCTTCCTTTATTAATATCTAACTACTTACCTCTGCTAACAAACGGATCCATCATGCACCCATTAAAGAGTAGAATCTTCAGAGGTATATCCATTCCAATAGTGACTCCATTCAATAGGGCTTTCCGTAGAAACACCTAGAGGTAATGTTCCAGATTTAGAACACATTTTTATCATGAATGAAAAAGACATCCTGAAGTGGGTGCAGCCCCCATTATCCAAGAATACACTTATAAAGACAGCCAAAGATAACAAAGACCCTCATTGTCATCAGTAGTAAGAATGGTATTTATAAAAACCTGTGTCTCCAGTGTCCCACAAAAGTAAGATGTCTCCAATCACAGACCTGATAATCTGTGATACTGGGCACCTGATACTGATCGGGGACTTTTCCAGCACCGACAGGACAATAACGCTAGAGATGACAAAGGCCATTTATGAGCTGACCATTACTAAGACAAACTCACCTAGAATTGGCAAGGTCAAACAAAGAAAATATTGCCAGTGCACTTTGTGTCTTGGGTTCAAAGTCTGCTGGCTAGCCACCGGATGCAGGCCCAAACCCTATAGCCTGGCAGAAGCCAGGTTATAAGCCAAGCACCCGGGATATAAAACAAGGTGAAAAGAGAATCTCATCCAGTTATTTTATTGATGATCCACTGCAAAGTTTACCCAAACATACTCCACCCTCTAGTGAGAATTCTAAACTCATCAGTCTTTGAGGCCAATTCAAATAATAGGCTCATAAGAGTCATGCCTATATTCTACCCTATGATTTTTCTTCTGGCACAAACTACAGAGACAAAGGAAAACATTTTTCATATCTGAGGGAGAAAAGATCAATTAAAATAAAGAGTACACAAAGCAAAAAACATAAGAGTCCTTTAACTTTTGCTGGTTTTTCCAGATGTCCCCGAAATCTCAGCTGCAGCCTTCAAAATGAGTAGGATGTCCCAGCCAATAAATAATATGCTATTATTGGCATCATAACTGTAGGGGATTAAAAAAAAAAATCCCTCTGCCTCTTTAGGTACTATGGCTAGGGCCTGTGAATTGAATTTACAAAAGACATTAACAGGAGAAAAGCAGACAGATCTTAAATATTGATGTACACACAAGAACTTTTATTTTTTAAAAAATGCAGACATGAAGAAGCAGTTAGTACAGTAAGGGGCAAGGAAACTGGTGACTCTTAAACCAATAGAAAATAATTAGCAGCAAAGGACAAATGTAATTAGGGGGTCTCTGAGCCAGAGTTAACAGTATTAGCATATTTACAAATCAGGAAGGGGGCATTCCACAGCTCAGCACAAATGCTTCTAAGAACAAAGTGGAAAGATATTCATCACCAAACTCCGGGAAATGAGAAAATGTAGCTAGAGAGCCCAGCAAACAAGATAGGGAAATTTCAGAGGAGAGCTGGAGACAGACCTATAACCAGATCACCCTGAGTTAATTATCACCCTCAGTTAACTTAGTTAATCGCGTTAGATTGTAACTCCAGAGTATCCAGCATGGAAAAATGGAGAGGGAGAAGGAGGAGGAGGGGGGAAAGGGGGGTTACTCACATTAGGATAAAGATGGCCAACTCTGTCTTTTTGGCACACACCTTTGATTTGGCTGCGCCCAGAGCTGCAGATTTGTGAATAAACAGCTGCCTCAGTTACTGCTAAAGTCCTGTGTCCCGGTGTTTTTATTATGAGCATTTCTTATAGTACCAAGAATGATAAAACTGTGAAGTGACAAGATAAAGGGAAAAGAAGTTAAGCTGGTTCTAGTGGTGAGAAATTGTGGGAGAACGACTAAGAAATATGGGAAAATGAAGATAAGGGTTATTTTAGTAGGTTTTTTGTTCAGATCCATTTCAGCATTGCTTCCTGCCTACAGTAACAAGAATGATTCTCCTTCCTAGTGCAGAAAGAGCACCTTTTGTGTGGGAAATTTTATGACTTGCTTTTATGTAGAAAAGGGGAGGTCTGAGTGTCCTTCTGGCATCTATAGATTCTCAAGTGTCTTCAGCTCAAAATGATTTGCCCAAGTGGCATATTTTGAGGTAGCATATTCTTAAGCTCTTGTCAAATACACACAATCTGAGTACTACTGAAGATTTTTTTGAGCATGAATAACTCAAAAGTTTCATTTGACTTGTGTAGACAAGATAGCACCTAAAAAGACAGAAAAGTTTGTTCTGGTTTGTTAGTTTCCAAGCAGATATTTTTATAAGAAAGGGTATGTTTTCAAAGAACTGCGAGGGAGTTATGTGCCAAAATTCTGCTCATGTATAACAGGATTTATTCTAATACCTCCTACACACCACTTTTAAAATGCACCCCTCTTCGCTTTATAAATTGTTGTCTTGAGAGTGACTGTGATTTGGTAAGAGGTAGATATTTGTAGAACAAGAGTTGCTACAATAAAAAGCCTTAACAAAAATGGTATTTTTAATATAGAGATATAGATGGTATAGATATAGATATAGAGATCTATAACTTGATAATTTAAGAGTTTCTTATTTCTTTGAAACAAATTAAACAAAAAACTTTTTTAAAAATGAAGATTTCAGATTTGATGTCAAAAAATATTATTCACAACACAATTTTCTGTTCACAGCTCCTGTTTCCCTAATCCATTTATGATATTATGTTGGAATAAAGTTGGATATATATAGTTTATAATTATACCAGTACAATAAGCTGAACATTAGACTTTGACCAAGAAAAAGAAACTATTTACATAAGTATATGCCTAAGGAATTCGTTTTTTGCAAAAGAATAATGATGTCAGGAACTTCTGGGTTTTTGTTGACTGGCCTTTGGTCAAAAGCAAAAGGCATGTAATAGTTAAATCCAAGGAGGAGGCAGGAAGTGAATGAAGACAAACAAGAGGAAATGATTATTTGATTGCAGCTGAAAGACAAGAGCAACAAAGCCATGCAGATTAGTGAACCAAAACTGCCAGTACTCCTCCTGAGCTGTAATTTCCTGAGAACAAAGAGGCATTAACTGGGTGCCCTCAATACACAATGCCTACTAATTGCCAGTGATAAAATTAAGGTTTCTGATTTTAATCTCAAAACCTCCTACTATATTTCTGTGAATACCATGTGTGAATTTGCTCATTCTGTTTCTCCTATATAAAGGTTCCCCTGGAAGTAGCATAGCTGTTTTGTATGCTTCTATATTTATAAATAGAGTTATAATCAAAACAAGAAACAAATGAATTAGAAAACTTTTGTAAGTGTAAAGGGTTATTTACATTGTAAGTCGTTGGCCAGTCATTTAAAATTATATACCCATGGAAATCTTTTTATTTTTTTAAATAAAAGCTTTATGGTTAAACACCTGGTAAAAATGCCACTATATTATATAATCACTGCTTAGTATTTTGGAAAACAAAAACTACTAAGTTAGGGAAAGGAATTAAAATTTTATATGGAGTTCTCCTACTGTTACAGAGTGGGGTCCCCAAAATACCCCAGAGCCCATGGTTTGGGGTGGGGGAGGAGACTCAGTAGAGCACAGCTTTCAAGATGCCTTTGCATATCTATGGCTGTTAGCTAGTGTCTTAGTTATGGAAATGGATTTAGTTCTTCCAAGGCCCCCAGGAGATGGGAGGGGTTTTGACCATGGAATGGTGAGGAAGGAGTATACAGGGCCTGCACAAGGTTCTGTGAATGATCAGAACCATTTATTCTGCCCACTGCATCATAGGCTGTGGTCAGGGATTTAAAAATAAGGCAGCAGCCATTTGCAGGGGGAGCACCATGTGGTTTTAAAGGAAAGAGAGATCCATGTGGCTTTGAAGGGGCAGAGGGAGATGCATGTGGTTTTGAAAGGGGAAAGAGAACCATGCATGATCCAGGGCAACATGGCACATGTTTTTCTAGACTGTTAAAAGGAGGGTTATGACATCGTACCCCAGATCCTGAAGGAGACAGCTGACAGATAAGGGATGGGGAACTTCTGAGCATGTTTTGGCTTATAGCCCTTTTGGGAGCAAGGGAAGTGCTGGGTCCCATAGGAGAACAGGGTTCTGAGCTAAAGTGCTCATCGCCCTCCCCAGATTGGAATATTGTAAATAAAGACCTGTTTTCTTCAGCACTTGTTGTTGGGTTTTACACCAGTGCACCACATAAAAGAGCCATTTTTCACTCAGTTACACTACAGTGTTTCAGGGTTCTATGCCTATTACTTGATTCATTTTAATCAAAGAGTACAACTTATCTAAGTTAATGTATTTGGTTTTAGTAATAACAAGTGAAGCAATGCTAGTAAAAATATTTTTAAAGACTAAGTATATCTTAGGTTCAGTAAAAGCCTCAAAAACCCCCACCCAATAAGTTGATTAGCAGGAAGTAAAAACCACAAACAATGACTATTGAGGACTTCAGTGAAAAATTCCTCAAATCTTACAAAACACCAATAGGGAGTAGGAATTTTTTTACTTCCTTATTCTATTCTTCTCCCCAGCAACATACCCAGCAAATCACCAAGTGCCTCATTGTTTCCACCATTGTTCCCGCCATTACCCCCAGGCCCAACGCATTGTTTCTGCCATTACCCCCAGCCCCAACCAATCACTAGGTGCCCCAATACCCTGTTTCAGTCGTTCCCTATTCCTTCCCTTTAAAACCTTGTCAGCCTGTACACCATCTACTGTTTTCTCTTTTGAGACAGCCCAACAGGTTCCTCTTAATAAACCTTGCATCTCAGAGTCCTTGGTTTCAGTTTTTACTGTTTCTAACAGTATATACTCAAAAACTTCTCTTGTGGTTACTACATGTAAGTTAATAAATATTTTATAATCAGTTCTTTTGAAGTCAGTGTTCTCCCATTTAGGGGAAAAGTGAACCTTTATTTTTTCAGATGTCAGATAACCCTTTTCTTTTTTTGGCTCTGATAAGTATCCTACAGTGTCTGATGAGTTTATTTTCCAAATAGACACATTGTTGTCAAATACTGGCTCTCTAAAATCACCAACTGAATCTACTGATAAAACATAGCTGAGTTTTTTGCTTATCGGATAAGGGAGAATATCACCTCTAGAGATATTTGTTAGTGTCTAAAAGGCAGGGTCTGAAATTATTGAGACTTTGAAGCCTCTCAATGGTAGAAAAAAAAGGTGGATTTAATTAGGATTGGGCAGTCAATCTTAATCAACAATGGGATTGATGAAAATTATTATACAAGGAGATAATTTTTGAAGTGACATATTTAAATGATGTAAGGACATGACCAGTCTATTGATGCTTTCCCCTAAAGATTTGATGGAACATTCTATAAGTTCCTGTGTAGACAGAAGAGGCAGTAAGTACATGTTCAGGGACTGAAGGTAACATCACAGGATGATCAGATTATACATTCACACTAGGTAGATCAAGGTGAGTAGTCACACCCCAGCCTTATAATTTCTTTAGAAAACAGTTTAAGCCAGCCCTGTCCATTGTTCTTGTGTATCTAGGTTAGCACACCTTTGAAATGCCAGAAGTAATTATCTTTTCCAACTCCTCAAAGATGTAACCACACTCAAGGGAACACATAATCTTGTTAACTATTCCGTACCTTGCTTTCTCCCACATTCATCCAATATTCTTTATGTTCCCCCCTTAAATCCACAGATAGAAAATAAACCTGCAAAACTGTCAATCTCTGGAGTACTTGAGATCTTGTTTGCTGGCATGCCATCAGTTTGGCTGAAATAAACTTACAAAATTCTCCATAGATTTGGACATTTCTTACTCTGACACCTGTAATGAACAATTAAGCCATTTCTTGGGGAAGAAACTCATAAAAAAGTAAAGCAATGCTAATGAATATAATGGAATAGCAAAGTCATGTATTTTTCAATGACTATGCTGAGCAGTTGAGTGTAGGTGTAAATGGTTGTGATTCTTATTGTTATCACACATGTATGCACACTCATGCACACACACATACATGCATAAATAAATAGTCTATTCTGAGTCATTCCTAACTGTGCCTTCCAGTTGTAACTACTATAATCTCAAAAATTACTAAAATTTATAATATGGATTATATGCATTAATGAGGAAGCTCTCATTTCCCAAGAAGAGGCATTAGGTAAAAGTTTATGTTCATATTAATTGTAATTAACAACAGGAGACCTGTCCACCTCTTAACCATATGATACATGTACATTCTGTACTGAGAAGTTTTGTGAAGTGGATCAAAGGATCAGTGATAATTTTAACTTTTAATCCCCTCCCTGTCTATTGGTTATGTTGCAGGGATGAGAAAAACTTTTCTCTACCTTCCTAGGTTCTTTACACTGATCTAATAATTAAATCTACATGAGACAGATTAGCAAGAGAAAAATAACCAAATGTAATTACACATGTATGTTTGGGAACCCCACATACATGAGAGGTTCTGGACAAAAAGTTAAAATGAGGAATCATGGCACTCTGAGCTAAGGATGAGATAAGTTGCCTTAGGGCTTTCAGAGGTGAGGATGACGAGAAAAGCATAGATGGTGCCCTGGCCAGGTGGCTCAGTTGTTTGCACCAAATGGTTGTGAGTTCAATCCTTGGTCAGGGCACTTACCTAGGTTGCAGGTTTGATCCCTGGTTGAGGTGTGTATGAGAGACAACCAGTCAATGTTTCACTCTCAAAATGATGTTTCTCTCTTTCTCTCTTGTCCTCTCTTAAAAAAAAAAAATCAATAAACATATCCTTAAGTGAGGTAAAAAAGTGGATGTTCAATAATTAATAGTCTGTTTGCCATGCAGATAGGTCAAATAAATTATCTTTGCTCTAATAATCTCTTATTATCTGCAAGGCCCTTAATTTAAATTCATCTAGGTAATTAAGACAGGGTGGGTGAGGGAGAAGGCAGGAAGTTTCTCTTGAGCCCTAAGGATCTCAGTCTCCTTTAGCTCAAAATAATCTGCATGCCACAGAGGTATATCTTGGGGGTGACTTTTTCTGAACCCTTAGAGTTATAAATCTCCAGCTTCCCTTTATATATGGAGTTGAGGTCAGTCTTTCCCCCCTATTACAATACTTTTTGATACCTATTTTAATTGTCTTGAATAAAGTTTTTTTTGCCTGTTTAACTATGTCCTGTTCAATTTTTCTGTGACATAGAAAAATTTCTTTGATGCACCAGCTTGAGTGACCAATTTTTTCAGAGATGGGCATGTTCCAGCAAAAAGCCCACATTCCCTTTTTTACCTAATGTAACTAGTATATATAATTATAATGTTATACATTAGTATCACTAAAATGTCCATAGATGTTTATATATATGGGATCTGATTTCCTTTTTTCAGAAAAAACGACATTCTATTTCATACTGTCTGCAGATTTGAGGCATGTGACTAGAAATAAACATTTAGAAACCCTAATGTTTAAGTTAATGTTAAAATGCCTTCCTCCCTTAAAATCCAAGAGCACATTACTCATAAGTCATTACCTAATCAAAACATGTCTTTCAGTTTTTCATGATATAATCTAATCTTTGTACTTAAGTCTTTTTGATTTTTGCGATTTCTCATGCTATTCTCAAAAATATTACATATTTTAAATTAATTCTGATATTTTGCACTTGATCTTTGCTGAAAGGCCAAGAAGCAATATTAATTATGATATTTTTGCAATTTGTTTCATTTCGTTATTTTTTTTCATGAATATTTTTGTTTTTCTTGTTTTGTTATTATTTTTATACATTTATTTCCTCAGATTGCTTGTTTTTTAACTTAGCTCTATAAACAAGTATACAATTAATGACTTTATGTTTGTGTCTGTGTGCTTATGTGTATGTGTGCCTGTGTGTTTTTTATATAGTGTTCCATTATTATATAGAATATATGCATATTGTACATAATTGCATATGTCAAGGAGGAACAAACTTTACTCTCAAGGTTATTGTGGCTGGTCTAATAATCAAATAGACATGAGACAGATAAGCAAGAGAAAATAAACAAACTTAAGACATGCATATGTATGGGAACCCCACATATAAGAGAGAGTCAGAAATTCCACATGCAGAAAATGTTCAGAGATAGAAAGGTGGATCAAGGTATATGAGACATCGTCAGCTAGAGATGAGGTAATGCACCTTGGGAGCTTCAAAGGGTCATTATAGGATAATAAGAACAGAGGTTTAGAAAATAAAATGTCCTGTCATATAGGTGAGTCAAAAATAGATATGGCTGATAATTTCTTATTATGGACAATGCCTCTAATTCAACTTCTTCTAGGTAGTTAAAAGGATGGGCAGAAGTTTCACTTGAGCCTTAATCTAAAATTGCCTTCAGTTCAAAACAAGCTGCATACCACAGAGGCACATCTTTGGGTGACTTGTTGTGGGCCCCCACACATAAAATATACAGAAAATATGTTGGATAAGTTTAGGAGATATAGCTTTTAGATTTTAACTCTTTTTTCCATGTTATTTTCCAAGAAAACTATACCACTTTACAGTCTCACTAGTGTTTTTTAAAAACCATTTTTCATCCATATTAACATTGGACTTTACCAGTGAAAGAACAACAAACTGAAATTACTTAATTAGTGGCTTGAAAATACATCTCAATTTTGCCAGTTTACATTTTGCTGACTAATGATGGAAATTATTTCTTTTTGCTGTTCCTTATGTCAAAATATAATTTCAAAAGGTAAAACTTTAAATTTCAGGAAAATGTGGGTTTTTTTCAATTTATAGAATTTCTGAGTTTCTGGACATTAAGTCTTATTCTATCATTAATTGTGAAATACTTTGGCTTTGACTTTTGCATGGTTCTTGACTTTTTGTCATAAAAGGTTTATTTTTATGCATTCAGATATACTTTTCTATAATTTATAGTTTTGTCACAGGGGTCCCCCAAAGTCCCCACAGCCCATGGTTTTGGGGATGGTGGAAGGGGACAGTGTAACTTTTAAGGGACTTTGCATATCTATGGCAAGGAGAGAGCTGAGCCTTTCCTGAAGGAGAGAGCCATAGGAAAGAAGCCAACCAGAAGGAAAAAGGCAGCAGCCATTTGGCACACTGGGCCATGCAGTTTGAGAGGTTGTAGAGGGAGAGTCCACCATGAAGTCTGAGGTGAAAGAAGGGCTCCCATCCACTATGAGAAGGAGCACAGTGGAAGAAGCATGTTAGAGGAGTATGATGGAGTAGCAGGTTGCAGCAGCCATGTGAGAAGCAGCAGTTCTGCAGTTTGGAGTCAGGATCCGGCCATGTGGTCTGGGCTAGTGAGAAAGCAGGCATGCTGCTGCTTTGACCATGCCCGCTCCAGCTGACTCTCACTGAAACCACCAAGGACTCTGTCTTGCAGACCCAGACTCTATCTAGACCCTTGGAACTCGGGACATGCAGAGAGGACACTCTCTTAGAACTTATGCTTTTCCTGGACTTCACCACAGTCCTTTGTAACATGGCACGTGATTTCCTGGACTGTTACACGGAGGCTAATGACATCATACCCCAGATCTTGAAGGAGAGAGCCAATAAATAAGGAATGGAAAACTATTGGGTTTGGGGTTTGCGTATAGCCTTTAGAGGAGCAAGGGAAGCGCTGGGTCTTGTGAGAAAATAGGGCTCTGAGGAGAAGTGCTCCCAGCACCCCCCAAATTGGAATATTGTAAATAAAAGCTCATTTTTCTCAACACTAATCATTGAGTCTTACACCAAAGTGCCACATGAGTGAATGCCCCTTTGCTCAGTAGCAGTTTTAATGTCCTTACAAAATCTCACTCCAAAGTTATATATTTTTTATTTTTAACTTCTTAAAATTCACTTTACATTTTCTTTAATTGGGATTTAATTTTAAATTTCAAGTGTGATAAAGCTCTGAATTTGTTATCTTTTAAGTAGAGAATTAATTATACCAGAAATATTTAGCAATTACATCCACTCAACTCTTTCTTTGACTACATAAACTTCTCTCTAATTTTCATTCAGTATTACTACTTCTTCAGCCCTGGCTGGTTTAGCTCAGTGGATTGAGCGTCGGCCTGCGAGCTAAGTGTCGCTGGTTCGATCTTCCAGTCAGGGTACATCAGAGAAGGAAAACTCTGACTCCAAAAAACCTCCGCTGCCTTGCGGCATACCTCTTCAGGGGAAAGGCTAAGGGAGTAAACCCCGACAGAAAATCCGGAGCCGGAGTCCCTAAGGCGGTTTGACGTTGTAGTCAACACCGGCAACTCCTGCGGCGCACCTGAAGCCAAGCTGTATCGACTCCGTCTTTCCCTTGGACCCTTCAGCTGCGAAGAGAGGGGGGGTCTGCTGCATGGGCAACAGCAGACCCTCCATATTACCCTGCCCAGGCTCTGTAGCTTCAGCTCCACTGGAGAGGACACTCCAGCGTCATCGCAAGATGTCAATTCAACACGGGAGGAGACAGATACCATGTCACTCCCGAGTCGGACTGCGCAGCCATTCTCGGCGGTGCAGATAGACTCTTAAGAAGCTACACCATTGTCTCTCGAGACGGACGGCTGCCGAACATTACTACTTCTTCCATATATTTCTTTTTTTCTTGAACTTTAAAAATTTTTATATTTTATTTCTTGGATATATCCTTCAGTCTTTTCCAGTACAATCTTCTTCCCTATATTTGCTCTGTGTTTTAAAACATTTCTTCAATTGTATTGAAACCAGAAAAGTTGGCATTCATACTGTCTGTCACTATCGACACCAATAAGCAGACAGGGATTGAATCGTTATGCGTGTTTTTTTCAGATGCCAGAGATCTGAATGGTGGGTTATATACCCTAAAAACCATCTTCACATCTTATCTCAAGCTGACATTTTTATAAAGTGAAGAAACAGGTAGATAAGGGGATTGGAAAAAGATTATTCAGTTACAAGTTGCAGATGTTACTTGCCTGGAACACAATGGCTCAGATACCATCTCAATCACTTGCAGACTCCCTGGGGACAACAGTTGAATTGCTTGTCAACTTCCTGGAGTCACATAGTCATGTCTTTTAGTTCCTGGAATGACAGCTTTCTACATACATTAATCACCTAGGCCTATCAACTATAACTACAGCTAAAATCTTTAATCTTGACTTGTCCTATCAGTATCTTTTGGGAAACAAGTTTTTCAACAACCATCATCAACTTTTTCAGTAATTTTATTGAACTTTGTGTTATTCCAAAATCATACATTTTAATTTTAACACTGCAACAGTTTTATTTCCGTGGATATGCACCCACGTTATGTATTCTTTTAGTAAGTGTCTCCTTAAATTAGTCATTACTAATAAGTTTCCTGAGCATTGCTTTTTAGGATCAATACTCAAGTCAATCTGTTAGGTTATTTCAAATAGGTTCAAATCATCTAGCAAGACTAGCAAAGCAATTTTCTTTTTAAGCAATTAACAGACTGAAAATTATTGGACCTTTGCTTGTGACTTGGAACAAGCTTTTTTGCCCTCAAAGTTTCTCTAGGTACTAAAGTTACCTTCTCCCAACACTGGGGACCAGAAATAACTTAGTCCAGCAGTACTGTCTTCCTCCATGTCATCCAAGGGTCCCCACAACCAAATGATTCACTTCCCTGAGGGGATTCAAAAGTCTTCCAAGTCTGAGCATTGTCATGGAACCGTGGGAACAGAGTCAGTATTCCAGGCATCCCTCAAGCTGATTAATTGGCTTTCACAACAGGACTGAAAGGGCTGCTCTTCCTTCTGGAACTTCCAATCCATTAGAGCTATGGCCTCTGCTATAGGTTGAATTGTATCCACTTAGAAAATATGTTGAAGGCCCAACCCCCCTGTATCTTCGAAAGTCACCTTATTTGGAGCTAGGATCTTGGCATATATAATCATGTTAAAATAAAGCATGAGAGTAGGTGCTAATCCAATATGACGAATATCCTTAAAAAAAAAAAAAAAGAAAGGAAGAAAGAAAGAAAGAAAGAAACACACAAACAAAGGCACAAGGAGAAGACCATGTATAACCAAGGCAAAAACTGAAGTAATTCCTTTACATGCCAACACATGCCAAGGATTGCAAGGAAGGGCACTAAAGGACTTTTCTCTTGGAGCTTCAAGGAGCATTGCCTTGCTGATACCTTGGTTTTGTACTTCTAACTTTCAAAATTGTGAGAGACAAAAAAAAAAAAAAAAAAAAAAAAAAAGGTGGGCTATAATCAATTTAACCAAAAGTAACCTGATCTGGTCATAAATTTCCAACTGGACAGGTCATCATGGGTAGTCATACCCCAAACATATAGCTTCTTTAGTAAAAGATTTATCTTTGCCTTAAGCAAGACTTGCCCATTGTTTTTTTATACATCTAGATTAATATACTTTCAAAATGCCTCTTTTTCAGACCCCTCTGAAGTGTAACCACCCTTAAGGGAGCACATAATTTTGTTAACTATCCTGTAATCCAGTTCTCACCTTGCTTTCTCCAACTTTTATGTAATCTTCCTTCTGTTCCCTTCTTAATTACAAATATATAGAAGAAGCTGCAATACTGTCATTCTCTACAGCTTTTGAAATCTTGCTTCCTGGAATTGTGTTTGGTTTTAGCTCAAATAAACTCATAAAAATTCTCTATAGGTTTGGACATTCCTTATGTTGACTGAATCATTTCTATTTTATAAGCCACCTAGTTTGCAGTATATTGTTTTGCAGCTCTAAGAAGCTAATATAATTTTTAACTCCGTTTTTTATCAGAATGCCCATCTTAAGTTTTGAAAAAGAGACATAATGTCAGATATGTTAGATATGCTTGTTCATTGGTTAGGCCCCTGACAATGAGACTGACAAAAATAGACTAACAAGAAGAAAACAATGTTTACTAGTGTGTGCATCCTGCATACACATGGGAGTACCAACAGGTGAGTAGTTCAGGGGAAAGGTTAGAATTTGGGTCTAACTACCTGTTATAACAGTGGGAGAAAGGGAAAAGCAAATGGCTCTTGGGAAATATAAGTGTGTCCTTAGAAGAATTGATGGGAGATATGATAGTTTGTGACAATGTCTGGGTTGTACAGACTTCTTGTCTCTGAGAAAATTAGAATTGCTCTAGGGAATGAAATTTATGACAACTGAGTTCTTTTGGGAGGCTCTGCTTTTAGTCAGATAATGGATTTAAGGAACTGAAGTGCCTTCAGCTGAAAATAGTTCTTATGCCAGAGTGACCTATGTGTATGTGTGTGTGTGTACACACATATAGTTGACATATAACACTGTAGATTTACGGTGTACAACATGTTGATTTGATACTTTTATTGTTAAATAATTACCACTGTACTATTATGTAATACCTCCATTACTTCGCATAATTATCATTTATTTTTTTGTGGGGAGAACATTTAAGATCTACTCTCAGAAATGTTCAAGTATATAATACAGTATTGTTAATGGTGGTCACAATACTATACCTTAGGTCTCCCAAACTTTTTATCTTATAACTGAAAATCACTACCCTTTGACAAATTTTTCCCCTCCTCCAGCCTTTGGTAGTCGCCTTTCTACTCAGTCCTCTAAGTTCAGCTTCTTTAGATTTCACATATAAGTGATATTATACTGTATTTGTCTTTGACTTATTTCACTCAGTATAATGCCTTAGAGGTTCAATATCTTGTGGCAAATGGGATTTCCTTCTTTCTCATACCTGAATAATTTTCCTTGCAGGGTGATATGATTATAAATTCCTATGTGGGAAGGTCATGGTGGGTAGTCATGCTCCAAGCATATAACTTTTTAGTAAACATTTTATTTTTGCCTTAAGCAAGCCTCATCCATTGTTTTTGTGCTTCTAGATTAACACACCTTTGAAATAACACCTACCCACCCTCAAGAGAGCACATAATCTAGTTAACTATCCTGTAATTCAATCGCCCCTTGCTTTCTCCCACCTCTATATTACCTTTCTTACAGTCCCTCCTTAATTCCAAATTCATGAAAGAAGCTGCAAAAGTGTTATTCTCCAGAGCACATGGGATCTTGCTCTTCATCACATGTCATCAGTTTGGCTCAAATACACTCTTAGAAAAACCTTCTATAGGTTTGGACATTTTATGTCAGCAACACTATCATCATGAAGCAAGATCTGGATGCAAGGTGTATTTACTGCTGCTTGAGTGATGTTATTTCTACGTTTCTCAGCTGAGGGTGAGAGGAAATATTTACATACACACATTTTTCATATATGTTCATCTGTGTGTATGTTAAACTATATGTATGTCATTTCACACTGATATCTCTAACTCTATTCTATTACTACATCAATTATTCTATTCTTTTTTTTTTTTCAATGGACATTCAATTATTCTAGCACCAGCAACATTTTTTGAAATGGCTATTCTCCATTAAATTGCTTTTGCACCTTTGATAATAACTAGTTGACTATGTCTTCATCAGTTCTGTTTTCAGGTTCTTTATTCCTTTCCATTGATCAAATTTGTGGGCAAAAAGTGTTCATAGTATTCCTTATTATACTATTAATGTCCATGAAATCAGTAATGATAAACAATCTTTATTTTCTAATATTGGCAATGTGTCTTTTTTATTCTTAGTCATACTAGAGGATTATTAGATTTGTTAATATTTTAAAGGAGTAGCTTTTGGTTTCATTGATTTTTTTCCATTTATTTGCTGTTTTCAATTTCATTGATTTATGAATTAATTTTTGTTATTTTTTCCCCTTTGCTTTCTTGAGGCTTAATTTGCTTCTTTTCCTCTACTTTCCTAAGTTCAAAGCTATAGATGAGGAACAATTTTTTTCTATTTTCAAGTTGTCTGATTGGTCTAATAATTAAATAGACATGAAACAGATTAACAAAAGGATAACCAAGTTTAATACATAAATATGTAGGAAACCCCACACATATAAGAGAGTAAAGACTCCTTATCCACAAGAGGTTCAGAGATAGAAAGGGAATATGGATAGATAAGACATCCTGAGCTAGCGATGAGGTAAGGTGCCTTGGGAGCTTCAGAGGTTCATTGCAGGATAAGAAGAGCAAAGATTTATTAAATAAAAGTTTGTCCTGCCTAAAGATGGGTCAAAAGAGGTTATGTCTGAAAATCTCTTGTTATGGGCAAGACTCCCAATTTAAGTTCTTCTAGGTAGTTAAAGAAAGGAGGTAGAAGTTTCACTTGAGCCTGAAGCTAAAATTGCCCTTAGTCCAAAGTAATATGTGTACCACTGAGGCACATCTCGACATGGCTTATTCTGAACCTCCACAAAGCTTAGGTTTAAATTGTTTTAATTTTTACATTTCACTTTATAACTTCCCTCTAATTACTGCTTTAGCTTCATCCCACAAATTCTAATACATAATGTTCAAGTTCTCATTTATTTATAAATATATTTTGTTAATTTTTAATACTTTTTATTTTACTCATAGTATATTTTGAAACTTTATTTTTTAGTTTTCTAATATCTGGGGGTATTCTAGTTATCTATCTGTTATTGATATCTAGTTTAATTCCATTGTGGACTAAGAACATATTTTATGTAGCTTATATAGTTTTAAAATTAGTTCAGGTGTGTTTTCCTTGTTGTTGTTTTCTGAGCCAACATCTGGTCTAATTTAGTAAATATTAAAGTGCTTTTAGAGTTTCAGAAACGTAAGTGTATGTACAATGAGGAAACAAACAAAAACAAACAAACAAACAAAAACAAAGAACAAAAAAGAAAATGGAATTATCTTCTGGAGGGTGGACCCCTCATAGTACAGGCTTCCCCCTCTAGGTGAGAGTTCTAAGAACCAGTCTGTACCAGTGTACCAGCTGGCGTTGTTGTGAGAAGCTGTGTTCAGCTTCAGTGAACTTTTTTTGCAGACTCTTTCAACAGGTTTGCCCATTTCATGTTGGGAGACTCATGAGCACACGAGCACCTGCCCACACTGCCTGAGTATCCAGCAGTTTTTGGCCAAAAACAGCATGACCCCATGCCCCAACCTCCCTATTCACCTGATCTTGCTCAAGTGACTTTTTTCTGTTTCTCCAGATGAAAAAAGTCCTCAAAGGGAAATATTTTGCTAATGTGGAAGGAGTGAACAAACAAACAAAATGACAGAAGCACTAAAATATATAAAAGTCAACAAGTTCAAAAACTGTTCTGAGTGGTGAAAAAGTCTCAATTGTTGTATTGCATCGAGTGGAGAGTACTTTGAAGGTGTACTTTTTATAAATAAATTATGTTTTGGGGGGTTCCTCCCTCATAAAGAGTCAGATGTTGGGCAGACAGGAGCTGGGGAAACTGCAAATTCTGTAGAGGTAGGTGCTGAAGAAGCTGAGAAAGCACACCAGAACCAAGAAGGAGAACACTATTGCTTCTGCAATGTCTCTTCAGTGACCTCTACTGAGAAAGCGTGACATTGTGAAAACTGGAAAACAAAAATAATGAAAGGGATCATCTGAATTTTTTTAAAGTAGTCAATTAGAGTGAATTTGGGGCTGAAGGCAATAAATTAATAAGTGAAACAGAATAAATTTTCTATGACTTGATGTCATTTTTCTTAAGATATTAAAATTAACTACAAAGTTATCTAGTTAAATTTTTTCATTCTATAATTTAAATGAATGTAGCTATGCAATATCAGTATGACAAAACAGAGTAGGAAGCATGGAAGTAGGGAAAGAAAAAAAAATCTTTCAAACTTTCTTTTGGTTTCTTTCTTTTTTTTTTTTTTGGCATTCTCCCTCCTTACTCTATTCTTTTTCTTTTCTGCTCTCACAATAAGTGAGCAAAATGTGCAGAGTATGCAGCTTCCTAATCCATTTGCACTGCTTTTGTCTTTTTCAGGTGTAGTGATAGAATATTCAGGTTTTGGCTTTATAGTTTATTCTGTGTTGCCAGGATTGAAATGCTTTAATGTTAAAATAGTTGCATAATAATTTTAAAAATCCCACCAATATTGTATGGCCTATATGTGGTAAATATATAGCCTTCTTACTTTTAGAACTCTTTTAAAATTAAAACATGATTTTTAATAATTGTATAGTATGATCTATTCACCAACACTTAAAGTAAATCAGACCTACTATTACTCTGTTGAAAAATGTAAACACTCAGTAGGTCAAGTAACGGGCACCCATTAAATGATGCTTATTAGTCTTTGGTAACATCTCGTTTTTATTATTTTCTTTTATATATAGACTTGGATTTCATTTTCTATAGTGGTGACTATTTATCATAAAGATTTTTCAAATAACAAGATCCAGCTAATAATCTTAGTAGACTCTCACTTCTTCCAAACACATATTAAAATAGGAAATTTGAATGTGGGAAATATATAATAATAATGCTGAACAAGATTCTTTTGTCCACAAACTCAACCTGTTAAAATAATTTTGTTTATATCTAAACAATAAAACACAGAATATTAGTTCTGGAAAGAGCCATTTATATCACCTAGTATTATCATTCTTTCTTATGGCTAAAGAAACTGAAACCTAGGGAAATATTTTGTCAAAGTGAAAAAGGTCTGGGATTTGGAAAGAAGAATTGAGCACATCTATTAATCTCTGCTCCCTTCTGACATCCAACTGATAAAAAGGGAATTTGTAATACAAAACAAAGCCTCAACCATCAGTGGCTTTACAGAATACCATTGTATTTTAGATTATATAAAGTCCAATACAGATGTTCCTCACTGTGGGGCAGTTTTCATGTGAATATCCATTTATTCTCCTCCCATCTTGTCGCTCTGTCATTCTCTGGAGCCCAGAAGTCATTTGCTTCATCTCATGCTTCTGGCAACAGTTAGGGAAAGGAACCATGTGGCAGTCCAATCCATTTGACATTAGTACATGCTCTATAAATATTAGTTTTTGTTCTATCATGTATTACTATACATATTTTATACACACACTCATGCATATATTTGAATCCTCGTGAGTAATACTAAACTAATTGTTTATTTTATTTGTAAAGGTAAGTTTTGGTCCAGATTTGGCTATGACCAACACATACTGAAATAAATATGATCTTGTGAAAGTATATATTATACTTACAAGATGTTCAAATGCATAAAACAACAAGGTGATATGCCTCAACTACCAATTTCCACTATGTTAGATTGCCGTAACATCTAATTTATCACTGTTTAAGGAGCTGGAAGGATGTAACATTAAAACTGACAGAAATAAAGCCTTAAGGTACTTTCACAATGATATTTATGCATACATACAAGATTCCTCACATATCCTTTATTATTAATATTTGTTATTGTATTTTTAAACTGAAACAGGAGGTTTTTATATAATGTGTGAAGCACCAGATTATTTCTCTTGAAAAAATGATGACATTTATACATATGATAAAATCACAATAAGGCCTAATGAGAACAAAATGAACTAATACTTAAAATTGTGCAAAATACATTAAAAAATCCATATAACTATCCTCATTTTAAAGGTGAAGGAGGGAAGACTCAGACATGGAGATTTCATATAGTGATTAAGCAGTAAATCAGGACACAGATGTATTTTTTAAAAACTTTAAATCCTATGCATTTAGAATTTGTAATTCTGATAAGAGTTTGGGCTTTTAAACTTCACTTTATTGTATAAGTTGGAGATAACTAAATGGTATTATTACACTTTTATTATTAAAAGAAAGAAAATGGGCCCAAAGATACAAGTTGATGTGAATAGGTCCCAAAGAGCATTCCTAACATACAGGTTTTTTTTTTTTTTTAAATTAATTAATTATTTATTTATTTTGTTTTGTTTATTTATTTATTTATTTTTAGAGAGAGGGGAAAAGAGAATGAGAGGGAGAGAAACATCACTGTGTGGTTGCCTCTCACTCAAGTCCTCAACTGGGGACATGACATGCACTCTAGTCATATGCCCTGACTGGGAACTGAACCAGCGACACTTGGCTCACAGGCCGATGCTCAATCCACTGAGCCACACAGCCAGGGCTTCCTAACATACAGTTTTAAGTCAATTAATGCACTCAATTCTAAACTTGAACCTCACTCTATCCATAACCCTATGTTTGATGGTTTCCCTAAATCTTAGCTAAAATTACATATACAACATAAAAATGATTCTCTAAAAAATAAATAATGCACATAATAGAAAAAAAAAAGAGATCTCTAAAGAAACATTAAGTTTTATGCATTGAACCAATTTCACAGACAATTGTTAGAATATCTTCACAGAGAAAATAAACAAATTCCTTCTAGAGAATTGACATGACACTGAAGATTGTTTAAGATCTTTCAAAATAACATGAAAGATAATAAAAAATGTCTTGGTATTTAAAATAAAATATTCAAATCTCAAAGCTAGAAATGAATTGCATTTTTATTTACCCAGAGTTTAGACCAAGAACTACATAGTGCAATCTTAGGGACAAAAGGTCAGTAGTAGTGACTTATCAAATAGTATGTTCTATATCACCTAATCATAATCAACTTTGTCTTTTTGTAAAAATTTAAAGTTGCAGGAAACTTTTTTCATAACTAGAAAATTTGCATTAAAATGTAGGTCCTATCAAAAATACAGAATTTGATGAAAGTGTTCTTTTCTAACCTTCAAAAATTTGCATAGGTTATAAAGTAATTTTCTTTAGCTCTTACTTTTATGCAAATGGGAAATAGTAATACTTGGTTTTCATTTCACTGCCAGAAGATAGTGGCCTATGATATTGTCATCCAGTATATATAACTTGAAGCTGAGTCCAAAACTTACTAATAGAAACTTGACCCTTATCAAAGATGTTGCTCTCATTTCCCCTCTAATATTTTCTAATTATGTACAGACACTGATTACTTTAAAGCCTACTGATTACTTTTTCATTGAGTAAAAACTCATTTCGTTATTGGGATTAAGACTCAGCCTTTTTAACATTGACATCAGTATTTCCTATAATAATATCAAACTACATTTGGTACTAATATTCCTCTTTCCAATAATTTTAATCTTAGCCCTATTTTATTGCAGAACAATATGACAAAAAGAGAAATGAGTTGCACAAATCTATCTAGACTTTTCACTTGATTATACATAGTTCAATACAACTGTAGCCACAAAAATTGAAAACAATATGGGTTTAGTTATTAAAGGTTTAAAATGAAATATCACTCTAACCATCTTTTTTACTTCTTAATACTTAACAAGGTTGAAAAGAATAAAGAGACTTAGCTATTTTCTTATTCCACCTAAAAGGAATCCCTTTGTGCCCAGACAAAAAGGCATTAGATGAAACCATGTGAAGAAAGTGGATGGACTATGGCTGAGTCAGCAGACAACTTTCACTGCTCTAAGAACTCTCTGTTCTGGCCCTCTGCCTCCCAATTTCTGAATCTAATCATGGCTCTCAGGCATTAAATCCATCTCCTGCAATTTTAAAGATGGAGAACCACATATATAATTGATAGCTTAACAACAAATACAGGCCTTACAAACAGGCCCATCAGAAGATGAGACATTCCTGAGATCCTGTCAACAAGCAGTTTATTGCATTCAGATGACTAAGTTTGTTGGTGGGTTTTTGAGAACCAAGGAACTGTTTAGGATTCAAAGTTAAAACTTTTTAAGTTATGAGACAAGAAGGCAGAGGTATAAAAATTCTCTAAGTTATTCAGTTAGAGCTAAGAATTATGTTCAGCATCAACTATGGTTATAATTAAACATAGTATTATAAAAACTTGCAAGCTTTAGATATGTGAATTTGTCTTAAATAATTGACAAATAAAGAGCTAATAGTATAGAAATAAACCCAAATCATGAGCTTAGAAACGTTTGCAGCCATTTCAACTAATAACAAAAGAAAACATGCAATTAAAATAAATAGAATTTGGGCAAATAAGGATGCTTTTCACAAATAATACAATTTCAAAAGAAAAAGAAAAACAGAAAAGTTGATCCTTACATGTAGCACTTGCAAAAAGGTTATAAATATTCTTAAAAGAATAATATTCTTTATTATAATGAGAATAAAAAGCATTGTGCAAATGGCTCAAAAAGTAACATTTTAAATTGTATAATGTTTTTGCATGTGAATATATATCACTCTTCTTTTAGTAAAGCTTTATTAAAATTCTACTTATGTAGTACATACTCTTGGTACACTATGAAATTGAGCTTCTGGACAGACAGGGCTATAGATAATTGATAGTCTTTTTCTTCAAAACAGTTCATTTTTATTATTGCATCCTAAGATGAGGATTATACTGTTCTGGAATTCTAGAATGGATTTATTACATTCCAAATGTATAATATGATGTTGATATTTTGTAGAAATAAAGATCCAGAGAATTATCTAGGATAATTAGGAAAAATAATTCCTGTTTATTTAAAGTGGTTAGTAAAAAACCTATATATTTCAAGTTATATTAGGAAACTTGAAATATATGGGATACTTCTTAGTATTGCTACTGTTTGTTACTAATAAATCTCTTCTATAATTTAAATCCCAGGTTACACAAACATATACTGAATGTACTTTCCGAAAGCCAGAACAATGAAGAGGAGACATATAGCTAAGTTCATTTTTTTTTCAGACATGCATTTATAAACTGCTTTCTGTATTTACAAAATTAAAGTGCTTCAGTACATAAACTTGTTAGCTTTCACAATATTTAAAGGGGATAAAAAAAAAAGGTGAAAATTACTGGTTCAGTAACATAAAGACATGTATATTGGTTAGACCTTGTTGGTTTCGGATTCAACTAGAAATTTAGGTGATTTAGAAAGTATAGGTAAATGTTCTCAAGCTATGAACATGTGTGAGATCATGAAATTGAAAGTGTGGTATAGAGGTTTAGGTGGAAAACTGCAAATATTTTAGCTGAGAGATGAATGAGATCTGAAGCCTTTAAAAAATAAGCAGCACATGGCAATGCTCACTTATGCAAACATGCAGGTTCCAAGGTGTATGGGAGCCTAGCTGATTACATTATGGATTGGCTATGGCTTTCTTCCTTCCTCCCTTCCTTCCTTCCTTCCCTCCTTCCTTTCTTCCTTCCTTCCTTTTTTTTTTTTTTTTTTGATTTATTTATTGATTTTATATTACAGTTGTCTCACTTTTTCCCTCATTGCTCCCCACCGACCCCTTCTCCCACAGTTAATCCCCACCTTGTTGTCTGTGTCCATGGGTCATTTTTACTAATTCCTTGACTGGACCCCTCCCCTACTTACCCCTATACTCTTCCTCCCCACTTCCCCTTGGTAACTGTTAGTATGTTCCTTCTTTACATGCCTCTGGTTCATTTTTGCTCATTTGTTTGTGTTGTTAATTGGTTTCCTGTATTAGGTGATATCAAATGGTATTTGTCTTTCAGTGCCTGGCTTATTTCGCTAAGCATAATTCTCTCTAGTTCTATCCATGTTGTTGCAAATGGTAGGAATTCCTTCTCTCTTTCAGCTGTGTAGTATTCCATTGGGTAAATGTACCACAGTTTTTTGATCCACTCATCTACAGATGGGCACTTAGGTTGTTTCCAGCACTTAGCTATTGTAAAGAGTGCTGCTATGAACATAGGGGTGCATAACTTCTTTTGAATTGGGGTTTCGGGGTTCTTCAGGTATGATCCTAGCAGTGGAATCACTGGTTCAAAAGGCAGTTCCATATTTAGTTTTTCGAGGTAATTCCATACTGTTTTCCATAGAGGCTGCACCAGTCTGCATTCCCACCAACAGTGCAGTAGGGTTCCCGTTTCTCCACATCCTCGCCTGCACTTGTTGTTTGTTGATTTGTTGATGATGGCCATTCTGACTGGTGTGAAGTGGATCTCATTGTGGTTTTTATTTGCATCTCTCTGATGGTCAGTGATGTTGAGCATTCTTTCATATGCCTATGGACCCTCTGCATGTCCCCTTTGAAGAAGTGTTTGTTCAGGTCCTTTGCCCATTTTTTAATTGGGTTGTCTATCTTCTTGGTGTTGAGTTGTATAAGTTCTTTATGTATTTTGGAGATCAATCCCTTGTCTGAGATGTCATTGGCAAATATGTTTTCCCATATGGTTGGTTCCCTTTTCATCTTGCTGATGTTTTCTTTTGCTGAGCAGAAACTCTTTAGTTTGATGTAGTCCCATTTGTTTATTCTTTCCTTTATTTCCCTTGCCTTAGGAGACATGTTGGTGAAAATATTACTACATGGGATATCTGAAATGTTTCTGCCTATATTTTCCACTAGGACTTTTATAGTGTCATAGCTTACATTTAAGTTTCTAATCGATCTTGAGTTTACTCTTGTGTATGGTGTAAGCTGGTGATCTAGTTTCATTTTTTTGCATGTCCCTGTCATGTTCTCCCTGCACTATTTGTTGAAGAGGCTCTTCTCACTCCATTTTATGCTCCTTCCCCCTTTGTCAAATATTAGTTGATCATACAGACCTGGATTTATTTCTGGGCTCTCTATTCTGTTTTATTGATCTACATGTCTATTCTTATGCCAGTACCAGACTGTTTTGATTACAGTGGCTTTGTAGTATAGTTTGATATCAGGTATTGTGATTCCTCTTACTGTGTTCTTCTTCTTCTATATTGCTGTGGCTATTTGGGGTCTTTTTGGGTTCCAGATAAATTTTTGAAGTATTTGTTCTAGATCTGTGAAATGTGTCACTGGTATTTTAATAAAGATTGTGTTAAATCTATAAATTGCTTTGGGTAGTATGGACATTTTAATGATGTTGATTCTTTCCATGCATAAACATGGTATATGCTTCCAATTCTTTCTTTCTTCCTTCCTTTCTTCCTGTCTTTCTTCTTTCTTTCTTCCTTTCTCTCTCTCTTTTCTTCCTTCTTAAATTCTACTTTATTTGGTAACACTCAGAAATTAACCACCAATTCACAGCCAACCACGTCCTTCTCTTGAAGAAGGCAGTCCTCCAATGACAAGAAGGCTGCAGATGGGGGATCATCCCCAATCTCCAGGTTTTATACTCAGGCAGCCCCTGGCCTGGTAGTCAGGTCTCCTCCAGACCGAAAGCTCTCAGAGGTAACAGAAGTAAAACGGAGCTCTCACTTCAAAGACAATGAACACTTCCGGCCCCTCTTCCCCACAACCTGGCCACACCCCCAACCTAAATAAAAAGATAGCAGAGAACAATGCATGCATGAGACACACACACAGAGTTTCCTTTCAGCCAAAGAGCTGCAAAATCCCTCCCTGGAAGGAAAAACACCAGTCAAGGCTTGGCGGCTCAAAATAATGGCTGGAACAACTTGAAACTAATAATAACCCAGGGAGAAAATGATTTCCCCTTCATCTCATTCCCAGGTGTCCAGTGTACTGGTTTTAGTTCTAAGAAATCCCCATTTCCACATAAATGACTCCTGAGGCAACTGGCTTAGGGAAAGCTTCCCCATGGAGGATAGTTAGTGGTGGGAAAAGGGAGGCAAGAGGGCAACGCCTTCCGGGAAGGTCTGGGAAAGGGATCTGTGTCAGCTCCTCCACAACCTTGATCAGGTCATCTGCAGTGGCCTCTGTCTTCATTTCCCTGCCATGGTCATACTGAAGGTTTAAAATGCCACACCTCCTGCCCATTGGGCCAGCCGATGTCTAGAAAACTCAATCAAGTCTCCATCAATGAAGCCAGTGGCCAGTTCTGTCTTTTGCTCAGTATGAAGGGACCCCAAAGGGGTGCTCAATCTTGCCCACACTTTGGATGACTTTCTTGAGTTGATTCTGCATGTCCAGCAGGAGGCTGTACCAGCTCTCTGACAGTGAGGTCGCCAGCCCAATCAATTACGCCGCTGAGTGTGCCAAAGAGCACTGAGCCCTGCATGGGGGTGGAAGTCTGGCTAAACATTTCTCTCACTAGGAGACAGCAGTAGCCTTTAGTGGCATCCCTGCACTGTCAGAGCAATAGCGTGAATCTGCCATATGGAGGCCAAAGTTTACCCAGTTGCAAAGATATTGACAAAGATGGAAAGCTAGAATGAAAAGTTTATGAAGTAGGACTAGTTGTGTAAGGAGAGCAAACACCGGGTAGGTGGTGAAATAGAAGCAAAGATCTTTGGACTGGGCCAACAAGATCCTTTTCTTTTTTTTACACTCAAGATTCTGTTACCTGGCAGAGTCTTAATGCACTGGTTCCTCCCACGTGACTCAATGCCATAAGCAGATTCACAGTACAGTTGGTCGAATAGCTAATGTGAGTAAGGAAACTCTAGAACAGAAAAGCCTTCATTAAATAAATGATTATATGTAAGTACAAGTGTGCAGATGAAATCAAACTTGTCATAACATGAAACAATTCACTAAAAACTGACCACTTATAAAATGAATCACTTCTCAATCATTTCTCCTCTCACTTGACATTGAAATATATACTCTCACTTTCCAAATTATGTGTAGGTAATTCCCTATCTGATTTGGATGAACTGTAGAAGTAGATAAACTTATTTTTAAAAAAAGTATACCAACAGAAAACAGCTGCACAATAAAATTACAAATACCTAAAAAAGTTTAAGGATATCTATAAATTTGCTCAAATGGTCTCAGAGAACAAAGATTTTGGCAAATGAAAGATTTGATTATGAGACCAATGAAAGTTGAAGTAGAAAAAAAATGTATAAACAAAGACTTTTTTTGAAGAAGGCTTGACTATCAAAAAAATTAAAGAATCAAAGAAATTCATTGGCAGAACTATGAAATAATTTTGCAATATTGATCAAATTGATATGAAGTTATAAAAATTAACTATAAATTTACCATTCTTTCATTATACTATCACAAATTTTGTCAAAAAGAGATACTAACCAAAAATCTATTCTTAGTTTATTTTTTGCATTAAAGATAAGTGAGTGCCTAGTTATAATTTTGACTTTATACTTACTAAAGACAAATGTCAAATTGATTTTTTTTAATTAGCATGAAGTCACAATAATTTTAAAAATTTGTTTTACTTATCAACTTTGTTTTTTACTTTTTTTTTTTTTTTTTTTTTTGGTCACTTAGGATTCCCTTTGTGGCCTTTAAATCTGATATTAGTTATCAATTACTGAACAATAAAGAAGGGTCTTGGTAAGGACCTAATTACATTTGAGGTAGGTTTACTTGTATTTATTTGGAATGGGAGCCTGGGGTATTCATTTATATGCATTCATATTTCTGACTTTTTTTTTCTTTTTAATTGGCAGCTTGTTAGAAACAAAGCACATGAGGAACCACCTCAGACTTACAAACTCAGATTTCTCATGTTATACATATCCTCAAATGATTCATGTTCTCTCTCAAGTTTAAGACACTCTAGACCAGTAGTTCTCAATGCAGCTTGCATGCAAGGCAAATTAGAATTCTTGTTAGTAGATGGGCATCAGTAAGTTTTATAAGCTCCTCAGGTGATTCTAATTATTAGCCAGCATGTGAAAACCCTAGAGGGAAACCCCTGGAGGGCAAGACCATGTGCTAGTTAATTTTATGAATTTATCAAGAGCCCAACAAAGTGTCTTTGCATACATCAGTGGGTCCTTGTTAAACCCATAATGGCATTTTCTATACTCCAAAGTTATGATTTGAAACAGTATAAATTACAAGTGGTTAACTGATTTGGGGGATTTCAATTCTGAAATGCCTTCCTCAGTTATATTCTAAGGCAGATGCTATAATGGAAAAATAAACCCCAGTGATCATGAGTAAAGAACCTGAAACTAAAGCTGAAAATAATAGCTTTTGTCACTCACCTTATGAGGTGAAATAAAATAAATAAATAACCAAGAATTCTACGAGTATAAAATACTTTTAATGTAAGAACACAATTACTATCTCATCAATATTATTCCACCCAATAAAGTATACTCTAACCACAAAAAATAGAAATTATGATAAAATCTACAGAACTGTATATTTGCAAGGGGACAAAGCTGGGTTCTCTTTGTCCTTAATTCATACATGTTCCTCATTCTTTAGAGTAATTTCAACATACACAATAGTCACATACGGTCCTTTGTTTCCTTGCTTGGGAACTTTTGACTAAGGTACATAAAATATTAATTTTAACTTAAGTTAAAATAAAGTATTAGTAATTGAGATTTAAAACTAATACTTATGAAGAATGCATTGATTTTAATTCAGTTAAGTATTCTTGGAAAAGTGCTCAGGATAGAACTAGTTAGCACTAGGTTGTCATTCTGCTATATAATATACAAATTAATTCAAATAATTTTATATTATAAAGTTAGCTATTTATTTCTAAGTACTCATATATAGAGATAGCATGGATTTAGAAGAAATTATTTTTTAAAGTATCTTCTGTAAGTTTTCCCAGAAGTCCTTCTTCTCTAAAAACTTAGAAAATAGTTAATACAATAATACCTAGGGCTGCCTCACTGACATGATTTATGCTTTGCAATCATAAAATATTGTATCTAGTCAACTGAATTTTAAGCAGCTGAACACTAGTCAGAAAATTTTATCCCACTTAGGAATAAGTTCACAGTGACAGAATATATTTCCCTTATGAGTTCCAACATTGTCAGTGAGAAAAGGCTTTTAGTTGCTCCCAGCCTGGGCTTGAATCTCTGAAGAAAAAGGCACTTACTAAAAAACTATTATCTGAGTCACTTAAAATATATGGCCCTCACTGCCAGTACTTTCCCTATTTTTCACTTCAAATATGAAGAAATGAGAACTATTCTTCTCGCAGAAAACCTGGGAATGTTTCTTAATGTTAGAAAAATCTTAAAGAAAGAAAATCAATAATCACTCAATTTTTTATTGGGGGAGGGGTTATTTCCTCTGTTCTGATTTTGAAATATCTGCTCTCCTTTAAATATCTACTCAAACAAATTTTAAAAATATTTTCCATGCTGTTAATTTCATAAGGAAATCCTGAAATGTGATGGAGATCAGAAAATGAACATTATTCCATTTGCATTTCTTTCCAGACAGTTTTCCACTGGTTTATGGAAGAAAACTGATCTTCCATTGAGTAGCCCCAAGTGCTTTAAACAAAATGGATATTTATGAATAAACCTCTAGGGCTACAGATTCATCATTTTGCTTTGTTTGTCTGAGACGCTCAGGAGAATTCTGTGATTTACTAGCTGGAGAGTAATTCATTTATTGCTGACAGCTAGGCCCTGAACAAGGAACTGGCACAAATAACAATGTGGAATGGCACTAAAGAAATATTACCAAAATATTATGTCTTCCCTTATGATATTTGGGGGCTGATAGTCAAAAACTGATATGAATTAATGTTTTATATCAGATTATCATGCCAATGACACAGAGTCTTTGGAGTATTCCTAAAGAATCTTACATCATTTGACTTTCAAAGAAGAAAATGAAAAAACATAATATTATATTATACTTAGGTCCAAAGCTGTGATAGCTATCAGGATATGAATGATGTTCTTGGAACATTGGAAATATCAAGAATATTGACACAATTACAGCACAGTGCAGGTTTACCCTAAATAAAACATAGGTAAATGCAGATAATCAGAGAAGGAAAACTCTGACTCCAAAAAACCTCCGCTGCCTTGCGGCATACCTCTTCAGGGGAAAGGCTAAGGGAGTAAACCCCGACAGAAAATCCGGAGCCGGAGTCCCTAAGGCGGTTTGACGTTGTAGTCAACACCAGCAACTCCTGCGGCGCACCTGAACCCAAGCTGTATTGACTCTGTCTTTCCCTTGGACCCTTCAGCTGCGAAGAGAGGGGGGGTCTGCTGCATGGGCAACAGCAGACCCTCCATATCACCCTGCCCGGGCTCTGTAGCTTCAGCTTCGCTGGAGAGGACACTCCAGCGTCATCGCAAGATGTCGATTCAACACGGGAGGAGACAGATACCGTGTCACTCCCGAGTCGGACTGCACAGCCATTCTCGGCGGTGCAGATAGACTCTTAAGAAGCTACACCATCGTCTCTCGAGACAGACGGCTGCCGACGAGAAATGCAGATAATAGCATTAGGATAAGAAGAAACACAAACATGCAAGTTCAACCTGAGCCTTTACTGCCTGGGCCACACTTAGGCACAGCTTAAACAATATACTGCCTTTGTACTTCTGTGAGCAAGTTCTAATCTAAAACTCACCTGTATAACAAAATGAAGACTTAATTCCAGGATGATCCTGATGTCATCTTGGCAGAAGTCCTAAATCAAGATATCTATTGTGTAAAGACATCAAGTGAGAGAATATTTTTGAAAAAAAAAAAGTGGCATTAAAATAAAAGTAACTTGTTTGATATAAAGGACTTCTTTTAAACTTGTTTGTTGACATAATCATAGTTTTTTTTCTCTAATATCCAGTGTAATGGACTTTATTTTTCTCAAAGAATAGCTGTAACTCAAAAGGAAGTACTTTCTACTGCTTTTTCCTTATTAGTTTTCATCTAAAACTACATAACATTATGTAAAGAATGTGGAAATTTTGTTTAATCAACTCAGTTTAGTTTCTTTGTAATGATATCAACAGCTATTTCTCCTAGTACCTTATATTCCACTTTTTTCTTTTTATTGGGGTGACATTGGTTAATAAAATTATATAGGTTTCAGGTGTACAGTTCTACAATACATCATCTGTATATCGTATTGTGTGTTTTCCACCCCAAGTCACATCTCTTTCTAGCACTATTAATCTCTTCGAACTTTTTCTTCATAGGGCCTTTTTATTCTGAAGGTTGTCAAAGCAAGTTTATTTTACAATATTTAACATTTATTTGAGTAACATATACTAAATTTTTTATTCACGCATTATTTAATTTTGACAGTGTAGGTTTGATTTCTGCAACAAGGTCATTATTTTTTGTGTTTTAAACTGTATCAATGATTAACTGACAAATATAATAGTACATATTTAAAGTGTATAATAACTATGGTTATTTGACACATTTGTACCAAAAGGCATTGTGAATTCAAGATTCAAGAGTTGAACAGCCAGAAAAGATGGCAGTGGAGTAGATAGCGGTGCTGTCTGCTTGCTCCCATTACAGAAGGACTTGGAGTGCAAACACGGAAAGAGTGAGCGAGCGAGGATTTCAGATGGCATGAGCAGGGAAGGGAGTGTGGGAGCGCCGTGAAGGAGGGCGGAAGGCTCAGCCACGCTCTCCAGGCTGAGTTACTGGGCTTCCCAGACCAGTACCTCTGCTGCACTGTGCCCAAAAGGGGCAGCTGCTGACCAGCTCATTAGCTGGGATCTACTTGGAAGTTTCTCCCTGCCAACCGCGCACCAACCAGCAAAGTCCCAGAGGGAGTCAGCAAGAAGGTTTGGCTGAAACAGCCGGAGGCATGGGAAGAAAGTGAACATCCTGGACTGTGAGAAACTGTATAAACTGTGTCTAGGTGGGGACTCCCTTGGCTGGCACCCTGGGATGACAACTCTGTGCCCCGAGGGCTCGCACCAGGGTTCCACCAAACAAAGGGGCAGAACTGAGCTGGGGAAAGGAGCCCATATGGGAAAGCAGTGGCCGAACTGAAGACTCGGTAGGGACCCCAGGCAGGCAAGCGGCACATGCAGGCGTACAGGCAGGGACGCAGGCCAGTGCTGCAGCTTGGAGGCAACACAGAGACATTTTTGGAGGAGCAGAGACAGGGCTTGAGGCTGGGCAGAGATTATTGGCATCCGTGCGCTGGTCCACCAGCAGAATAGCGTTGTTAGACAAGCCTGAGGAGGGCAGAGGGTGCTGCAGGACCAGGCGGGAGGGGACTCAACTCAGTGTGGCTCACAGCAGAGCAGTGGCAGGCCCACGAGTGAGGGAACAGCAACTCCAGAATTCAGCTGGATCTCCTCACAGTCTCCAGCCAGGAAAAATTGGAAACCCATGGAATTTTGACCAGAGGCAGATCCAGAAAAAGAAGGCAGCACTCAAAGGTTGAACTGGGTAAAAACTCTTTAATCTGTTTCCTACCTTCTCTCCCTCCTATTCTTCTTTAATTTTTGTTTCTTTGTTTGTTTGTCTGTTTTGTTGATCCTCCCTCTCACATAAACATATAGCATATAACTGCTATAGAAACCTAATACTATACTCCTCTACTTTTTCACTTCATTCTGCATTCTTCCCTCCCTTTTTAAACATACAATGTAAATATTACTTACTGTCTCACATAGTCTTAGTCCTGCTTGCTACTATTATTATTCTATCATCTTCCCTCTCAAAAATCATCTTTCTTTCATTTAAAATAACTCTTATCTGTTTCTCTTATAGTATAATATTCTTAACCTCTCAACATTTACATTAATAGTGGTTCATTTGCTGCTGATAGTAGGATTGTGGGTGGGAGATATTTTTGAGGGTGTCAATTTCTTGCCTGGGTTGTGTGTTTATGTTTTAACAGCATCTCCGCAAAAAAACTCAAGACAAGATGGGCAGAGAAACTTTCAATCAATTAGCCAGAGGGAAGGATCCAACAAAGAGTAATTGAAATACAACCAGACAGCTTAAACAAATGGCATAAAGGGTATCTCAAGAACATCAGGCTTAGGAGATTAAAGAGAATGCATCACTGAATCCCCCAGGTCTCTTATACAGAATTTCATACTACAAAGGCGGGAAATCAAATCAGACAAATCTAATAAACAAAAACAAACAAGAAGAATCCAACATGGGGAGATACAGAAACAATCTCCCAATGAAAGGAAAAGAGGAGACCCCATAAAGAGAGATAGATGGAATAGACATAAGCTAACTATCAGACATGGAATCCAAAAGAATGGTTATAATGAAGCTCAATGAACTTGGCAAACTCAAAGAAAACTACAATGAACTCCAGGGGAATTACAAGGAATTCCAGGGAAACTACAAAGAATCGCAGGGAAGCTAAAAGGAACTTATGAAGAACTACACCAGCATAAAAAAAGGACATAGAAACTATCACTAAGAACCATAAAGAAATGAAGAATACAATTTCTGAACTGAAGAACACAGTAGAATCAATCAAAAGCAGGTTAAAGCAGAGGATTAGAACAGTGAGTTAGAGGAGAATGTAGAAAAAAATTCCCAGACAATACAACAAAATAGAAAAAAAAAGACTAAAAAAGAATGAAGAGGGTTTAAGAGAAATGCAGAACAACATGAGACTGGACAACATTAGAATCATAGGGATACAAGAAGGTAGAAAACCTGATAGGAAAAGTAATGACAGAAATTTTTTTTAACCTGATGAGAGAAAAAGTCATGCAAGTCCAGGAAGGACAGAGGGTCCCAACGAAGATGAACCCAAATAGGCTCACTCCAAGGCACATCATAATTAAAATATCAACATTCAAAAACAAAGTGAGAATCCTAGAAACAGCAAGAGAAAAACAGTAAATATCATACAAGGGAGCTCTGATAAGGCTATCAACTGATTTTTCAACAGAAACACTACAAGCCTGAAGGGAAGGGCAAAAAATATTCCAAGTAATGAAAAACAAAGGCCTACAACCAAGAATACTCTACCCAGCAAGGCTCTCATTTAAAATGGAAGGTGAAATAAGGACTTTCTCAGACAAAGGAAAACTAAAAGAATACATCTCCACCAAACCAGCATTACAAGATATGCTAAAGGGAATGCTTTAAAAAAAAAGAAGAAAAAAAGAGAGGGAGAGGAACACAGGTGCAGAAGGAAATAAATAGATACCTGTCAATAATAACCTTAAATGTAAATGGATCAAATGCTCCAATCAAAAAACATGGGGCAGTGGAATGGATACAAAAACATGACCCACATATATGCTGTCTACAAGAGACACACCTCAAAACAAAAGATTTACACAGACTAAAAGTGAAGGGATGGAAAAAAATATTCTAAGAAAGCAGACATGAAAAAAAAAAAGCTGGGTGGCAATACTTATATCAGGCATAACAGATTTCACAGCAAAGGCCATAAGAAGAGACAAAGAAGGACATTTTATAATACTTAAGGGAACAATCCACAAGAAGATATAACCCTGGTAAACATATATGCACCCAACATAGGAGCACCCAAATATATAAGGAAAATACTAGAAGATTTCAAGAAGGATATCAACAGTAACACACTCATAGTAGGGGACTTTAACACCCTATTATCAACAATAGACAGATCTTCGAAACAAAGAAACACCAAGGATATTGAGGCATGGAACAACACACTAGATCAAATGAACTCAACTGGTATATATAGAACTTTTCACCCCAAAGAAGCAAAATATACATTCTTTTCAAATGCACATGGGACATTTTCAAAGATAGACCTCATGAGAGGACACAAAACAAGCCTCAACAAATTCAAGAAAATTGAAATTATATCAAGCATCTTTTCAGACCACAATGCCTTGAAACTAGAAATCAACCTCAAAGAAAAATCAGAAATCCAAACTCATGGAGAATGAATAACATGATATTTAATAATAAATGGGCTAGCAATGACATCAAGGATGAAATCAAGAAGTTTCTGGAAACTAATGATAATGAGCACACAACAGCCCAAAACCTATGGGACACAGCAAAAGCAGTCCTGAGAGGAAAGTTCACAGCAATACAGGCAAAAGGATAGAAGAATCTCAAATAAAAAATCTAACCCTACAGCTACAAGAACTAGAACAACAACAACAAACAAAGCCCAGGACGAGTAGAAAAGAGGAAATAATCAAGATCAGAACAGAATTAAATGACAGAGAGACTAAATAAACAATTCAAAAGATCAACAAAAGTGGGAGCTGGTTCTTTGAAAAAAATAACAAAATTGACAAGTCTTTAGCCAGGCTTATCAAGAAAAAAGGAGAGAGAACTCAAATAAACAAAATCAGAAATGAAAGAGGAGAAATTACAACTGATATCACAGAAATACAAAGGACTGTAAAAAATTACTACAAACAACTCTTTGGCAAGAAACTTGACAACCTAGATGAAATGGAAAATTTCTAGAAACATATCATCTTCCAAAACTGAATCAAGAAGAAGTAGAAAGCCTGAACAGACCAATAGCAAAGAGAAAATGAAATAGTAATGTAAATATTCCCAGCACACAAAAGCGCTGGACCAGATGGCTTCATGAACAAATTTTACAAAACATTTAGGAAAGAACTAACTCCTACCCTCCTCAAACTATTCCAAAAAATCCAAGAAGAGGGAAAAATCCCAAACTCTTTCTATGAAGCCAGTATTACCCTAATCCCAAAACCAGGTCAAGACACAACAAAGAAAGAAAACTACAGGTCAATATCACTGATGAACATAGATGCAAAAATCCTCAACAAAATATTGGCAAACAGGATCCAGCAACACATTAAAAAGATCATACACCACAGTCAAGTGAGATTCATCCCAGGGATGCAAGGATGATTTAATATTTGCAAATCAGTAAATGTAATACACCACATAAACAAAATGAAAGACAAAAATCACATGATTATATCAACAGATGTAGAAAAAGCATTTGATAAAGTACAACACCCATTTATAATGAAAACACTCAGCAAAATGGGAATAGAGGGAGCATACCTCAACATAATAAAGGCTGTATATGAGAAACCTGAAGCCAACATCATACTCAATGGACAAAAACTGAAAGCATTCCCCCTGAAATCAGGAACTAGACAAGAATGTCAACTCTTTCCACTCCTATTCAACATAGTCTTCAAAGTTCTAGCCACAGCAATCAGACAAGAAAAAGAAATAAAAGGCATCCAAATTGGAAAAGAGGAAGTAAAAACATCATTAATTGCAGGTGACATGATAGTATACATAGAAAACCCTGTAGATTCCACTAAAAAACTACTCGACATAATAAGCAAATTTGGCAAAATATCAGGTTACAAAGTAAAGATACAGAAATTTAAGGCATTTCTGTACACCAACAATAAAATATCAGAGATAGAAACTAAAAAGAAAATTCCATTTACTATAGCAACAAGAAAAATAAAGTACATAGGAATAAACTTAACCAAAGAGATAAAAGACCTGTACATGGAAAACTACATAACACTGAAGAAAGAAATTAAGGAAGATACAAATAAATGGAAGCAAATAGTATGTTCATGGATGGGAAGAATCAACATCATTAAAAAGTCCATACTACCCAAAGCAATTTACAGATTCAACGCCATCCCTACTAAAATACCAATGACATATTTCACAGACCTAGAACAAATACTTCAAAAACTTATATGGAACCAAAAAAGACCCCAAATAGCCACAGGAATCTTGAGGAAGAAGAATCACAATACCTGATATCAAATTATACTACAAAGCCACTGTGATCAAAAAAGTCTGGGGCCCTGGCTGCTGTGGCTCAATGGATTGAGCGTTGACCTGCAAATCAAGTGTCGCTGGTTCGATTCCCAGTCAGGGCACATGACTAGGTTGCACATCAGGTCCTCAGTTGGGGGCATGAGTGAGAGGCAACCAGATAATGATGTTTCTCTCCTTCTCTTTCTCCTTTCCCCTCTCTCTAAAAATAAATAAATAAATAAATAAACAAACAAATAAATACATTATTAAAAAAAAACAGTCTGGTACTGGCATAAAAACAGACATATAGATCAATGGAACAGAATAGAGAGTCCAGAAATAAACCCAGATCTATATGGTCAACTACTATTTGACAAAGGGGGAGGAGCATAAAATGGAGTGAGAAGAGCCTCTTCAACAAATGGTGCTGGAAGAACTGGACAGAGATATGCAAAAAAATGAAACTAGACCACCAACTTACACCATACACCAGAATAAACACAAGATGGATCAAAGACTTAAATGTAAGCCATGACACCATAAAAGTCCTAGAGGAAAACATAGGCAGGAAAATTTCAGATATCCACATAGCAATATTTTCACTGATACATCTCCTAAGGCAAGGGAAATAAAGGAAAGAATAAACAAATGGGACTACATCAAACTAAAGAGTTTCCACTCAGCAAAAGAAAACATTAGCAAGATGAAAAGGAAACCAACCATATGGGAAAATATATTCGCCAATGATAGCTCAGACAAGGGAATAATCTCCAAATATATATAAAGAACTTACACATCTCAACACAAAGAAGACAGACAACCCAGTTAAAAGGTGGGCAAAGGACCTGATCAAACACTTCTCCAAGGAGAATACACAAAGGGTCCATAGACACATGAAAAAATGCTCAACATCATTGACCATCAGAGAGATGCAAATAAAAACCACAATGAGATACCACCTCACACCAGTCAGAATGTTCATCATCAACAAATCAACAAACTACAAGTGCTGGCGAGGATTGGAGAAACAGGAACCCTAGTGTACTGTTGGTGGGAATGCAGATTGGTGCAGCCACTATGGAGAACAGTATTAAATTACCTCGAAAAACTAAATATGGAACTGCCTTTTGAACCAGTAATTCCACTGCTAGGATTATACACGAAGAATCCTGAAACCCCAATTCAAAAGAACTTATGCACCCCTATGTTCATAGCAGCACTCTTTACAATAGCTAAGTGCTGGAAACAGCCTAAGTGCCCATCTGTGGATGAGTAGATTAAAAAACAGTGGTACGTTTACATAATGGAATACTATGCAGCAGAAAAAAAAAGAAGGAACTCCTGCCATTTGCAACAACATGGATGGAACTAGAAAAAATTATGTTTAGTGAAATAAGCCAGGCAATGGAAGACAAATACCATATGATATCACCTAATACAGGATACTAATGAACAATACAAAGAAATGAACAAAATTGAACAAGGAACAGAATAACAGTTATCAGGGGGAGGGGGTGGGAGAGAAGGGGGGTAAGCAGGGGAAGGGTCTAGCTAAGGAACATGTGTAAATGACACATGGACATGGACAACAGGGTGGGGTATGACTGTGGAAGAAGGGTGGGCTGGGTGAGTGGGCAATGGGCGAAAAATGGGACAACTGTAATTGAAAAACAATAATTAAAAAAATGTTTGAAAACAAGTATAAAATATTTGTAAATTCTGGTTTCATATGCACATGTGCAATTACATCTCATTTAATTTCCAATACTTCTTTTACACATTATGTAATTTAAAACAAATCAACCTCATTGAACTATATTTCTCTCAGTTACAGTGTCAGAAATATTTTTACTATGTTATTAAATATTCATCTAAGACATGATCTTATTGCCTCATACAACAGAATTGAATACTTCTTGCCCTTTTATATTATTAAATTGTTCCCTTCCTGTTGGTCATGTAGTTTATTTTTCCCCACTATTTTAAAATGTTACAATAAACATTGAACTTTCATATTTAAATACATGTTATGTAATTGCCATAGGATAAATTTCTAGAAGTTGCATTACAGGATCAATGGGTATAGATATGGTAAGGTTTCATTTACTTAAAATAGAGGCACATTTTAATAAAATTTGCATACATTTAAATGTTTTGGTTCTAATTGTCAAACTGCAGGCAGTATACCTCCAACATTCAATGAACTTGACAAGATAATACATGCATCTCTTTGTTATCCAAGGCACATTTTGATATATAAAGAATATATATATATATATATATATATCCTCCTTTCTTCCCTCCCTCTATCCCTTCCTCCTTCATAACATTTCTAATTTTTTATACTTTTATTTTTATACTATTTTGTAATATTTACTTAACATCTACAATATTTGCGGTTCTTTAGACAATTACAATATAAATAATATCTGCCTTCAAACTACAGTATCTTATCTGATCTCTGAAAGAAATAGTTGTATGGACTGAACGTACATGTCTTCCCAAAATTCCCCCAATGTTAAAGTTAGGAGGTAGGCCTTTGGAGATTACTAGGTCATGAGGGTAAGCCCTTATAAATAGGATTAATGACCTTATAACAGGGGTCCCAGAGAGTCCTTTCTTCCTCTTTTTTTTCATGTGAGGATACAAGAAGAAGATGGCCATCTACAATCTGGAAGAGGGCTCTCACTAGAACCCTGCTGTTCTGGTACCCTGATCTTGGACTTCAGCCTTCAGAATTGTCAGAAATGAACTTCTGTTGTTTATAAGCCACCCAGTGTGGTATTCTGTTAGAGTAGCCTTAACTAAGTCAAATAAATGATACAGATATGTTAGGGAAGGTATTTTTTCTAAAACACTATTTTTTTTTCCTTTTTAAAAATACAACTTCTACAATAGAAGAAGAGTTGTTTGCTAAGATTCTTTAAAGTGCCTAGGGAAAAAAGAAGTTGAAATAAGCAGAATATAAGCAGCCATTTACTTAAAAAAGCATATCAGAAATAATATAACATTTTTATCATTGTGAATATTTCTCTATTTCTGCACATCAAGGGAAATGACACTGACTTTACATATTGTGTGTGAACCCAAACACCCTGACAGTCTTCTCACTGACTAATGGAAAGAACAGAGTATCACTGTTATGGGTCACCAGAAAAGTCACGCTTTTCTCTCCCTCCCCCTCTTCTGTTCTGTTCTTTTCTTTCTTTCTCCTCTGTTCTATTTTCTCTCTCTCTCTCTTATGAAAAAATGTTTTGCTCTGTATAGAAGTTGTTCACCTAGAGAAAACATTCATAGAGCTGGGCATCATCCACTAGTTTAAGATAGAAATTATATATCATACTTGATCCTGGAATACGCTCACACTAATTATACTTTTTAAAGATTTTATTTATTTACTTTTAGAGAGGAAGAAGACAAGAGAGAGAAACATCCATCAGTTGCCTCTTGGATGCCCCCAACCGGAGACCCGACCCGCAACTCAGGCACACTGCCTGACCAGGAATCAAACCAGTGACCTTTGGGTTCACAGGCCGGTGCCCAACCCACTAAGCCACACCAACCTTGGCTAATTCTTTATATTATTCACAAAAGGAAAGACAAATATAGGATCCACCTCTACAATAGTTTAAATGTATTTTATATAGTGGAAAGAATACTGTTAGTTTGGGTACAACAGAAATAATTAGAAATCAATTGAATATGATTAGAGGAATTTGAATAAAATAATTATTTTCATATATTGTCTCTGTAAAGAGAAATGTCCTGCATAAAGGTCAGGATTTAAAACTTTATTTTTCAAGTAACTGTTAATGTAAACTATATATAGCAGGTTTGGGTAAATTGGCAGTGGGCAACATCATTAAATTGAGACTTTCTGACTACTCACATATTAATAAAATCAGACTAGAGAAACTAAATATAAAACCCAAAATTCAGTGGCAGCAAGATGTAATGGTATCAGCCTTTGCAGGAAAAAGCAGAGGGAAGCAAGCTGACATCTGACACACCTGAGAATAGAAGAACCCTAAAATAGGCAGTAGACATTAGTTCATTTTAAAACCTGGCAGGTGGATTTAAAAACTGTAGTTTCAACTGAGAGGGTTTCACCCAACCTATTAGAGGGTAAGTATGAGGGCTTCCGGTGATTATTACAGGACTGGAGCAACCTAATCCTTAAAATTGCTTAAACTGAGCTTCCAGGACTCCTTCCAATATCTGACACAACACTGAGGAGAAATTTCTTTGACTGGAAGGAATCAAAACTAATAAGGGATGGAAAAACAGAGATAACAGCATGCCATAGGGAGAACTCAGGAGATGATTAGAAATAGAAGAAAATTTATTTCATAAATGAAAATTGAAATAGATGCAATTGAGTGAATAGATATAAGAACAAAACATTTGCAAGTGCCTCAAGAGAAATAGAAGGTATAAAGAATATGTAAAATGCCAAGAATATGGTGATAAAACAATTAGAAAGTGAAATATTGAATAAAGACAATATAGAGATACAAGAAGTCATTAAAGAAGAAATCCAAAGTAAAGACCAGAGTTAATACTAAATGTGATCATTCAAAGAAATAAGCTTCCATGAAATACTAAAGACTGGAAGGCACAAATTGAAAGAGCACACTCTAAACCTGAAAATAAAATTTCAGAATAAAGAACAAGATATATTGTAGAAAAACTACTGAATATTAAAGAGAAAAAAAATCCTCTGTCACTAAGCAAAACGAACAAGTGACATAGGTATGACGACTCAGAAACAATGGTCAGCACATAGCAATGAGCATTTGTGATTTGAAGATTTTGGTTTGAAGTATCATTTCCATTAAATAAAGATAGGGCTTATGGAGAAATGATTTTAGCTTGTACAATATAAGTCTGGAACTCTGACATACTAGGTAGTAAGAGACCAGCTTCCAAGTTTTTGTTTCAGATTAGAGCACTACCTCAGAGCTGAGCAATGAAATATCCTGTTATGTATCTTGCTCTCTTTTAGACATATTTATTATCACTTTTCATCCACATTTGAAAAGCAACTAATTTATCACATTTGTAAGTATTCAAACTGTCAGTAACCGTATTTGAGTGTATTTTCTTCACTTTTCAGTGCCTTTTTATGCATGCATATACATTCTGAATATTCATACCATTTTGCCACTAGCATATCAAGCAAATAATATATTAGTCTTTGATTTAATGGTAACATTGGCTTTTGTTACATGAATGCATTTTTAAACCGATTTCTAATTGCATATTGTCCCATTACAAATTAGGCTGAGAAGAGTATTTTTGCCTCTTGATTGTCTACACCATGTGATTCAAACGGAATAGGCTATTTTCCTGTCAAACACTTACATGATGCAGTTACAGCAATTTGAGAGGCTTAGCCTACCATTAAATAGGACTGGATATAATTCAAGATAACCTTGGAGATAATACAATTAAAATATCCTCTAAATGTCCATTGCTATCTTTAGGAGCCTGATTACGAACATAAGCTGTTTTAAACCGAGTCCACCAATATTTCAATAAAGTTGGGGGGGAAAGTGGAAGTGGAAGGGTGATATAAGGACGGGAGAAGAAAGAAGGGAGAGAATTGCTGTAAATAAAATTTTTAACGTAACAGATGAATGGGATAAATAGGAGAAAATAGAAATAGGAAGTGGTTCGAAGATGAGCCTAAACAGAGATAGGTCCGCGTTCCACAGGAAAATAAAAATTCCTGTTTTAGATGTTACTTATTCCTTGAAGCCATATGGATCTCATTTTACTCGTTACCTTTCAATAAGCAAACAGTGGACACTCATTTCATTCCACCTGTGGAAAGAGGGACTGTGGCTCTATTATTTACCAAAGACCCTCAGAGAAGTGTTTTCTCTCAAGAATAACTACGCTAACTAAACTGAGGGAAACTTCTAATCCTGGCACATCTTAATTTTATACTCTACTAATAACTTTATTTTAAAATGTTTAGTAAATCATTCTCCAACTTTGTTGGTCTCAGGGCCTCTTGTTGGAGTAGATCACCAAGAGCACGTGTCTGGCTGACCCCCACACTAGGTCCGGGCAATCTGAAGCTCCTCATCCCCAATGTCCTAGGAATGGTGGTTCCATTCCCACAGCCGGAGCCATGTCAGGGAAAGGAGTCTCGTGAGCGTAAGGTAGTGCTGAGACCACCTGGGCTGTACACGGGACTGAACCCCACTAAAGCCTCCATGTAAATGTTTAAGCTTCCAGCAGGTGGGTGCGGACATGACTTGTTTAATGGCACTAAAGACAAGCTTTGTGACTTTTCATGAGTGTTTGGAGTCATTTTCCTCTTTCGTCCGTCTCTCCTTGCCCTCCATGCGGGAGGGACCAGTCTCAAGTTTTACCTAGGAACCTCCTAAAGTGGTGAATCAGCACCCCTTTAAACTGTTTAAAAATTATCGAGGGCTGTAAGGAGATGTTATTCATGTGGGCTATATCTATTAATACTTATCATACTAGAAATTTAAATTGAGGGAAATATTTACTGATAAAGTAATAAACATTAAATCCTAGCATAAATAATATAAAAATAACTTTCCTAAGCAAAAAAAAAAAAACTTTGATGAAAAGGGCATTTATTAAATACTTTAAATCGCTGTAGTGACTGGCTTAATAGAAGAGAGTAGCTGTCTCATATCTGCTTCTACGTTCAATCTGTAGAATATATTGCTTTGGTTTGCAGTAAATAAAGAAAATCCAGCCTCACACAGATAGTTAATTAGAAATGTGATAATTGTGGAAATATATATTTTTTGATACAGCAAAAGTCAACAGTCTAAAAAAATTAGTGCATTTATTTTACTCCATAAAGTTGATTGATCTGTCTTGTACTTTGCATGGATCTTGGCATTATTTGACAGATATTGGTTCACTGAGTTATGTAGATCTAAATGTTGGACACATTTAATTACACAACAACAAAAACCCGTATTTTAAAATATTACAACCAATCCCATCAGTAAAATATGTAAGTATCTGCCAGTCTTCAAGCCCTCAGAGACTAGTACAAGTTTTTCAAAATTCTAAATTATCACTTGAAGGCCCAAATTTGATAATTGACAAAAATACTTCCTTGAAGTTATATGCTCTTGCTCATTTTTGAGAATATGTGTGTCAAATACTGAAGTCTGGTTAACCATAGGCTGTCTATTAATTTAGTTTTTAGTTTTGTTGTTGTTGTTGTTGTTTTAATGAGAAACGCAGCTAGATCATCTGGTAGTATGCACAATTGCATATTTTTTCCTGAATTAGCCATCATACTTCATTATACAGCAGAAATTACTTATGCACATTTGACATTTTGTCTCAGAAAATATTAAAAAGACATATACTCAAACATAGATTTAATAAAATTAAGAAACTTTATTGCACCTTCAAGGATGATCGTAAGGTAAACTGAGTTTTAAATTTTTTTCTTTTACAGCAAGTTTATGGTAATGAAGTTTATGGTGATACTAGTATATTTCAGGGTCATTGCCTTGTTCTGGGCTAATTTACCATCAACAGTTTCCACCATTGCTGTTGCACCATCAGTGAAAAGGGCATAAAGGAAAGGTAACATGATGTCATAATACTACTATAAAAATAATTTTGGCCTTGTAGACATTCAGAAGACCTCTGAGGTCTGCAAACTATCCTTTGAGGACTGATATTGTAATGAAATAAAATTCTAAAAGTATATTAGTTCCCAGTGAACAATCAAATATGAGATACCCTCAGTTATCTTTAAGAAATGCTAATTTGATAAGCATTTTCCTATTGCTAACAAAATTCTGAAGAAAATATATTTTGCAGAATAGTTCTGAGGTAAAAACAACTATGACTTTGCTTTGCCCTACTGTGAAAGGTAATATAAGACTCTTAAAGGGTCTGGGTGCCATAGTCAGATTTTTTTCTTTAATTCAATCAGGGCTATAATATATATACAGCCCAGATGTCTGATAATGGGCATTTAATAACTATTTATTCCCTAATACATATGCATTTATCAATAACTTTGTTTATTATATGTTAATATTTATTATCAATTAATGAAGGTGCATTCACATGAATAAATACAAAATATTTGAGTCTGGGTTATGTAACTTACCAAGTATATCACTTTGGGGAAAATACTTAACCTATTTATTTCTCAGTATCAGTATATATAAAATAAGCATTTTATGAGTATCATCATCATAGAGATAAAGTTTATGCCAGATGCTCATTTCAACATCTAATTCATGAGAATTTCTCAAAATTAGCTCAATATGTTCAATTTATATCTATCCAACACTTCTTTCATGTTGTATTAATTTGCTTTTCCTATTTCTTAAATGCTATCACTGAGAATTTTAAATTTATGAGATATCTCATACTAATACATATATGTAACACAGTTTAATTAAATGAGAGGAAGGAAGATAGGAAGGGAGGGAAGAAAGAAGGAAAGAAGAAAGAAAGGAACTGCTCTGAAGTCAAACAGCAGAGAGGATTTAATACAAGTATTTAAGTATAAAAATGATGGCAGGTCAAAAAGCGTAAATAGGCTGAGAGGTAGTGCATAGATGGGTATCCACAGAAAGCAGCTCTCAGCCCTTCTTATGGGAGGAGAACAAAAGAAAGGAAAGGATCACTCCCCAGTGACGCTATTGACTATACTTGCGTCGTGGGAACCATCATGTGATGTGAGTGGCATGTAAAGTATTTGCTTCACTTTCCCCCAAAGTAAACTTGTTTTGACAGAGTGTTTTTGCTCAGCACTATCAGATTATAAACATGTTCTTATTAAGAAATGCTACAAATATATTTATGTGAAACTTGTTTCGAACTTGTTGTTTCTGAGGATTATTTTCTGAAAAGAGAAATTGTTTTTACCCCCAAATCAGGTACAAACGTGTTTGTCTTTGAGAAAAAGTCTATTAAAGTAACCATAAGAATGTTTACTAATGCCATTGGCTGATAAACTCCCAACCATCAAATAATAATTTTAGTATGATAGCCCAGTTTCCTATATATATCTGAGAACTGATCTCTCTCCATATCTCTGGAAAACACTGAATCATTTTGTTTATGGGCCACGTAGTCTGCTGTGAGACAACAGCAACTTCTTTGGGCAGACTGGAAGATACCTTGCTGGCAAAAGTCAGAGATATACCAACTATGAGTCAGTGGTGGGAAGATATATATATAGAGAGAGAGACTCACTGATCCCAACTAGGTAGTGTATACTTGTCATTAATTTTTCTTGGCACTGCCTACTTTTTGACATCCCAGATATTAGGTTTAGCTACAGGCAGAATGTCTGTGTTTGCCTAAAATTCATATGTTGAAATCTAATCTCTAATATGGTATTTGGAGATAGGGCCTGTTGTGTGGAGCCCTTAAAATGGGATTTGTTGCCCTTATAGAAGAGAGCTCCTGTGCCCCCTCAGCCATGTGAGGACTCAGAAAAAGGACAGCATTCTATGAACCAGGAAACGGATTCTCACTGGACATTAAATCTGCCAGAGCCTTGATCTTGGACTTCCTAGCCTCCAGAACTGAAAGAAATACATTTATATTTAAAATAATAATAATAATAAACCACCTAGTCTGTGGTGTTTTTTATAGCAGCCTGAACAGACTAAGTCAGATTTCTACACTGACATTGAGATAATAGTCAGAAGAAGACACCATGTCTCTGATGAAACCACCAAAAGGCAATGGAAACCCACAACTAGCTGGCACTACGCACACAGCCCCAAACATTGCTGCCGCTGCTGTGCTCCTGAGACTCCTGCTGCTATGCCCAGTGGTCTACTCTTATCAGAACTGTTGCTAAAATAGAAACATAATAGGAAAAATATTTTCCTTTAAAATTCAAATTTCTTGACAGTGATTCCCATTGGTGGAATACAAATAGAGTATGCAGAGTGGGATAGAGGCAAATACAGGAAACAACAGAGTATACATAAGTACAATGCTTAGGTACAGTGCAGTGTGATTTAGCAATATCTGTGACAGGATCTCATCCCCACAAATTCTAATCCTTTTACTTCAGTGGAATTACTGAGTTCTCTGAAGACTTTATGGAACTGGAAAATTTAAAAAAAAGAAAGAAAAAAAGAAAAACAAGCCAAGATCCTGATAAAAGTCAGCATTTATTTGTCACATTTATCAAACATTTGCTAAATGCCAGACACTGCACTGTGTGTTGCTATGAAAGACATACTGAGGAATAGAGGAGGCTGCTTGTCTTCTAAGAGTCAGAAAGTGATGTGAAATATGTTCACAAATAGCTGTAATCCAGAGCAGTATATGAAAAGCCACGTAAGTAGTGCCAAGTGTTTTGGGAATAAGATAGGTACAATTTTGATAAGTAGATATAAGGGAGAAGATACATGGAGCAAAGAGCAGAGTGGAGAAAGTCCAAGGCTTTTTTAACAAATATCTACTGTATCAGGTTATTCTTCCTCCAAATGACTAAAGTAGTATCTAGTGAGTCAGCTGTCTTACCTTTTAGAAATATTAATGTACATATTACATTTTTTTCCAGAAACACCAAAGTAAGTCTTCAATAAATATATTATAATTAGGAGATAATTCCCTTTTCTCCCTATTGACATTATTTTTCCTTGAGTATAGAGTATTGTAACTGTAGTGGAAAATGTTAAAATATTTAATGCTTTTCCCTAATTATAAAAATTACATACTTTTAATATATTATTTACCTAATTATTTCTAATCAAAACAGGCTCATTTTAGACAATGTGAAAATTATCCTGCAGAATATCTTGATTGTCTCAAATTTGTTGCTAATATATTATTGCTATTATAAATATATGATAAAATACTTTTATTTGAAAATTGAAGACATCTCTGATTTATTCCAGGAGTGGAGAAACTGCCTAATAGAGAAAAATGTATTTTTATGTTACATATCACCAAATCAGTGTGTCTCCCTACCACTGATGAGAGTTTTCTTGTACTGGTGTCAACTTTCAATTTTTAATTGAAAATATTTGCATATATATTTAAAAGCAATATTTTGCCTTTAAGTTCTATCAGGATTTGGTACACTTACGATACTGATAAAGTGATATTGGAGACTTTTATACTACTCTTTTCCTGGGATGATCTATATGGTATGGAAATTAATGTTTGAAAGATATGAAGAGACTGGTGAAACGATCCAGTCATGGAGGTGTTTTGCAGGGATATTTTCTTTTGTTTGAATTTGATTTTCGTTTTGATGGAAACTTTTCTATTTCTTTCTTTACCTTTCCCCCGGTTTTAGTTAGGTATAAATGACAAATAAAAATTGTATATATTTAGGTGGTTCAACGAGGTGATTTGATATATGTATACATCATGCAGAGGCAGATTAAGGTCAGTTGAAGCCCCAAGTGCAGAAGAAAATATTGAGCCCCTTAAAAAAGAAAGAGACAAGGAAAATAAAAATACGTGTTAACTATATTTTTAAATAAATAAAAAATATTATGTCCTAGTAATGTTTTATTTCCAATAAAATTTGAATATATGTATAATATAATTTATAATAGCATAATAATCACAAAATTTTGATGTAGTTTCATTTTTCTAGCTACCAATGAGAAGAAAAATATAAAATTTAATAGTCTGAATGATTAGAATCCTAGAGATTTTTCGTTATAGTGCAATAAATTAATGATTAATTAAAATTCAAAAATTATTCATAAACTACGAATATCCAGGCACTGATGTAACAACAGGAATTAATTTTATCTTAGTATAATTTCAACAATAGGAATTAATTTTATTTTAATATAATTTCAACTTACCTGAATATTTATTTATACACACAGAAAACTATTTTTAAAACTGTAAATGAAACAAGTACATATCCACAAACTAATTTACACCCTGCATATTTGCGTTTATCGTAAGACTGCACTGCAGGAGAGAAACTTTGTAAGTACAAAGTAGCAAATATGATTGTACTGCTCTGATGAGCAGTAGTGCAGCCACGCGAGGCCTATGCAGCATAGTAATGAAATAATAAAAATAAGCGAATATAAACATACTGTCAGATTTTTCCCCGATTGTAAACTTGTATGTAATTAAAATTGCACATATGAAACCAAACTTGGTGTCATTAGAAAAAATTGTAAAGTTGGGGTTTTGCGGAGCCCTTCAGAAGTCGGGGCCTGGTGTGCCCATCAGTAAATCCAGCTCTGCCATCATGAAATAATTACCACAATCAAACTAAATAACACATTAATCACCTCACAGTTGCACCTCTTTTTTTTTTTTTTTTTTTGCCAGAACACTTCATTTCTATTCTCTTAGCAAATTTTAAGCATAAATATATTATTAATTATAGTCATCATGTTGTATATTAGGTCTTCAGAATTTATTCATACTATATTAGGAGTTTGACTTCTTTTTTTTATTTTTTATTTTTCTTGCTTAAATAACAAACATTATTTCACACAGTTCTGAAGGCTGGGAGGCCCAAGATGAAGGCACTGGCAGTTGTGGTGTCTGGTGAGGGCCCTACTTCCTCAACAAATTTTTTTATACATCTTTCTGTATCTGGCTTACATTACTTCCTCAACGATTTTATTGACTATATTCCATATGCTGTACTTACATCCCTTGTGACTACTTTTATAACTGACAATTTGTACATTTTAATTCCTATCCTTTTTCTCACGAGCCTTTAATTCTCTAAATTGAGAGTAAGAAAAGTGATCACATGTGGTCCTTCCACAACCTCCTTACCAACAGACCCTGCCTGCAAAAACCACATGAAAGCTAACTAAATCAAATGACACCCAGACAAATAACAACAGCACACAATAATAACCACATGTCATAAAATTTTGCTTAAATGTCTTTTTTATTCTATGTAGAATATCACAAATACCTCACAAATCTCAATCTGTCAGTGTTTCCCCACATTTACAAAGCATCAGACATCCTGTTGGGTACAGAATATAGATCTTCTAGGGGCATGTCAAAAGTTAAAGCAGCAGAAAAACATTTTTTAACAACTGACTTCACTTATCAACCAGCAGAACCTGAAAAAGGTCTCTGGCACTTGAAATCATTTAATGTTTTTATGGCAGTGATAAAAATCACTTCAGGTGCTGCTGCAGCAACAGCTTTGAAAGCAATAGAGTTCTGATGTAGAGAAGATCCATCAAAAATAAATCAAACCTTGTTTCCCTGGTGCCAAAGGAAGTGTGTGTAATGGAAAGTTATTAAGACCGAAGTCTTGTGCAGGTGTTTGCCCCAGCACACGGCCCTCTTGTGTGAGTATTCCCCAATCAACACTTCCCTCCTTACTCCATCTTTCTGGTATTGTCCAGAGATTCATAGGCTGCAGATTTTAGAAGGTAAGTGCTTTAAGACTTTGGAATCTTTCCTAGCATGCCATTTTGCCACTATGTTAAACACACTGCGAGAGTGAGGAAAGGTCAGAGGGAAGAGGGGTGGAGGGAGAGAGAGACTGCGAATAGTTTCATAGCAATTATAAGGTTTGCCCCAACAATAATATTTTTTTTTCATTATCAGGAAGCCAATAACATTTATCCAGCATCTATTAATTTCTGGCCTCTCAAATATAAGTGATCCCATTTAATATTCACAAAATCCTAGGTGTAACCCTGTAGGAAATATATTCTTAATCTCATATTGCAGACCAAATGCTCATAGAAATTGTGTTTTATAAAATTTACAAAACCAACAAATGATGGAGCTCGATTACTACTCAGAATCTTTAGTATTATCTTAAGTATTTCTACTTCCCTACGTCTAAAGAAAATTTTTATATGAAACCTATTGTTTTATTTTATTTAAGAATTAACTTATTTATTTTTGTTTTATTTTTATTGTTTATGTTGCTCCAGCTCTCTCTTTTCTTCCCTTTTGCCACCTTCACCCAGCCCCACCCTCTCCCCATCCCGAGCCAATTCCCATATTCTTGTCCCTGTCCATGGGTTGTGTGTAAGTGTTCTTTGGCTAATTCCTTCAACATTCTTCATCCTGACCCTATCCCATCCCCTTTCCCTCAGCTGTCAGTCTGTTTTATGTATCTAAGCTTCTGTTACTATTTTGCTCATTAGTTTGTGTTCATTTTATGTTTATAACAGTTTAAAAGCCTGTTATATATATTTAAAGTTTTAAAAACCTGTTATATATACATATATATTTAAATAAATTTCTTCCCTGAAAAGTGACCATTGATGTATTTGTTTTTAAACTACAATATTATATAAAATTAGGCATGCTGTGTGCTGTATCTTTTAATATTAAAATATTATGAAAACAAAGCAAATAAGAATATATGCGAAGAAAAATATGAAGTTAAGATGGAGTTCAAGTTACCATGACTGAGATGTCGCTTGTGATGCTCATAGCTCACAGTGTGAATATGCAGGTGACTTCTGGTAGCACAGATTCATTTGGGTGCTAGATGCCTAAATCCGTGTTTGACTATGTGATGCCTCAATTTTCCACCTGTCATCTTTTTGAACCACATAAAACCTGTGCTTATTTTGATAATGTGCTCTGCGGTGCCACCATTTGGCCCTTAATTGGTCTTAGTACATCTGTCTCTTTTTCTTTTATGTTAGCCCCTGATAACTGAAATAGTTCTACATGGTTCCAATAGGATTCTAAGTATAGATAATCATGTAATGTTTACTTCCAACACAACCATCCAGATGTTAAAAACATATTTTTTTGTAACTATAACTAAAGTGAAAACACTAAAGTAGAAAACAAATCGGCAGGGTTTTCAGGGTCTGGAAAATAAATTAAGAAACTAAATACAGGATGGGGAAAAAATAGGTTTACAGTTGTTTGTATGGAAAACAATACAACAACAAATAATACATGAATAAACTCTGTGTTTTGCATACTCACAAATGCACATCTACTTTTGCCCCACCCTGTCTATGCCAACAGACCCCATCTGGAGAAAATGCTTCCATGAAGTAATGAGAAGTTTAATGCAATTTAAAATTCTTGATAACTGATTCTTACCAATTTTATTAAAATAATTATTTTACAATTGAATTAGAATATCAGTGCTTGTAATTTATTAAATGATCTAGGCATATGATTGATAACATCATGTTCAGATGTTTTATCACATACTAGACTATTTACCATTTACCCTCAACATAGCTTTCCACATTAACTTCTACAAGGTTTCCAATTTATACCATATTTTAGTCACTGAGTCACAATCATATCACCTAGAAAAATATTTTTTTACTTTATTGTTACTTTTATTTTGAAAATTGAGATGAACACAATTATACTATAAAAATATTTTTTATGACCTAGATTGTTTTTGTATAGTCTTTACAGAATCAACAGAGCATAGTCTGTAAGCCTTAGCTTCAGTAATGGCTGATGGTAATACATCTGAATAATCTTACCCACAGTTGAATGGATGAGACAGTTCTGGAGGCTAGCGGTTCAATGCTAAAGTGTTGGAAAGTTTGGTTTTTCTGAGTCCTCTCTCTGTGACTTGCAGATGGCCACCTTCTTGCTGTGCTCTCGCATGGTCTTTTCTCTGTGTTCATGTATCCTTAGTGTCTGTTTTCACCCAGAGAGCTATAAAAAATTATCATATTCAGTCCCCATCTTCAGAAATCTGATTTAGTTGGTCAAAGGCATAAGTTTCTTTTAAATGGTGCCCTGGAAATTCTAATGCACATCCAGAATTGAGAATAACTACAGGAAAACTCTCTGTTTTTAAAATACATTATGCAGTTTTTTTAAATGTCTGTATTTTCTTGTGTGTGTGTGTGTGTGTGTGTGTGTGTGTGTGTGCATACACAATTCTGTAGGCTAACTTGCATATCCTGAGATTGTCAGGTCAAAAATCTGTGCTTCATGATAGTTTCCTTGAGCAATACAGGCTACTCTCCATTTTCTTTTTTCATGATACCATGAACTTACCAAATACTAAAGCACATATTATAGTATCCCAAATCTCTCACGTACAAGTCTCTATCTAGTAAGCCCATGACCATCAGCTTGTGTATTGTACAGTAGTATATATTAGACATTTGCCAGGGAGTTTTTGAATAAATGAAGTAAGGGAATAATGAGTCAATAAATTAAAATTTTTGTATGTTATTTTAATCAAGTGTTGTTCTCAGGCTCTCCATGGATGCAGATTTATTCATGTCTGCACTGAATAGACAGTAGCTACTTTATCATTGCCTTTTTCATTGTATCCTTATTATCCATTATCTCTTTTCACTAGGTCAGCTTTGCACAGGCTCTGCCTCTATTCTCTAAGTTTGTTTTTTGCATGTTTGTTTTATTGTCATGTATACAAGATGAAATTTGTTAACATATAATCCCACTTCATCAGGCTAAATCTCTTTTGATATAAAAGTATATGTCTTCCGTAACTATTTTTAAATATTACATATTTTATACTTTATTTACATTTTCTCTTGCTTTCTATATAATTGAAATGACTAGGAAGTCAAGACAATACATAAGGAATCTGCCTGTGCTACTGTCTTCTCAAATTGCCCTTGGCAGTAATGGAAAATAAAATGGTCTTTATGCACACGTGCATGTATAATGCCCAGTTTTATGAAGAAGACAAATAAAATAATTTCATTCAATGTCGCCTCATCACAGAGCCCTTTTTGCTACACTTTAAAATAGCAGCACTCTCTTACCCTGGCATTCTGTAACCACATTCTCTGCTTTGTTTTACTCTGCAGTTCTCATTATCACCTATATTTGTTTTTTACAGCTGCCTTAATGAAGTACTACAAACTTAAAGCAAATATATATATAATTATAATAAAAGTCTCACAGTCCTAGAGGCTAGAATTATGAAATCAAGTTGTCAGCAGAGCCACGCTCTCTCTGAAGGCTCTAGGGGAAAATCATTTTATTTTTAAATTCTGGTGGCTCCCGGTGATCCCTAATGTTCTTTACCTTGTAAATGCAACACTTCAATCTCTCTCATCTTCACATCATTATCAAAGAAAAACATCATTGGATTTAGGACCAACCCTAATTCAGTATGTCTTCATCTTTACTTAGTTACATCAGCCAAAGCTCTATTTCCAAATAAGATCATGTCCCATGAATATGAATTTTGGGGAGATTTAAACCATTAATAGCACCTGGTACACCCAGTATTTTATACACTTATCTATTTGTTAACTATCTTAGCACACTAGAATACATTAATCAACAGGAGCATTTCTGTTTTTCTTCTTAATTCATTGTCACTGTAACCACTGCCTGCAACAGGACCATATCATCAAATCAGAATTAATACCCATACAACCAAGTATGTCAGGATAAGACTTTATATTATCAATATTTTAAGAAATTACATTGTACTGGCCAATGTTCATGGATGATAATCTTAGTTGTTAAATATAATTATTTATTAGATCCTTAACTTTTATTATACCAATTCTCTCATCCTTTATTTGTAATTCTCTTTCTCTCTTTGTTTCTCTATCTTTTTAAATTCTCAATAATCTCTCCTTTCCCATTTTTTCAGTAGAATCAGCCAGGACAAGATTGATGCAAAGAATAAAAGTAATGTTGAACTTTTATCTACAAAATCAGCCATGTAAATTTCTACATTTCCAAGTTACAGAGGGAAATACTTATACACAGATTATCGTGTCTCCTCTCATGCTACTGACCTAAAAAAGATATAGTAAATATAAAAAAATTCTTCACTGTCATCTCCTTAAGTCTCATTTTAATCACTGTGGTTATCATCATATGAAATTATACACAAATATTTTAATAGGGTAAATGAAAAATAGGATAAACACGGGTGATAGTTTTTAACCACTTATTTAACACTAAAGAGGACTTGAAGGTCTATATAAAGTGGAATAGTTTCATACTCAACTTTTCCCTGTTCTACCAGCAATTCAATTAATTTTAAACATCCAATCCATAACAATTCATACCATCAATGAAAACATATTAAATTGAATATTTGGGAGATCAACAATTACATTTTGAAAATATCTAATAATTAATCTAGATAACATACAGGAAAATTAGTATTTCAGAAGATGGTATATAATATATATATTTTATAAGATATTGCAGCATAATTAAGAAAAATGGCCTATAAAATATTCCATAACATTTCTAAACTATGCTAAAGGTAAGACCACATTAAAAGAATCAAAATTTTAACTGTCAGAAGAAAATATTTTCAGTTTTGTATAGAATACAATTAGACTAATTTTTCATATGTAGGGATTTTTCAAATAAATCAATAAAATATTTGCCACCAAGCTCTGTCAATGGGGACATTTGTATTAGTTATCTGATGTTATATAGCAAATTACCTCAAAAATTATTAGCTTAAAAAAAAACTTTATTATCTCACACATTTTCTCAGGGTCAGGAAACTGGGAACAGCTTAACAAAAGTGGTTTTGGCTCAGGGCAATAAAGCTTTGGTCAAGAATGGAACCATATAAATGCTAAAGTGGGACCAGAAGGTCATCTTCTCATCTCACTCACATTGCTGCTGGCAGACCTTAGCTCCTCAGTGACTTGACTAGAGACATATTTGTTTCTTGACTGTGGACCTCACCTTAAGCAGCCTGAATATTCTATGACAGGAAAACTGGCATCCTCCAGAAAAAGAATACAAAACCAAGACAGAAGGCAGTGTTTTTATAAATTAATCTTAGAAGTAGGGCACCATCTCTTCTGCAACAGTCTATTGAGGTACAGGTCAATCCAGGTACAACTTCGGATGGGAATACACATGTGTGTGAATACCAGGAGATGGGGATCTCTGGAGGTCATCTTGGAGGATAGCTACCACAGACATCTACATTTTGGACAGGACAATTACTTACTGAGCAGGAATATGCTGTTTCTTGTTTGTTTTTAAAGTATTTATTATAGTTGTCCCACTTTTTCCCCCCTTTGCTCCCCTCCACCCAGCCCACCCCTCCCTTTTCATACACAGTCCCCACACCATTGTCCAGGTCCATGAGTCTATTACACATGGTCTTTTACTAATCCCTTCACCTTCTTTCAATCAGCCCCCACCTCCTCCTTCCCTTCTTACAGCTGTCAGTCTTTTACTAATCCCTTCACCTTCTTTCAATCAGCCCCCACCTCGTCCTTCACTTCTTACAGCTGTCAGTCTATTCCATGATTCTATGTCTCTGGTTTTATATTTAGCTCGTTAGTTTATTTTGTTTATTAGATTCCTCTTATAAGTGAGATCATATGATATTTGTCTTTCACTGATTAGCTTATTTCACTTAATGTAATAGTCTCTAGTTCCATCCATGCTGTTGCAAAAGGTAGGAATCCTTTCTTTTTTTCTGCTGTGTAGTATTCCATTGTGTAAATGTACTATAGTTTTTCTATCTGCTCATCTACTGATGGGCACTTAAGCTATTTCCAACCTTTGGCTATTGTAAATAGTGCCGCTATGAACATGGAGTTGCATAAATTCTTCTGAATTGGTGTTTCAGGATTCCTCGGGTATATTCACAGCAGTGGAATTGCTGGGTCAAATGTCAGTTCCATTTTTAGTTTTTTGAGGAAATTCCATACTGTTTTCCACAGTGGCCGCACCAGTCTGCATTCCCACCAACAGTGCACTAGGGTTCCCTTTTCTCCACATCCTTCTCAGCACTTGTTTGTTGATTTATTAATGATGGCCATTCTGACAAGTATGAGGTGATTTCTCATTGTGATTTTAATTTGCATCTCTCTAGTGTTGTTGGGCATTTTTTTTCATATGTCTATGAGCCCTTCCCTTTGTATGTCCTCCTTGGAGAATTGTCTATTCGGATCCTTTGCCCATTTTTTAATTAGATTGTTTGTCTTCCTATAAGAATATGTTGTTTGTTCAAGGATCTTAAGCATTTCTACCCACCCTATCTCTGTGCCCCACCCCATGGAGGTAAGTGATATCCACTGTGAAAATAAATTCCTTCAGGCATTTTCAAAATTCCTCCATTGAAAAGCAATATCTGAAGTAAGAGCATGTTTTATTTTCAGCAACTGCTTTTTAGAAAGGAGTCTCTGCCCTATTAGAAATGCAAGAGCAGTTTATGTGAATTAGTCAGCAGATTCTTATTTAGAGGCAAGCCAGTCAGCTCGAGCACTCCAAGTCAAGGTGCATCAGAGTGTTCATAAAGGTGATTCATTGTGACAGCAGGTATGTCTAATTACGTACATAGCTCACTGAATTTTAATAGAATAACTTTTACCTGAAAGGCTGAAAGATAAACTACTATAGAGCAATGTTTATGTCTACTTTCACATTGTTCTTCATCAAACAGCATTAGTGTGGAGACCTTCAATTCCACCTACTGCAACAAAGCTGTAATTATTAAATCAATAAGAACTTAGCTTGTCCAAATTCTATTTGCACATATCCTTCCCACTGTGGTGTCTACAGACTTCAAATTATTCTTCATTTTTAAAGCAAATAGGAGATCAGAGGTTGTTTGTTTTTTGATGTCAGGATAATGAAACAAAAATTCAGTTATTTCAGATTCGTTATATAAATAGTATACTCTTATTCCTTATCATAACTTTGCTTGTTAGAATGCTAAAAAGCAAAATCAAATTTTAGTCACTCCTTTAATTACTTATTTATTCAAAATGGAAGGAATTAATTGAATGAAGTATTTTTAAAACCATGTTAAATACCAGCTAGATTACAAAGACGAATCTGTTCTAGATCCTGCTCTCAAAAGGTCTATAGTCTTATAAAGTCCATCATTTATAGTGATTTCAAATGAATTAATTAATTAATTATTTTTATCAAAAGGTTTGCTCAGGTAAAATGTAGATAAAAGTCATTCTGATGTACTATAACACCTTGAAAGTCCAATAGATATACAATTGGCATTTTCCTGGAGCTTTAAATAATAATTTATGTGAAATGAAGAAACCAATGATTCATTAATATTGGTTACTATTAATACTGGATTCAATTAAATGTTGTCTTGCTCTCAGAATACAACAAATGTTGTTTTTATGGCACCAGGTTGATACAAAATTATGTTATTAAAAACAGACTATTGCATGCAGTCTTAAGTGATGGCAACATGGTAGTGTGTTAGAACCAGCATGTACTCTGTCACAGGAGTTAATTGCTAAATTTTTAGGAATTTTGCAAGTTGTTTCACTTCGGTTTGGTAGTTTGAAATCAACAGTGATATTTAGGCAATAAAAATTGACAAGTGCTAAAAATGAGAAATTTTAAAAATTCCCATAGAGAGCTGGGTGTTATTGCCAGAACACCATTATAGTAATGCTGTTAGTCTTAAATTTGTGACCAAATAAGATAGAAATATTCTTGTACTACATAAGTATGATGTCACTTCAAGTTGTATGGTAAGGCTATAACCCTGGCCAGCCAAAAAGATCATAGTTTTCACTTAAGGAGAACAAAGCATCTCTACATTATCCAGATTATATATTTGGGGTATATTATACCCTAGAAAATCAATATGGGTTTTCAAGAAATAGAATTCTCAATAAAAATATCTTTGAGTCTAATAAATACTCTACCTCATATTCATGAAAATTTTTAAAAGAGTAGACAAATTTGGTGATGAATATTTCTGTACATCAAACTGTACCACTTTTAGCTAGAGAGTAAAGTTTATAATTACTGTTGCAATTTGGACTCAAAAATTTAGAGAATAAGGTACTATTGTCATAAAGAATGTAGTTTTACTATCATTTTTTGGAAACAAGTTACTGGGCCCCTGACTGAACCTGTGTATCTATGTCAGGCAGTGATAAAATGTAAGTTTATGAATCTACTCTTATTCAAAACTATCTCATATGTTTACCTCTCTGAGAATCCACACCACTATTTTCTTCATATACTTTGAAAACAGAGCAAGAAAAAGGAAGCAGTTGCCAAAAACTATATTACTATGATTTTAAGACTTTGATTATTAATACACATGGGTCAGAAATTTTCAGTTCATGGTTCCCGGAGTGAAAATATATCCGGCAGGCTACGTATAGTATATATAAAAAGACATCCATGTTATACTACATATGCACTGCCAAAATGTTCCATCTGTGCACAGGGGCTGAGTTAGAGTTGTTGGGGGAGATATAACTCTCTCATTTACTTACTTTCTTGTCTTTCAGAATTGTACTATACTAAAGACTTTTGTATCTTATGTTTAATTTTTTTTAAATATCAGACATTTTATATGTGATATAGAAACCCAGTAAGCTTTTTTACAAAATTATTAACTCCTAAACTTTGACTTGAGAGAAATGTATGATCATGGACAAGACAGATAACTAGGTAACCAAGATTTTGAACATTTATCCTGTATCTTACCCCAAAATTTAGAACTTTAATTCACATAACATAGAATATATATAAAAAGTTGATTTGTTTTCACAACCTAATTAGCAATCCTAAAGTTTTCATTCCAACAAATGATGAGTCCTTAAATGTATAATTGTTGCAATTTTGCCATTATGTTTGTTTTTTAATTAAATTTATTGAGGTGACATTGGTTAATAGAATCATATAGGCTTCAAATGTACATTTCTATCATACATGATCTGTATATTGCTTTGTGTACCCCCACCCCCCACCAAAAATCAAACCATTTTCCATCACCATATATTTGGCCTTTTTTGCTTCTAACAAACCTTCCACCTCCTTCCCTCTGGTAAGCACAGTACTGTTGTCTTTCTTTTCTTTGAGTTTCACTTTTACATCCCACATGTGAGTGAAATCATATGGTTCAGAGCTTTTTCTGCCTGATTTATTTCATTTAGCATAACATCTCAAGGTCTATCCAGGTTGTCATAAATGGCCGTATTTCATTTTTTCTTATGGCTGACTAGTATAGCATTGTATATATGCACCACATCTTCTTTATTCAATCCTATATCAAAAGACACTTTGGGTGTCTCCATGTCTTAGCCACCGTGAATAATGCTGCAATGAACACAATGGTACACATATCTTTGCAAGTACATGTTTTCAAGTTTTTCAGGTAGATATCAAGGAGACGGATTGCTGGGTCATATGGTAACTCTATTCTTAAATTTTTGAGGAACCACCATACTGTTTTCCATACTGGCTGCCTCAGTTTACATTCACACCAGCAGCAAATGAGGGTTCCTTTTTCTCCACAACCTCTTCAACACTTGTCATTGTCTTGATCATAGCTATTCCAATAGGTGTCAGGTGGTAATGACTTGCATTTCCATAATAGCATCATTTTGTGTATCAGTTGTCCATTTTTATGCTTTCTTGGGAGAAGTGTTTGCTCAAGTTCTCTGTCCATTTTTAATTGGATTATTTATTTGGTGTTGAGTTGTATGATTTCTTTATATATTTTGGATATTAACCCCTTGTTGGATCTGTTGCTTGCCAATACCATATCCTATTCAGATGGTTGGTTGCCTTTGTTTTGTTGTCAAGTTTCTTTTGCTGTACAGAAATATTTTTTGTTTAGTTTAATATAGTCCCATTTATTTATTTTTGCCTTTACTTCCCTTGCCTTTGGGGCCTAATTCATAGCATGTTCTCTATAACCAAAGTTTGCAAGTTTAATACCTATCTTTTCTTCTATGTAATTTATAGTTTCAGATCTTATATTTAGATCTTTAATCCATTTTTGAATTAATTTTTTGTACATGGGAAAAAACTGTAATCTAGTATCATTTTTTTGTTGTGGTTTTTTTTTTTTTTTTTTTTTTTTGCTTGTGACTTCCCAATTTTCCCAGAAAAAAATGCTTTCTTTCTCCATTTTGTGTTTTTGACTACTTTGTCAAAAATTATTTGCTCATATACATGTGGTTTTATTTCTGGGCTCTGAAATCTGTTCCATTGTTCTGTGTATCTGTTCTTCTGCCAAGAGCATGCTGTTTTGATTATCATTGCTCTGTAGTATAATTTCAAGTCAGGCTGTGATACCTTTGGCTTGTTCTTTTTTCTCAGCATTGCTTTGGCTATTCAGGGTCTCTTGTGGTTTCATACAAATTTGGTGATTTATTTTGTTCTATTTCTTAAAAAAATTACTTTGGGGTTTTGATGAAGATTACATTAAATTTGTATATATTTTTGGCAGTATGGCCATTTTAACTATGTTGATTCTTCCAGTCCATGAAAATGGAGTATCTTTCCATTTCATTAGATCTTTTTCAATCTCTTCTAATAATGCTTTGTAGTTTTCAGTATATAAGTCCTTCATATCCTTTGTGAAGTTTATTCTTAGGTATTTCATCCTTTTGGTTGCAATTGCAAAAAGAATTGTTTTTTCCATTTTTTTTTCCTGAAGTTTGTTAGTGTATAGGAAAGCAGTGGATTTTTGTACATTGATTTTGTATCCTGTAAATTTACTGTATTTTTTTTATCATTTCTGATAGTATTTTGGTGGAGTCTTTAGGATTTTCTATATACAGAATGATGTCTTCTGCAAAAAGTGACACCTCTACTTCCTCCTTCCCAATTTGGATGCCTTTTATTTATTTCTTTTGCCTGATTGCTCTGCTTAGGACTTCCAGACTATGTGGAATAAGAATGGTGAGAGATTCGGCATCCTTGTCTTGTTCCTGATTTTAGAGAAAAAGCTTTCAGTTTTTTACCATTAATTATGTATTGACTGATGGTTTGCCATATATGGCCTTTATTATGTTGAGGTACTTTCCTTTTTTACGCATTTGATTGAGTGTTTTAATCATAAATGGATGTTTTATCTTATCAAATGCTTTTTCTGCATCTATTGATAAGATTATATAGTTTTTTATCCTTTGTTTTGTTCATGTGGTGTATTACATTAATCAATTTGTGTTTAAAAATGCAACTGATTTATGGATATTTATTTTATATCTTGCTACTTTACTAAATTCATTTATCAGTTCTAGTAGTTTTTTGGTGGAATATTTAGGGTTCTCATATAGTGTCTTGTCATCTGCAGATAATGACAGTTTTATTTTTTCCTTTCCAATTTTGATAGCTTTTATTTCTTCTTGTCTGATTGCTTTGGCTAGAACTTCCAGTACTATGTTGAATAAAAGTAGTAAAAGTCAACATTCTGTCTTGTTCCCATTCTGAAAGGGAATGCTTGTAGCTTTTGCAGTTGAGTATGATATTGGCTGCAGGTTGGTCATGTATGGTCTTTATTATGTTGCAGTATGTTCCATCTTTTCCCAATTTACTGAGGTTTTTCTTCATAAGGAGTTGCTGAATTTTATAAAATGCTTCAATCATGCAATTTTTACCCTACATTTTGTATATGTGATGCATCACATTTATTGATTTGCAAATTTTGTACCAACTTTGTATCTCCAGAATAAATCCCACTTGATCATGGAGGGGAAAAGTTTGAGGGGCTGGGTGAAAAAGGTGAAGGGATTAAGAAAAAAACCTCATGGACATAAGCAACAGTATGGTGATTACCAGAGGAAAAGTGGGATGGAGAAAGATAAATGGTGATAGGAGACTTGACTTTGGATGATGAACACACAATACAATATATAGATGATGTATTATAGAATTGTACACCTAAAACCTAAATAATTTTATTAACTAATGTCACCCCAATAAGTTCAATATCTTTTTAAAAAATAAAGGAAATGAGCAATATATATGTTTAAGTTTTATATTTATTTTTTAAAGTTTGCATATTTTGGGTAAAGCTTAAAACAAAGTTTTCAGTTTTTTCTTTCAACAGATGGTCTCAGACATTTGGATAATCCAAAAGCTATTTAGATTTTTTTCCAGTAGGTTTATTTATATAATTATATATTTTATATTAATATCAATTGGAATTGCCATTGCCTTGATATACATTGTCTGGGAGAAAGGAAACAGCTGGAAAAATATATGAAATAAGACATAAATTAAAATTTCACTACTTTTACCCCTCCACATAGATGATCCCAAGTTAGCAGCCTTAATTTACTTTCTACTGTGTGTAGGGTTCCTTCTGTATCCAAACACCACTAGGAGTTTTCAGCATTTGGAAAAGTAGTTATTTCTCTATTCATTCAACATTCTTTTATTGAAATACTTTAGGCATAGGCTTGAGAGATTCACAGTTAAATAAGTGACTTCATTCAAGGAGATTTTATATTATCTAATATAATGAATAAATAAAGGAAAAATTATAACACAATAAGCCAAATGCTATTAAGACAAGAAACAAGTATGTTTATAGTTCAGATGGTGGAGTGGCTGATGAAATATATTTAGAAACATGCTTTACAAAGCCAATTTTGAAACAGAGCTTAAAAAATAAGTGGATTGTTTTCCAAGACTAGAAAGAAGAAATAACATATACAAGTAGTTATGATAATCAAAGGAATAGCTTTATTTAACAACATTTGAGAAGTCTAGCAAGAGTGAGGAGTAGGTCAATGATAGGAAACTGGGCTGGAGAAAGGCTGGGTCAGATTGAGAAGAATCTTGTATGGATCACTAAATTATTTGTAGTCTAGGAATAAGTATTTAATACATCCTAAACAATAGTTGAATTCTGCAGCAAATGTTTACTTTCCTGAAGTTCAGGTAAATCTGTAATTGCAATTCTCAGCTCAGCTCGAGATGTGCAATTTCTATTGATCTTCCATTTGATACAGAAGTTTTAAGGGGTATTTAGCAATGTGATTGTTGTTCATTTAAGATATTGGAAGAAAAAAGAAAATGAAGGAAGGACTGTAGAAGAATGATGAAAATTAATTGATGAGACAGATCTGAATCATCCTGCCATCATCCCTACATACTATGGGTTATCTGTCTATGGAAAGATTGTATATCTAACCCATGCAAGAACAACCGCAGTCTTATCAGAAGTCTATAAACAGATTGCTTTGTACAAACAATTTGCCAAAAATTAATAGGTAAGTCATCTGCCAAATACCTGTAGAACTTGGAGTCAGTGGGAAATTAGAATCAGATTAGAATTATTTTTCCTTTCAGGGGAATAAAGCCACGAGGCTAGTGGGATGCTATGTTTAAAAAAAACCCACCCTGGAGAAGCAGAATTCCTAGTCCCAAGTAGTTCATCACTGAGCTAAATCAGAGTGAGATTCTAAGGTCACTTCTAATGTACTTTTTGCATCATCAATGCATACTCCGGTGCTCAACACTCATCAAACACACTCAATGTCATCGGAGGAATTATCCTGTCCATATATGAAACAGTAAAGAGAGAATGATTATTATAGAGTGGTTATTTGCACCCAATTCTTTCTTGGGGTTCTGACATGGTGTCTATAAATAATCAACAGAAAAATTTGTTTTCTTCTCAAAGAGAGACTTAAATGAGTTGTTTCTGTTTTAGACCAGTAATTGACCTGACAGAGCTGTCTGTCTTCATGGAGAAAGGGCAAGGACACTTCTAATATGACCTCTTGACTTCTCCTTATGAATTCACAGGTTTTGCTGTGCCCTAATGACTAAAAATACAAAGGACATTAATGAGCACTCCATGGGATAGTTACCACACAGGAACTTTTTAAAAAATCAGGTAGATACACAATATCACAATTCCTAGAAAGGAAAAAAAAAAAAAATCTCAATCTACTGATACTTTCTTGTTTGAAGAAATTACACAAAACTTAACTTTTGCTTGTTTGTTTGTTTCCCTCCATACAGCCAAGTGAGACCTAATAGAAGTCATGAGGAAAGGTAGTATAGGGCCTCTTATTTCACAATAAAATATTATACAGTTTAATCTGGACAAGGAAGACATGTATACCACATTCATAAAATGGGTGTGTGGATAATGGCTAAATTCAGAGTGCAACATTACTATGGAAGGTACAGCCTACTTTAATAGGAAAATCCCTTTTTGCAACTCAGGGATTTTTAGAGAGATTAATAAGCCATAGTTCTAGGACGTTGCCAGCAGCTACAGAAGGCTAATATACTAATATAAAAACACAGACAGGCCTGAGAACATATCCAGAAAGATAATTTCTAGGCTGTGGCAAATAGGGATAGAATAATGGAGAAAAATCAATTATTTGGGAAAGAATACTAAAAGAGAGAGAAAGAAGGAAAAATATAGCATCTGGATGATAATGAGTAAAGATTATATTCTCCTGTGGAGGACATAATTTCCCTTAGAGAACAGGCTTTTGTGGGTATCAATATCCGCAGGTGTTGAGGAGCTTTATTTCCCAGGCAAATCCAGTATGTAGTTTCTACATCAAATCTTGACAACTGGGTACCAAGTAGTTTGTTTATTTCCTTGCTGTCACATATCTTTCCACCTTGCAAATGTGAGAGGTGTGGCTGATAGAGCTCTATCACTGGACGGCAAAACCACAACAAATGCAATACAGACACACTTGGCTTCTCTTTAAGGACAGTGAAAATTTAGAAAATATGAATCTTCCTAGTTTACTTGCTGACATGTTATCTTTTTAGTTAATGGTATTTTTAACCCTTTGCCATGCAGACATATTTTAGTTTATGTAGTTCCACTTGTTCAGTTTTGCTTTTGTTGCTATTGTTTTTGGTGTCAAATCCAAAAATAATTGCCAAGACCAATGCAAGAAGCTTACTTCCATATTTTTTCTAAGAGTTTTATACTACCAGGTCTTATGTACAATTCTTTAATCCATTTTGATTTGATATTTGTGAATGGTGTAAAAAAGGGTGGCTGTCATTTTCCCAGCACCATTTATTAAAGAGACTGACCTTTGCCCATTGAATATTCTTGGCTTCTTTGTAAAATTGATTGACCATACATGAATGGGTTTGTTTCTGGGTTCTGTATTCTGTTTTATTGATTATTGTGTCTGTTTTTATGTATATACCATACTGTTTTGATCACTAAGCTTTGTAATATAGTATGAGAAGAAATCCCCCCCAAAAAAACTGGAATTATCTTCTGGAGGGCAGACCCTTTGTAGTACAGGCTTCCTCCGCTAGATGAATGTTCTAGGAACCCATCTGTATCAGCGCACCAGCTAGTGTAGTTTTGAAAGGCTGAGTACGTCTTCAGTGAATTTTTTTTTTTTTTTGAAGAATCTTTCAATGCATTTGCTCATTTCATGATGGGTGATGTATGAGCACACCTCACCACATGACACTGAGTGTTCAGCAGTTTTTGACCAAAAACAGTATGACCCTCATTTCCTACCCTCCCTGTTCACCTGGTCTCACACCAAGTGGCTTTTATTTTGTTTCTCCAGCTGAAAAATGCCCTCAGAGAGAAATATTATGCTGATGGAAGAGGTGAAACAAAAATGATAGAAGCACTAAAAAGCATCAAAATAAACAAGTTCAAAAATGATTTTGAGCAGTGGAAAAAATGTCTTAATAGATGTATTGCATCATAGGGAGAGTACTTTGAAGTTGACTGAAGTTTAAACACGTAAGAGTAAATACACAAGTCCTTAGAAATAAATAATGATTTTGGGGGTCCCCCTCCTAAAAAGTTACAAGCTTTGTTCTTGTTATTCAAAATTGCTTTGGCTATTTGGGGTCATTTGTGGTTTCATACAAATGTTAGGATTTTCTTTTCTATTTCTGTGAAATATGCCCTTGTAATTTTGACAAGAACTGCACTGAATCTGTAGATCAATTTTTTATGGATGTTTTAATGTGGGTATTTTAATAATATTAATTTTATAATCCATAACTCAATTATCTTTCCATATTTTCTTTAATTTTTTTCATCACTGTCTTATAACTCCTAGTGTGCAGGTCTTTCACCTCCTTGGTTATATTCTTAGGTATTTTATTCTTCTTGACACAATCATAAATTGATTTGTTTTTTGATTTTTTCTTTTTGATTATTCATTATTATAGAAAACAATTAATTTTTCATATTGATTTTGTATCTTGTTACTTTACATTTATTAGTTCTAACAGTTCATGGGTAGAATCTTTAGAGTTTTATTTACATAAGATCACGTCATCTGCAAATAGTGACAGTTTTGTTTCTTCCTTTCCAATATGAATGCTTTCTATCTCTTTTCCTTGTCTACAATTGCTCTGGCTATACCTTCCCATACTGTGTTGAATAAAAATGGTAAGAGTGGGCATTTTTTTCTTGTTCCTGATCTTAGAAGTAAAGCTTTAGATATAATGTTTGTGGTGGGAAAGTCCTATATGGCCTTTATTATGTTGAAGTACATTTTTTATATTAAATTTGTTGAGAATTTATATAATTTCATTAAATATTTTTTCTACATCTAGAAATAATCATATTATTTTTATCCTTCATTTCATTAATGTGATGTATCACATTTGATTAATTCATGGACGCTAAACAATTCCTGAACCTGAGAATAAATCCCACGGGACAATGGTATATGATTTTTTAAATCTATTGTTGAATTCAGTTTGATAATATTTTGTTGAAGACTTTTGCATCTATGTTCATCAAGGTTATTGACCTTTAATTTTCTCTTCTCATGTTGTCCTCATCTACTTTTGCTATCAGGATAATGCTGGCCTTGTAAAATGAGTTTGTAAGTGTTCCCTCTTCTTCAATTAATTGGAAGAGTTTGAGAATAATTGGCATCAATTCTTGTTTTAATGTTTGGTAGAGTTCACCTGTGAAGCCATCTGGTCCTGGCCTTTTCTTTTTTGGGAAAAAGCTTCTGAATAGTTTGAAATATTATCAACAAAATGAAAGTGCTACATAAGAATGGGAGAAAATATTTCCAAATCATAGGTGTGGTAAGGGATTACTGTCCAGAATATATAAATAACTCATATAATTCAGTATCAAAAAAAGCAAACAATCTGATTTAAAAATGGGCCAAAGAACTAAATATACATTTTTCCAAAGAAGATATACAAATAGGTAACAGATTTATTAAAAGGTGTTCAATATCACTAATCATCAGGGAAATGCAAATCAAAATCAAAAAGAGATAGCACTTCACACTGTTAGAATGGCTATCAGGAAAAGAAATAAGAGCTGTTAGTGAGAATGTGTAGAAAAGTTGTACCTTATGCCTTGTATTTATGTCTGGAATTATAGATATTTTGTACATGACACATCATGTGAGATTTTTGTAAACTCTTTGATGGCCAAATTATATTATCTACACTTTTGTTTTTATATACAGTAGTCCCTTTCTATATTGCAGTTCACTTATTGTGACCTCACTGTATCCTGGGATTTTTAAAAATATTATATTTAATTACTTATGGCAGATTTTTTGCTATATTGCGGGATTTTGCGGTACTGTATATGTATGTTGTTAAAGTTACATAGGTTTAAGAGTGTAGAATATGTTTAAGAACATAAGTAGTATTTACAAAAGTGTGGAAAAGGTTAATAAGGGAGTGAGAAAGGTTAATAAGGGTCTGGGAATGGTTTATAAGTGTGTAGGAAGGGATTATAAAGCCTTAAATATATATAAATACTAAAATAAATGTAAGATTCTTACTTCATGGATTCTCACCTATCACGGGAGGGTCTAGAATGTAATACCCACGATAAGTGAGGGAATACTGTAGTTTTATTATAGATCTATATTAGGAATTTAATATATTTTTATTTAAATTATGGTGATCATAGTATTTAAAAAATAATCTCCATATGGTTTCAGTTAATGGAATCAAAGAGAAATGAAAAAGCCATTTCTTCCATTCCTGGACTACATGTAATTTCCTTCAGAGAAAATTTTTATGGTCACTTGGTGAAAGGGATTTCACTGTAAGATTATACTGGTGTAACAAAAAATATTTGATGATAGTATTTTTTTATCCTTTGTGTGTACGAGGTTGCAGGATTTGAGAAAGTACAGTCCATAAAATTATCCACTTTTCTGACACCAGTTGAAAGCTCAGTGGGTTCCCAAAATCTCAGGCCCCATAATTTGCTATAAGGACTCACAGAAATTATTGAAAGCTATTATACTCACAGTTACAGACAATGGTTATTCCACCATAAGAAAGGATAAAATACTGCCATTTATGACAACTTGGATGGATCTTGAGAATATCATGCTGAGAAAAAAAAGTCATGCAAACAAAGTTACTCATACATGGGATATAAAACTGAAAGAAGCACATGAACAAGAAAAGCAAACAAGCAAAAACTCATAGACACAGTCAATGGTATGGTTACCAGAGGAAAGGGGATGGATGATAATAAAGAGTAAAAGGGGTCAAATATATTACGACAGAAGATGTGACTTTAGGTGGTGGAGAAACAATGCAATATACAAATTATGTATCATAGAATTGTACACTTGGAGCCTATATAATTTTACTAACCAATTTCAACCCAATAAACTTAATTTTAAAATGTACTGAAAAAAAAAAAGGAAACATTAAAATCAGCCAAGAGTAGAGATATATAGGCAGAGTCTAAAAAAGTTCCAATTGTGGAGTTTCTAGTTGTTCTCTCACCATTGAATCATACAGCATTACATTCCCAACATTGATGTGTAACAATGTTCATGAAGATTTTCCAAGCAGGGAAGTTCACCTGAGTCTTGGTATCCAGAGCCTTTACTGGGGCTTGATCTCATAAAACTGTTGGCCATGTAGTCAACCTCAGTCTCTAAGCCCTCTGGAAATTTAGCTGATACCATTTGACTTTAAATCTTCATCCTAAACCACATTGTTATTTTCTGGCTTGTTCAAGACTCTCATATAAATAAGACTCTTCTCAAGACGCAAATTTGGACTTCCAGCCAAGATGGAGGCATAGACAAACACACTGCATCTCCCTTGACAAGTAAGAAGGAATACAACTACCTCAAAACTAGAAACAACCAGAAGTTCCAGAAAATCAAACTGCATGGAAGTCCAACAAACAAAGATATAAAGAAGAAATACACATCCAGACAGGTAGGAGGGGCGGAGCCAGGGTGGAGAGGATGCGGTGTTGTGGCGGCAGCAGTGGTGGCAACGACAGGCCAGCAGAAAGTGCAGTCACATGTTTTAAAGTCAGGAGGGACACCTAGAAAACATTCTGAGCTCCTCACTGGACCTCGAAGCTCATAGTCCCAGCACCAGGGAAAATCAAGCCTCATTGCTTCTGACTGTGCAGACCAGTGGGGGTTGGGGTGGAGGCAGAAACTACTGGTCTCTCAGCAGAGTCCACTTGTTTAAAGGGCACCCACAGTTCAAGAATGTCTGCAGACCCACCCACTCTGGAAATGATGGCCAGGGCAGAAGCTATAGGGGCACCAGTCCAGTGCGGAAGTGGGAGAGGTGCCTGGAAAAGGGGCGAGTGCTGGGCAGGCAGCATTGTTCCCCCTTAGACCCCTGCCCCACATAAAGCACCACAACGTGGTGAAACAGGTCGCCCTGTACTGATGAATCCTTAAGGCTCTGCCCCTTACAACATAACAGGAGCGACAGCTCTACCTAGGATGCAGAGGTAAACAAACACAGGACCCTGTCAGAATGAGGAGACAGAGAAGTATGGCCCAAAAGGGGAAATGGATCAAGGTTCCAGTGGGAGAACTAAGTGATGAGGGGATAGGCAACCTAACAGATGCAGAATTCAAAACACTGGTGATAAAGATGCTCATAGGCTTGACAGATATGCTTGAGTACAGCAAACGCATAAGAGAAGAAGTGAAGGCTATGCTAAGTGAAATGAAGGAAAATCCACACAAAACCAATGGTGAAGGGAAGGAAACTGGCTTTCAAATCAATGATTTGGAACATAAGGAAGAAAAAAACAGTCAACCAGTGCAGAAAGAGTAAGCAAGAATTGAAAAAACTGAGGAAAACTTCCCAAATTTTGTGAAGAAGGTGGACATACAGGTCTGGGAAGCATGGAGGGTCCCAGGTGAGCTGGCTCCAGAGGGGACCACGCCAAGACCCATCATGATTAAAATGCCAAAGGTGAAAGATAAAAAGAGAATCCTGGGGGCAGCAAGAGAGAGGTGGAGAGTTGCCTACAGGGGTTGCCTATAGGACCATCAGCTGATTTCTCAGAGGACACTTTGCAGGCAGGAAGGGACTGGCAAGCAGTATTCAATGTGATGAAAGGCAACCTACAACCAGGACTACTCTATCCAGCAAGGCTATCATTTGGAATGGAAGGGCAGATGAAGTGCTTTCCAGACAAGGTAAAGCTAAAGGAGTTCATCATCACCAAGCCATTATTATATGAAATGTCAAAGGGTCCTACTTAAGGAAAAGAAGATCAAAACTATGAACACTAAAATAACAAATTCACAACTATCAACAACTGAATCTAAAAAATATAAACAAAATCCAACTAAGCAAACCAGAATAGAAACAGAATCAGAGGTATGGGGATAATTTAGAGTGTTATCATCTGGGAGTGGGGAGGGGAAGAAATGGGGATATGGTGCAGGGATTAAGAAGCATAATCTATTGGTACAAAATAGACAAGGGGAAGTTAAGAATATAGGAAAGGGTGAAGCCAAAGTACATATATGCACGACCCATGGACGTGAACTAATGGGGGTTGGATTGCTGGAGGGAAGGGGGTATTGGGCAGAGGGGAGCAAAAGGGGGAAAAACTGAAACTACTGTAACAACATAATCAATAAAATATACTTAAAAAAATAAAGTCTCTTCTCAGGACTTGAAGCATGCCTTTCATGAGTCAAGGGTTAAGGATCAACTTCTCTTTGGATAAGGTTAAATTATAATACTAATTCCATAATAGAGCTTTGTTTTTAGCACTTGTTGTATATTATTGTTGTTAGAGCACATTGTCATCAAATGGTATGCCTAACAATAAGTTGTCAGTAAAGCAGAAATACTTTCTCTTGTACAGTCAATTAAAAGTTGGTATTGTGAATGTGTGCTTTGAAAGTTTAAGGATACACCCTTTGATTTAAGAACACCTCACTCTGCCAAAGAAAAAGTAGCAATTGATGAAGTAAGAGTCAATTAGTCAAAGTTATACTGACAATATGACTATGAACACCAAATAAAAGTTGATAGAGAGAATTTTTGAATTAAGTGTTAACAAGATCCATTGAATTCTTTTTACATTCTCCAAAAATGAAAATACTGAAAACTTCTTCAGACATCTGTTCAAATATTTAACAATACCTAAATGATATTAACTTTAGGAAGCTTCATCTATCACGTAAAGTTTATTTCTTATTTAAATTTCCATGTAAAATATAAATTCTTCTTTCAGTATTGTTTATATATGCTAATGTGTTTCTCAAATTTCTCTAAATCAATTTAAAATTTTCAGCTATTTTATTTTTTATATCAAAAATAAGTAATTTGTATAAAACTCGTAGCTTCAAAATCCATTGTTTTATAGTTTTTCAAAGCAAATATTCTCTGTAGCAAGATTTTAAAAAGGCTTTTGTTTCTAAATAATCACTACATATATTTTATTCAGTCATTGACATTTGGGATTTAAATTGCTAATTCCTTAGAAGAATTTTAGATAATATGGGAGGAATAGGTAAAGATAGATTATATAGAAGTATTTTTACTTTTTCTGTTCTAAAGCACTAAATTCACATTTAAACTCCATAACAAATGACTTTTTTATTCCATGTTACTTGGGGAAATCTTTGTATTCTCAATTCTTGACTATTATTTTATCCTAATATCATTATTTTTGGCCACTCTGACCTGCTGAAATAGTTTATTATTATGTTGTACTATATTTACTGTACTACTCATTGTTAGCAGAGAAGGAAAACTCTGACTCCAAAAAACCTCCGCTGCCTTGCGGCATACCTCTTCAGGGGAAAGGCTAAGGGAGTAAACCCCGACAGAAAATCCGGAGCCGGAGTCCCTAAGGCGGTTTGACGTTGTAGTCAACACCGGCAACTCCTGCGGCGTACCTGAAGCCAAGCTGTATTGACTCCGTCTTTCCCTTGGACCCTTCAGCTGCGAAGAGAGGGGGGGTCTGCTGCATGGGCAACAGCAGACCCTCCATATCACCCTGCCCAGGCTCTGTAGCTTCAGCTTCACTGGAGAGGACACTCCAGTGTCATTGCAAGATGTCGATTCAACACGGGAGGAGACAGATACCGTGTCACTCCCGAGTCGGACTGCACAGCCATTCTCGGCAGTGCAGATAGACTCTTAAGAAGCTACACCATCGTCTCTCGAGATGGACGGCTGCCGACGACTCATTGTTAGAAGAAACATTTTAATATCTTTGTGCAATTACAGAGCAACTGGAGACTATGGGTGAATGGATATGGATTGACATCCCTACCCTAGATATTTTTTGGTCGTAGTTAATTTAGGAACCTATTATCTGTACCATAAAGTAATTATGCAATTGAGCAGCCAGTTTATACCATCAAGGAGAAATACTAATATCATTATATTATAAGTCTTAAATTTACAAACTTGACTTAACACATATTTTTAGCTAATTTTTCTAATCATAGTCATCTGTTTAGAAAGACCTAAGATTAAGCTTAGGTCTACAAGATAACTGAAAGACTTCAGGTGAAGAAGGCATGTGAATTGAACCAGCAAGAATGTTCCCTGGGTAGTCATTACTTAAGATTTCTACAGTGCACACTGATGAAGCACATTATGAAGCAGTTCAAGCACAGTCAAGTGCAATGAATCATGTTAGCCACCTCCAAATTTATATGGAGTGATTCTTTCATTAATTTGTGCCCCAGAGGAGAGACTGGAAGACTAAAAAAGAGAAATTCTAATTCTTGTTCATGCTTGAGGATGTTTGTTGTATCTGGAAGTAATTAGTTCTGTAATGATTCAGAGAATGAACTAGAGCTATATGGTTTGGACCTGAACTACATCCCTCACTTACTAACATCATATTAGTACCTTACTTAACAGATCTAGGTTCCCGTTTCCTCACCTATAACACCTGAATAATTGTTGTAGCCCACCTCATAAAGTTGTGTAGTAAAATAAGTTAAAACTAACAACATTTTTGGAATAATGCTGAAAGAGAGTAACACGAAAAATGCTCAATGATTGTTAGCTGTTGCTGTTTTTGTTGTTACTGGCACTCATCTCTATGTTCTAGCTAGTGTCGCCCAAATAATGTAGGGATGGTGAAACTCAAAGATATGGTCAGACTTATTCACTACTTGGCTTGACTAATTATATTGTATTATATGGCGTGCCTATATTTTAAAGGTGCTAAAGATTGGTGTATTCTTAAAATGCTCCATTTTTGGTTTATATCCCACTCCCAGCCCTATTGATTTTTATTGAGATATAATTGACACATAATATTATATGTTGACGTATTATCCTCCTCATGATATGCAAGTTTAAGGTGTATAATATGTAAATTTGTAAGAGTTACATATTACAATATAATGACCACCATAGGTTTAGCTAACAACTCCATCACATTACATAATTATCATTTTTTTTTTGTGGTGAGAACACTTAAAATTCAATCTCTTAGCAATTTTGAAATATGTAATATAGTGTTGTTTATTATAATCACTATGCTGTGCACTAGAGCTCCAGGACTTATTCATCTTCTAGTTGCAAGTTTGTACACTTAACATCTTCCCAATTCCCCCAGCCCTATTATTATGCCATTAAATTACAAATAGTTTTACTAAAGCCAAAAAACTTAAGCTTTAAAGTGAACAGGAAGGAAACAAATTTAAAAATCCATTTATTACTGGCTCTTATAATTGGTCTCTATGTATAATCCAGGTCAAATTATTTAATCTTTCTGAATCTCATTTATTAAATTCATATAGAATAATCCATTATCATGAAGCTTGGATTTCTTATTATAAATTTAGACATCTGTTATTTGATATTATTTTTAGACTGACATGCATCATAGTCACAATCATTCTATGAGAAAATTTTATTCATAGTTTGCAAGTGAGGAAATTTAGGCCTACTGAGGTTAGATAAAATTTGAAGATTAAACAAATAGAAAAAGTAGAGCTTAGCTGAGGGCCCTTTTCTCATGATAGTATACAAATTTATTCAACTCTAATTCAAGATTTGTAAACTATAGCTCATATTGTTTTTTAAATATATATAGAACAGTAAAGGATACTTGCCAAATTTTACTGTATTCTACTCAGAATGAAACTAATATCAGATATTGTACTGAGACTGTAAAAACCCTTTCTGCTCTGAGAAGAACATGTTGTGAGGAAGTCCAAATTAACCCAACTAAAGAGACCCTCCTGGAGATGTCTTTATACTACATGAAGAGGACAAAGAGAGAGAGAGAGAGAGAGAGAGATCTACACAGCCATTCAATGCTTCAGCTCTCACTTGTTATCATTGTGGCTGACATCTTACTGCAGCCATACAAGAAACCCAAACTAGAACCACCCCAAAGAAACTCTTCCTATATTCCTGACTCTCAGAAATCCTAGGAAACAATAAAATGACTCATTGTTTTAATCTACCAAGTTTGGGGTGATATGTTACAATGCAATAGGTAATTGTAATGTCATGTTTTCCAGGAAATAATATAATTTATAACCTATTTCAAATAACCCATTTTATTGTATCATTTTCCCAAAAGAGTGGGACAAAAGTAACATTTTAAGAAGAAGGTTGTTTTCAAAGATGGTCTTTTTGTGGAGGCAGCTTTAAGTGGAAAATATTTGGTGTAGAAGAGTGTCATCTCTGCCATTCCACTTTGACATGATGGGAAAATTCAAGCTAGATAGTATCAAAATGTAAAATGTTTAATTTCAGTTTGTTGATAATGGTCATTTGATAATATCAAAAGTATATTTATAAGTGTTCATATATTTCTATATGAGGATTCCTGCCCCAGGAAGGTAAACATAGAGACTTGACAACATAAAGACAAAACAAGAATTGATTGAATGTCCCTTTTCAAGGTACTATTTTGTTCTTAGGTAAACTCAACTTAATTGAATACTTTAATCATATGCTGAAAAACTTTTAGGTTTCTGTTTTCCACTATTTTTTGTATAATATGACATAACAGCATGGAGGCATGGTAAATTGAGAGCTCTAAAATTAATTAAAGGGCCACAGAACTGTGCAGAGACATTAGCATTAAAATGGGAGGAACTGGAATTGAGGAAGCTTAAAAATGTCAGAAGCAACTACAGAAGTAGGTAACACCATCAGCTAATGATGTGAATATTTTACTGTATTTCTATCTGGTCCCTTTTTCTGTCCATCAGATATTTGTTCCCTGCCCCCTGCCTTTCTTCTTCTTCCTTTCCAGAAGTAAATACACATGTTTCTCAGGAGTAAATAGAGGTTATTATATTCTCATGAAGACAATTTCAGGAAGGGGGTAACAACCCCGTTCCTCAACATCTTATCTCCTACCTCAAAATATTTTTTTGAGCATTTTTCCAAACAAAGGCCATTTTTTTTCTCAAGAGGTTTTCTGATTTCCTGTGTTATGTTCCCTACATTTCTACAACCTTGGGAAGGTAATTTTATTATGGTGTTTATTAGTAGAGAAAGTAAAATGATGAAGTGTTAATTTTCTATGTTTTCATGGACTAAATCATAAAAATGAAAGTATGTAACACATTTTTAATATTTCATATTACCCTGAATTTTTCTTTGCCTTCATTTATCATTCTTCATTTGAGAAGGGTGCTTCTTTTTATAAAAAAGAACAAAGATTAACTATGTGCTTGACATAATTTAAAAATAATAACTATCATATATCAAATACTTAGTGTATGTCAAATACTGTGTAAAGCACTTTACATCTCTTACCTCATTTAATTTTGACAACTCTTTAAGATATGTATTATTATTATTATTCTCCTTTGACATTTGTGTTTATCTTCCATTTAGAAGAACCTGAGTCTCACAGAGATGAAATAACCTGGCTAGGGTTGTCGGACCTCTTTTGTCTGCATGCAAAACTCTGATTATAATCACTGTACCCTACTGCCATAGTTTGACCTTGATTGACTGGCATAAAAACCTGATTTGGTTTACAGACTCCTGGATAGCAAGAACCATTATTAAATTTATTTTGAGTTTTATTTACTTACTAACACAGGTTTGCCATAGATATTCACTTAATAAATCAGAGGATAAATGAATGTGTTGAATAATGTTTCAACTATCAAAATGTTCTCACATATTCAAACCATGATATTGCATAAAATACTAGGTTTTCCTTTTGTAATTAGAAGAATGAAGAAAAGCTAGATCATTTAAAAATTTTTATTGTCCTCATTTTGTTTTCATGAACCTTTGCTCTTTATGGGCTATAAAATATGGAAACCTGCCCTTCCAAAAATTAGCAGAAACATAAACAATCCTTCACTCTTTATAAAAGGGAAGAAATAAAATTTTGATCAAACAAAAATTATGAATACAAGCCAGCCAATATATATCTCTAGTCACTTGTAAAGTACCATACTATTGAAATACAGTATATTGTGATTTTAAACATGTTATAAATTCTGCCAACTTCTGTAATCAAGTGAGGTAGATAGGGCCAATATGATTTTTCTTCACCTTATAGATAGAGAGAAGCTAAAGATCTTCAAATGATCAGTGATTTGCCTACCTCCAATTAAAATGTAGATCTTCTTTTATTCTTCTTTTTCTCCTGCTCCTCCTTTTCTCCTCCTCCTTTTATTCTTTTTTTAATTAAAATTTACTACACCAGAAATGGGATATTGCTCTCATCTAAACATCACTAATTTTTTGGCATATGGGATATAGCCCCCTTTAAGCTTTATGTTGAACCATAAACAGTGCAAGGATCAGGCTCATGTCTCAATCCCCGCTGTGTCTTTTGTATTTTACACAGAGCTTCGCACGAAATAGCTACTCCATACATCATATGTAGGCACTATTATTTGTGCCATCATATAATAGTGAAGCTGTACATAATCAGTATGTATCATCACTGAAATATGGGCTGATTTTTTTTTTTGTAAATTCAGTCATTCCTCTTTTCAACTATCTATTTATATATGTATAAAATATATTTTAATATATATTTGAATTATATTAACCAATCCTATAAATGTTATAGGAAAGAACTAATCATGTTATTTTCTTTGTGTGTGTGTGTAAGATGTGCCACCGTCTTAGGATCTGCCTGTGAATGAAAGTTTTACATAGTCAAGATGAAGGTAGTAAATGAGTGGGGTCTCCTGTGTCCTCCTTTGATTGAGCTTTGCATCATTCAGAGTTGCTTTAAATTGCCTCATACACTCTTTCTTAGTACCTTTCTGGCAGTTTTGTAGCAATATAAGTTTCCAGATGACAAACTCTGCTAAATGCTATAAAAACCAAACAAAGCAATGGTACTGAGGTTTGTTGAAATGAACATTTTTCTCTAAAACTGAGCACATGGTATGACTTCTAATAATTCACCATGGACAGTATGAGCTTAGCTATGCTGAAATGGTTCAAGAAGTGCTGTCAAAGTATAATCAACACAAGTTCACTTTATTTAATATTTTTGGAAGTTTGTGGAGATGACTTCTAGTAATATAATTTGACCACTGTAACATAAAATTCTATTTTCTGTTTTAGAAATGCTGAGATTTTTTTCCCTTTTAAACAAGTATAGTGGCGATCCTATAATTAAACTCTAAATAGGACAAATTAAGTTACCTGCTTTGTGGTGCCTTAGAAGCTTGTAAGTTCTTGAACGTGTTTCTCTGCTCTAAGCTGCTTCAAAGAATAAGCTCCAGGTAGCACAGCTGAACTTCCTTGATCAAAATCCAATGCAACCTCTTCCAAAAAGAGTCAGTGGTATTTGCAAGAGTATTCATGGTTATTTTTACCCCCAAATGCAAGATATTTTAATTATACATGACCAGATTTCTCTTCAGTACAACTCTACCAATAGGTTTTGAAGGTTTCAAAGGACAGCTGAAAATGTACATATTTATAAAAATAAATACATATATACTAAAGTATAGTAAATATGTTAAATAAAATGACTAATTGGTCTTACTGGGTCAATTTCCATTTTATTCTAGCCTTTCAACAAGAACATATTTTGCCTGAAATATACTGACTCTACTCTTTGTGACATGAAAAATTCTTTGATTTTTTTTTTTCAGGGGAGAGTGCGAATGCAGCCCCCCACTACCACAAACTAAGCAGTTGGGTTTCCCTCATTTGGGCAAATCTTAGAGGTTTACACATCTGGAGAGCAATGGATAGGCCTCGCCCTGGGAAAACCACCTTTGTGATCATGGTATCTCCCCTGCCAGGCAAGTATAATATTTTTAAATTAAATAAATTTTAACTTCTATAAAAATTTCATTTACCTTATGTTTGAATGGAGAGCTTTGATTTGCTGCAATCTACCATGATAAATTTATTAATGGCAAAGATTTAATTCAGATTTTTTAAAATTTGACCTCTAATTAAATTAGTACTAATTAAAGCCACCCTCTACCTGTCAAATTAAGACAAGGTGCTATCATACAGTTCAGATTATACTATGGATAATGAGCATTTTACACATCAATAAGAAATAAAGATTTAAAATGGTGACCTTCTGTATTAAGTACCTTAATATTGCTGGGGGTTAGAAAGAGGCAATTACTGAACATTGCAATAAGATAAATTGAAAAGAAGCATTTCTTTATAATAGAACAATGCTGAACATGAAGTGGAGGATCCAAGGAGCATGGACATATTCTCTTAGCTACATAAGAGTTCTCTATGGTGAAACATTTATAGCAATAGATATAAATTTGCTTTTATATAAGTATGTATATAAATATTTACAGATTCATAGTTACCCTCTAGACATGCATAAAGATGTCTATAGAGTGACTTTCATGGTACACATAATATAGTACCTGAAATAACTAAATATCATTAAAGAATGAGAACTATGTTTTACTTAGCAAATGCTTTTCATCTTTATAAAATTTGTGGTTGAACAAAAACCACAGATATTGTTATATAGAGACATAAAAGCAAAATAGCAGTAACAATAAGATAGACTGAATCATATGTTACTAGTTGATAGGCATTATATTAAGTACAATATAGTTTATATATTTATACATATAATATTTAACATATTGCTATATTATATAGCCTACTTTGTTGGTATTTAAAAAGTCCTCAAAATTTTGACTTAAAACAATAATTATACATTAGCTCAGTTTTCTGTGGTTTAGCACCATGGACCAGGCTCAGGTGGGAAACTCCTCTGATGGTCTCAACTGGTCTCACCGATGCAGCCTGTGGGAGAGTTGGGGCTGATGGACTGAGTGTGGCTTCGCTAACATTTCTGTTGGTTAGCACTATTAGTTGCTACTGGCTGTCCTCTGAGTTGACAGGGGTGATTTGGGCTACATATCTGCAATAAGACTGGGCTTATTCATGCAAGGACAATTGCAGTGTTTCCAGGAGCAGGGAGAGGGCAAGCCCCAAAGCATATGCACTTTTTAAGTCTCTTCTTGCAACTTATTTGCTATTAGCCTATTGATCTAAGCAAGTCCTTGGAGAATTCAAGAGTCAGTGTAAACTTAGGATACATGTCTATTCAAATCTTTTACCATTAAAAAAATCAGATTATTTATTTGTTATTGAGGTGCAACATTTCTTTATATATTTTGGACAATAACCCCTATCAGATATATAGTTTGCAAATATTTTCTTCTATTCAGTAGGTTACCTTTTCATTCTGTTCATTGTTACCTTTCCTATGTATGCAGTAGCTTTTAAGTTTTTGATCATTTAGTCTGCTGTTGTGGGCTTGCCGTATATGGTCTTCATTATCTTGAGATACATTCCTTCTATACTCAATTTGTTCAGAGTTTTTTTTTTATTATGAAATTGTGTTGAATTTTGTCAATTTTTTTGCATCTATTGAGATGATTGCATAAGTGTTATATTTTATTCTGCTAACACGGTGCATCACTGTAATGAACTTGCACATGTTGAACCATCCTTGCATCCCAGGGATAAATCCCACTTATTCATAGCATAGAATCTTTAAGTGTGCTGCTTAATCTGTTTGCTAATATTTTATTGAGTATTTTTGGAATTTATGTTTTTCAGAAATATTAGCCTGTAGTTTTTCTTTCTTGTCATTTCTTTTTTTAAAATATATTTTATACTGTATTTTTTCCACTACCATTTATCTCCCTTATCCCTCAACCCCTGCCATCACCACACTGTTGTCCGTGCATCCTTTTTCCTTTTTGCTGAATCCCTCCACCCTCCTAACCCACCTTCCTGCAGAGCTGTCAGCCTGCTTCTACCTGTGAGTCTGTCTTTATTTTGCTTGTTAGTTCAGCTTGTTCATTAGGTTCCACATATGAGTGAAATCATATGGTACAGTATTTGTCTTTCTCTGACTGGCTTATTAAATTTAGTATAATACTCTCCAGGTCCTTTCATGCTGTTGCAGAGGGTAAATTTTTCTTCTTTTTTATGGTCAAGTAGTATTCCATTGTGTAAATGCCCCATAGTTGTTTTATCTACTCATCTGTTGGACTCTTGAGCCACTTCCACATCTTGGCAATTTTAAACAATGCTGCAATGAACATAGGGGTGCTTATGCTCTTTCAAATTAGTGTCTCGGGTTTCTTCTGATAAAGTCCCAGAAGTGGAATTGCTGAGTCATAAGGCAGCTGCATTTTTAATTTTTTGAGACACCGCCATACTGCTTTCCACAGCGGCTGCATCAGTCCGCATTCCCATCACCAGTGCACTGGGGTTCCCCTTTCTCCACATCTTGGCCAGTACGTGTTGTTTGTTGATTTATTGATGATGGCCATTCTGACAGGTATGAGGTGATATATATCTAGTAGCCATCGTATGTCCTCTTTGGAGAAGTGTCTATTCAGGTCCTTCACCAATTTTTTAATTAGATTGTTTGTTTTTTGGAGTGAGTTTTGTAAGTTTTTAATAAATTTTAGATATTAACCCTTGATCAGATGTATCAGCGAATATGTTCTCTCATTCTCTGGGTTGTCTTTTTATTTTGTTGATGGTTTCCTTTGCTGTACAAAAACTTTTTAGTTTGATGTAGTCCCATTTGTTTATTTTTTTTTTGTTTCTCTTGCGTGAGGAGATATGTCAGAAAAAAAATATTACTACGAGCAATGTCTGAGATTTTACTGCCTATGTTTTCTTTTATGAATTGTAATGGTTTGGGTCTAACGTTTAAGTCTTTAATCCATTTTGAATTTATTCTCGTGTGTGGTGTAAGAAAGTGATCTACTTTCATTTTTCTGCATGAATCTGTCTTACTTTTCCAACACCACTTATTGAAAAACTATCTTTAGCCCATTGTATGTGCATGTTTTCTTTATCAAATATTAATTGACTAGATATAAAGTTATGGGTTTATTTCTGATGCTCAATCATCTTATAGTTTCTTTCTCTGACTTTGATATCAGGTTAATGCTGACCTTGTGAAATTAGTTTGGAAATATTCTTTCATTTTACATTTTTCGGAATAGTTTGAGAATGTTGGTGTAATTTTTCTTTAAATATTTGGTAGAATTGACCAGTGAAGCTATCTTGTCCTGGTCATGTCTTCATTGGGTAGTTTTATGAAAATATGCTCCACATCATTAATCATCAGAGAAATACAAATCAAAACCACAATGAGTTATCATCTCACATCTGTTAGGATGACTATTACAAAAAACCAAAGATAACAAATGGTCTTGAGTATGTGGAGTAACTGGAGCCCTTGTACACTGTTGGTGTGATGCAAAATGGTGCTGCTGATATTGAAAACAGTACGGAATTTCCTCCAGTAAGGTAATAACCAAAATATCATATGACCCAGAAATCTTATTTCTCTGTATATTTCCAAAGAAATTGTTTTAAAAAATCTGGATCTCAAAGAGATATCTACATTCTCATTTTCATTACAGCAATAGTTACAGAAGACAATATATAAAAGCAACCGAAATATTCATTGACAGACCAAAAGGTAAAGAACATGTAATATATGCCTACAATCAAATGGATATTTAGCCTTAAAAAGAAGGTAATCCTGTCACTCATGACAACATGGATGAATTTATTTATGCATTTATTTATTCACCCAACAAAGTTATTTTGCAGATACTTTTCTATGTTCTAAAAATTTTAAGATGAGTAAGACAAGTTACATACATAACTCCCTTGAGGAGCTGATTCACTCCTGGGGAATCAGATGAGAAAACTAATATTTTATAAACTCATTATAGCAATCTATTACACAATGTTAATTTATATAATAGAGTCTCAAAAATCATTTATAATTGTCTAGATGTTTCTAAAGTATTAAAATTTGATACTTGTTTCTGGCCTTAAAATGGAGTTTACCAGAGAGAGATCAGTTTTCTAGATGGAACACACAGCTCTGAAGGCCAAGATTCTATGCTTCAAGGTCTATTACAATGTATCTTTCCTGTCACTATTTCATTGTGTACATAATTTGTTTTTAAATATCTCTGCTCTCAATTTGTTTATTTACTCAAATACTATTAGTAGGAACCAAAATTAGATCATAAACTTATGTCAAGAATATACTAAATTACTATAATTTTTATTGTAATAATTTATTTCAAAGTTTACTAAAGCTCTTTATTTAGAAGATTTTTAAACACTAACATGTGCAGATGTTCAAGTTTTTCTTAATATCTGTGTTTTGCCAATAAAATTGAAAATGGTAATTAAAATAAAACCATAAAAATATGACTTTAAATTGTCTTTATATAACAAAGCTATCTTTTCAAAAGTTGTTAGTAATAATTCTTTATTTGCCACTTATTTGCCTTTTCTATAAGAAATAATCGACTACTACCTTAGGATCAATATAGTTTTTAATACAGTTTCCATGAGATAATTAGTGAAACTCAATTTGGTGTAAAATTTTTAGTATTAATTTTGTATACTGTTACCAAATATTGAAAACATCCTCTTATATTTTAAAGATTACATTTCTTATTTTTCATAAATAAATACATCATGGAGCCTGGCCGTGGAGACTGTGGATTGAGACCTGAATTCTATTTCTACCCTTCAGTAAACAGGAATCAAGTCTTTCCCCCCATCTAGTGAGTGAGGCAAGATGACAGGAGGAGCAAGCTGGAGAAAAGGATTTATAAATTTGTACTCTAAGTCCTGGGCAGAACCATAACTGAACTATGCATGAATTAATCGTAATTAGCTGTGTGGAAGTTTGAAAAGTGAGCTGCAGTGTGGAATGCTGCCCACTAGTGAATAAACTCCTCAAGGAAGTTATGTGTATAACTTGTCTTATTCATCTTAAAATTTTCAGAACATAGAAAAGTATCTGTTTGTTGGATGAATGAATAAATGCATAAACAAACTTATTGACACCATCATGAATGGCAGGGTTACCTTCTTGATCCTTAGGTAATACACAATCAGAAAAGACCAGAAGAGCACAGTGAAGGCTTTGAAAATTAAATTGCAGTTTGACATATAGCACATAAAAGAGGAGCAGGACATGATTTCTGAAGCTAAACAGATTCACTGCCTGCTAAAATAGAAGATTTAAACAGAACAAGGGTGTTGTAACATAATACCTAACATTTCCAGCATAGAATTGAAAATTATGTATCATGCCAATAACCAGAAAATCACAGCTCAGATGAGAAATGACAGTTAACAGATGCCAGGACTGAGGTGGCACAGATGTTAGAATTTTTTAACATGAAATTTAAGGCAGCTATCATAACTATACTCCCAGGAACAAATTCAAAAACTCCTGAAAAAAAAAATCAAGCAAGAAAAAGGAAATATAAAGAAAAAAACAAATGAAAATTTCAGAACTGAAAAATACAATAGCTTAAATAAGGAAACACTGGGTAGGCTGAATCATAGAATGTAGATAACAGGAGAGAAGTTATCAAGAGTACTCCGTGATAAATCAATATAAATTATCCAATTTGAAAACAAAGAAAAAATACATTCAAAAAATGAACACAGTCCAAGAAATTCGTAGGACATTAATAAAGTATTTATCTTTTATTCCATTTGTGTCCTAGGGACAGAAAAAGATTGTGGTTCTAAAAAAGCATTCAAATAAATAATAGCTAAAATTTTCCCAAATTTGGCAGAAGACATGAGCTTACAGATTCAAGAAGGTGAGCACTCCTAACAGGATTGATCCAAGGTGCACACTAAGAAACATTATAATCAAACTTCTAAAGACTAAGTCAGAGGCAAAATTGTTTAAAGCATCCAGAGAAAAATTATTATTAACTATAGGGGGAAAAAGTCATTAGAATGACAGCACATTTCTACTCAGAAATCACGGAGTACAGAAAAAAGTGGCATAACATTTTTCAAGTGCAGGAAGAAATATAGGCTAAGATTCTATATCTAGTGAAAATACCTTTCAGGAATAAAGAAGATATAAAGACCTTCTCAGATCAAAGAAAACTGGAGGAGTTTGTCACTAGCATGCATGCCCTAATTTAATTGATAAAGGAAATTCTTCAAACAGAAAGGGAAAGATGAGAAGAGAAAGCTAAAATCAGAATGAAGAAATAGAAAAAAGGTAAATACATGGGTAATAGACTATTTTTTTGAGTTTTTAAAAATTTGTTTCACCACTGAAAGTAAAAATTATAACCTTGTTTAATATTGTTCTTAGTGTTTGTAAACAAGAAACAGTGACCCAATAATATGCTTATAAAATAAATAAATTAACTTTAAAAATCAATATATTGATGCTATGTTAAAGAAGAAAAAGCTGTACCATGGAGATACTAATTAAAAGAAAGCTGAAGTGACTATCGGTCGGCAGCCGTCCATCTCGAGAGACGATGGTGTAGCTTCTTAAGAGTCTATCTGCACCGCCGAGAATGGCTGTGCAGTCCGACTCGGGAGTGACACGGTATCTGTCTCCTCCCGTGTTGAATTGACATCTTGCGATGACGCTGGAGTGTCCTCTCCAGTGAAGCTGAAGCTACAGAGCCTGGGCAGGGTGATATGGAGGGTCTGCTGTTGCCCATGCAGCAGACCCCCCCTCTCTTCGCAGCTGAAGGATCCAAGGGAAAGACGGAGTCAATACAGCTTGGCTTCAGGTGCGCCGCAGGAGTTGCCGGTGTTGACTACAACGTCAAACCGCCTTAGGGACTCTGGCTCCGGATTTTCTGTCGGGGTTTACTCCCTTAGCCTTTCCCCTGAAGAGGTATGCCGCAAGGCAGCGGAGGTTTTTTGGAGTCAGAGTTTTCCTTCTCTGATGTGCCCTGACTGGAAGATCGAACCAGCGACACTTAGCTCGCAGGCCGACGCTCAATCCACTGAGCCAAACCAGCCAGGGTAGTGAAGTGACTATATTAGTATAAGAAAAAGTAGACTTCAATGCAATGAAAATTAAAATTACCATGAACATAAAGGGCATTATATAAAAGTGTCAATTCATCAAGAAGACATAAAAATTCCAAATGCTTATGAACCAAACCACAACATTTTTCTGCAAAAAATGACAGACCTGAAAGAAGAAAGAGATAAATACACAATATTAGTGTCTCATTGCTATTGTAACAAAAAATTACCACATATTTAATGGGTTAAAAACAACATACATTTATGATTTTACTGTTGTGGAAATCAGAAGTCTAAAATAGGTAGACAATACTATGTTCCTTTATAACATACTAGTAAGAATCCAGTTTCAACTTTACCAGGGTTTACAGGCAAAAAAAGTATTTTGGAAATCAATATCTAGTCATAACCAAAACTAACAGCAAACTATTGAATAAAAATTTAAGAGAACTTTCTCAATCTTATAAAAATATTTACAATAGGCATACAGCTGTTTCATACTTAATGGAAAAAGACATACCTTTTTTTCTTAATTTTGAAACAAGGCAAGAATACTGACTTCCACTATTTTTTTGGAAAAATGATTTATTATTCTTTAGCATTTATTTATTTTTATTTTTATAATGTCTTGTTTATGCTGTTACAGTTGTCCCAATTCCCCCCTTCACCCCCTCTGCCCAGTTCACCCCCACTTTCATAGCCCATCTCATCCCATTGTCCATGTCCATGGGTCCTTCATGTATGTTCTTTGACTAATCCCTTCACCTTCTTTCAACCAGCCTCCACTTTTCCCCTCCCCTCTTACCACTGCCAGTCTGTTCCATGATTCTATGCCTCTGGTTCTCTTTTGTTCATTAGTTTATTTTGTTCATTAGGTTCCTCTGATAAGTTAGATCATATGGTATTTATCTTTCACCGACTGGCTAATTTCACTTAGCATAATGGTCTCTAGTTCTAACCATGCTGCAGCAAAAGGTAGGAATCCCTTCTTTTTTCTGCTGCATAGTATTCCATTGTGTAAATGTACCACAGGATTTTTATCCACTCATCTACTGATGGACACTTAGGCTGTTTCCAGCACTTGGCTATTGTAAATAGTGCTTCTATGGACATAGGGGTGCATAAATTCTTTTGAATCAGTGTTTTGGGATTCTTAAGGTATATTCCCAGCAGTGGAATTTCTGAGTCAAAAGGTAGTTCCATTTTTAATTTCGGGGGTAACTTCATACAGCTTTCCACAGTGGCTGCACAAGTCTGTATTCCCACCAACAGTGGACTGTATGGTTTCTCCACATCCTTGTCAGCGCTTGTGTGTTGATTTATTAATGATGGCCATTCTGACAAATGAAGTGATATCTCACTGTGATTTTAATTTGCATCTCTCAGATGGCTAGTTATGAGCATGTTTTCATGTGTCTATGGGCCATCTGTATGTCCTCTTTGGAGAAGTGTCTATTCAGGTCCTATTCAGGCTCTGTAGCTTCAGCGTCATCGCAAGATGTCGATTCAACACGGGAGGAGACAGATACCGTGTCACTCCCGAGTCGGACTGCACAACCATTCTCGGCGGTGCAGATAGACTCTTAAGAAGCTACACCATCGTCTCTCGAGACGGACGGCTGCCGACGACTATTCAGGTCCTTTACCCATTTTTTTATCGGATTGTCTTCCTAGTGTTGAGTCGTATGAGTCCTTTATATATTTTAGAGATTAAACGCTTGTTTGATGTATCATTGGCAAATATGTTCAACCATACAGTCAGTTCCCTTTTTCATTTTGCTGATGGTTTCTTTAGCCATGAAGAAGCTTTTTAATTTTAAATAGTCCCATTTGTTTATTTTTTCCTTTATTTCCCTTGCCATCAGAGATACATAGGCAAAAATATTGCTATATGAAATACCTGAAACTTTACAGCCTATGTTTTCCACTAGGATTTTTATAGTATTGCTACTTATATTTAAGTCTTTTATCCACTTTGAGTTTATTCTTGTGTATGGTGTAAACTGGTGGTCTAGTTTCATTTTTTTTTTTTTTTTTGCAAATAACAGTCCCATCTCCCAAAACCTTTATTGAAGGGGCTATTTTTACTCCATCACATATACTCATGCAACTTTCACAATTTCTCTTCATTATAACTGAGATGTTGTAGCCAGTGCATTAAGGCAAAAAAAAAAAAAAGATTTAAAAAACATATGCATTGTAAAGGAAGAAATAAAACTTTCTGTATCTGTAAATGACAGGATCACCTGCATGGACAATCACAAGGGATCTACAAAAAATTTTCCCAAAACCAAAAATGAGTTCAATAAAGTTGCAAGATGCACATCATCATATAAAAATTAATCATATTTATATATTCTAGCAATAAACATTCCAGGGTAGTAAAATAATTTGGAATAATTTCTTCAAAAATGTAGATGAAAATTCCCTTAAGAAAATGTTAGCAAACACATATCATTTATATGTAAAAATTTATAATACATTATAAGCAAATGGATTCATTCCAGATAGGCAAGCATAATTTAGCATTAGAAAAGCAATTAATGTAATTAACACATAAAAAATATTAAGAAAAAAATTATAACATGCTGAATAATACTTGAAACAAATAATACTAATTCATGGATAAAAATTCTGCAAAATCAGAATGAAAGTGAATTTTTTTATAACATAAAAAGCATCTGCAAAAACAATTTTTAAGTATATTTTATTGATTATGTTGTTACAGTTCTCCCAATTTCTTTTCCCTTTGCTTCCCTATTCCCAGTACCCACCTTCCCTCCAGCAATCCCACCTCCCCTTAGTTCAGTCCATGGGTCATGCATATAGTTCTTTGGCTTCACCCTTTCCTATATTATTCTTAACTTCCCTCTGTCTATTTTATACCAACCAATTATGCTTCTTAATCCCTGTACCATTTCCCCATTTCTCCCCCTTCCCCCCTCCCAGCTGATAACCCTCCAAATGATCCCCCTACCTTTGATTCTGTTCCTGTTTTGCTTGTTTGCTTAGTTTCTTTTTGTTTTCATTTTTTAGATTCAGTTGTTGATAGTTGTGAGTTGTCATTTTAATATTCATAGTTTTTATCTTCTTTTTCTTAAATAAGTCCTTTAAACGTTTTTTATAAAAATTGCTTGGTGATGATGAACTCCTTTAGCTTTACCTTGTGTGGGAAGCACTTTATCTGCCCTTCCATTCTAAATGATAGCTTTGCTGGATAGAGTAATCTTGGTTATAAGTACTTGCTTTTCATCACCTTGAATACTTCTTGCTAACCCCTTCTTGCCTGCAAAGTTTTTTTTTGAGAAACCAGCTGATAGCCTTATAGGCACCCCTTTGTAGGTAACTCTCCACTTTTGCTGCTTTTATGATTCTCTCTCTATCCTGAATCTTTGGCATTTTAATTATGATGTGTCTTGGTGTGGTCCTCTTTGGGTCTCTCAGTGCTTGATTGGTACTCTCTGTGCTTCCTGGACTTGTATGTTTATTTCCTTCACCCAATTTGGAATTTATCCTTCATTACTTTTTCACATAAGCTTTCGATTTCTTGTTCTTCACTTCTGCTTCTGGCACCCCTATGCTTTGGATGTTGGCATGTTTAAAGTTGTCCCAGTAATTCCTAAGGCTCTCTTGATTTTTTTCAATTATTGTTTTCTCATTCTGTACTGGTTGACTGTTTTTTTCTTCCTCATGTTCCAAATCATTGATTTGAACTCCGGTTTTCTTCCCTTCACCATTGGTTTTGTGTAGATATTCCTTCAATTCATTTAGCAAAGCCTTCACTTCTTCCTTTATGCATTTGCCATACTTAAGCATATCTGTCAAGTCTGTGAGCATCTTTATCACCAGTGTTTTGAACTCTGCATCTGTTAGGCTGGCTATCTCCTCATCGGTTAGTTCTCCCAATGGAACCTTGATCCATTCCCCTTTTTGGGCCATATTTCTCTGTCTCCTTATCTTAACAGGCTCCTGCGTTTGTTTGCCTCTGTGTCTTAGGTAGCGCTGTCATACCTGTTACATTGTAAGGGGTGGAGCCTTAGGTATTCATCAGTATGGGGGACCCATTCCACCATGCTGTGGTGCTGTATGTGGGGGAGGGGTCTGAGAGGGAAAAATGCTGCTTGCTCAGAACTCGCCCCCTTCCCGGCACTTCTCCCACTTCCATACGGGACTGACACTCCTGCAGCAGTTACCCTGGCCATTGTTCCCAGAGTGGGTGGGTATGTAGACATTCTAGGGCCATAAGGGCCCTTTAAACAAGCAGACTCTGCTGAGAGACCAAGAGTTTCTGTCTCTGCTCCAATCCCCACTGGTTTGCACAGTCAGAAGCAATGAGGCTTTATTGTCCCTGGTGCTGGAACTGTGTGCTATGCGGTATGGTCTGGTGCTGGCAGCACTCCCCAAGTGTCTCTCCCAACTTTTTAAAATGCGTGACTGCACTTTCTGTTGTCCTTCCATTGCCACCACTGCTGCCACTGCCACACCACATCCCCTCCACCCAAGCTCCACCCAGGCTCCACCCTTACTGCTTGTCCGGATGAGTATTTCTTCTTTATATATTTGTTTGTTGGACCTCCATGCAGTTCAATTTTCTGGAACTTCTGGTTGTATCTAGCTTTGAGGTAGTTGTGTTCCTTCTTAGTTGTGGAGGCCTCCTTCTTGGCCAGAAGTCTTGCAAATAACAATTTTAAAACCAGCATCCTATATATACAAACATATTAAACACTGTTTTCCTTGAATTCAGGAATAAGAGATACATGTCTACTTTTTGCCACACCTAGTTAACATTGTACTGGAGCTCCAGCCAGAGCAATAAAACAAATAAAAGAAATATAGTATAAATATCAAAGGGAAAAAGTAAAATGTAATAATTAAGATATGATTATGATTTTAGAAAATACAAAGGCATCTACAAAGTATGAGAATTTATCTAAGATTTTAGCAACTTGGATACATTTTTAATATAAAAAGTCAATATCATTGCTGTAGGCCAATAAAAATATTCATAAAATTAAATTTTAAAACAACATTTTATAACATGGATCCAAAAATAAAATATTTATAAATCTGATGAACTATATTTAAAACTCCTACACAAAAAAGTATAACATATTGCTGAGAGAGATTAAAGAAGACCTTTAATTTCTAAATAAGTGGAGCTACACCATAGTTGTTAACCTATGACTGAAAACTGAAATAATCAGTTCTCCCAAAATTGTTCTATATATTCAATATAATCTCATTTAAAAATATTAGAAATTGATTTATTGATTTGTGATTTTTAAAGTCAATGGAAATTCAAGAATAACAGAGGACATTGTGATGAAGAATAACATAACATTTATTGAACTTACACTACTGTTACAAAAGATCTGTTACAAAACTATATCAACTCCTGCATTTAGTTATTGTCAGGATTATAAACTGATAAGTTAAACAAAATGAAGAGTGCAACAACAGTGTAACCCAAATACACTCAGGAGATTTATAACAATGTTGACTTTGTACTGCAACAGGGAAAAGGAAATTTTTTTCAGTAAATTATGCTGATTCAATAGGTTATCTATATGCAAAGATATTCATCTTGTAACCTACTTCACATAGTTTTTACTATTACTATTATAATAGTAAAATCTGTTTCACGGGACACCAAATACACTAACATGAAGAAAATCAAAAAATCAGTGCTATATGAAAATGTGTACTTCTGTCCATCAAAAGACATCAAAGGAAGGTAAGAAGTAATCACCAGATTTATAGAGGTACTACATTTGTCAATCAAATGGCTTTCATGCAGAACATATAACAAAATTTCTAAGCATTAGTAAGAAAAATACTGAAAGCCTAGGACAAAAATTGGCAAAATACATCATCACTTATATATGTTGTCTACAAGAGACTCACTTCAAATCAAAAGATACACACAAACTGAAAGTAAAGGGATTGGAAAAGATATTTCATGAAAATGGAAATCAGACAAAACAAGCTGCAATAGCAATACCTACACAAGAAACAATAGAGTTTAAAACAAACGTTTTGACAAGAAACAAAGAAGAACCCAGCCACTCCACTTCCACATATTTATCCAAAAAAACCCAAAACACTAACATTCATATGTTTATTGCAGCATTGTTTTCAATGTCTGGTGTGTGAAAGCAGCTTAGATGTGCATCCGTAGATGGGTGGATAAAAAAGACATTGCATGTTTACAATGAAACATGGTTCAGCCATGGAAGGGAACGAAGTCTTGGCATCTGTGGTAGCATGGATGGACCTGGAAGGTGTTGTACTGGGTAAAGTGAGTCAAACAGAGAAAGACAAATGTCAGATGATTTTACTTATATGTGGAATCTAAGAAGCAAAATAAAAGAACAAGCCAAACAAAAATAGACTCATAGATACAGAGAATATTTTAATGGTTACCAGATGGGAGAAGGGTTGGGGGATGGGTGAAAAAGGTGAAGAGATTAAGAAGTACAAATTGGTAGTTACAGAATAATCATGGGGGTGCAAAGTAAAGCATAGGGAATACAGTCAGTAATATTCTAATAACTATGTATGGTGACATGTGGGTACTAGATTTATAGGGGTGATCACTTTGTAAGTTATATAAATGTCTAGTTATGGGGTCATACCCCTAAAACTAATATAATATTATAGGTCAACAGTAATTTAAAGAAAATAACTGGGCATTCACAGTTCATTGACATTTTTCTTTTCTTGCTCTTGGAAGTAATTTATTGATGAAGAACAGGAGTTCTCTGTTTCTCCAGGGTTTTATGTTGTTCAAGGCCTAACACTTTTGAAAAATGTGCCCCAATCTGTTGCTATATCAAAATTATTGGATAAATCTACTTAATTTGAGGGTTTTTAAAGCAAGTTTAGTTGTTTTTCACATTAAGCCCCATCTTTTATTAATAATTTATTTCTTGTGGAATAAGTTTCCACTTTGGTATGAGTATACACATACACACACACACACACACACAGAACCTTTTTTGTAAATATATATTAATTCCTAGTTGTAAAAAGATTTGTTTGTTGGTTGAATTTTGTTGAAGTCTTTGATGCAGTTGTGAAAGGTTCAGAGTACCACATTTACCTACACTGCCATCTTGACAAGAACCCCTAGTTATTTTTATTTAATTGACAAATAAATGATGAGAGGTGTTTCAGAAATGTGTCAGAGATAGGCCCAGAGGACATGTTACTCTTCCTTTATAGGAAGGAATCAAAATTATATAAAAATTATTACAATGTAAAATTAAGTGAAATAAATGGAAGGTAACTGTTTTTTTTAAATCCTAACCCAAGGATATGTTTATTGATTTTTTTAGAGAGAGAGGAGGGGAAAGAGAGAGAGAGAAGCATCAATGTGAGAAAAACATTTATCAGTTGCACCCTTGTCTGCACCCCAACCAAGGATTGAACCTGCAACGTAAGTATGTGCCCTGACTGGGGATTGAAACTGCAACCTTATGGTGTATAGGATGATACTCCAACCAACTGAACCACACAGCCAGGACAATAGAAGGTAATTTACACATGATTGTTACCGAGAAAATCGGTGCTTGTTCTCATGGCGCCTTGGTGTATAATCCAGCAATTGGTATGAGAAAAACAGGACTTTATTTACAATATCTCAACCTTGGGAGACCTGGGAGCACTCCTGCTCAGAGCTCTGTTCTCCCAAGAGACCCAGCACTTCCCTTGCTCCCCAAAAGGCTAAAAACTAAAACGAAGCCCAATAGTTCCCCATCCCTTATCTGTCATCTCTCTCCTTCAGGATCTGGAGTACGTTGCCTTCAGCCTCCAAATGATAATCCAGAAAAGCCAGCGCTTTGTTACAGTGGATCACGGTGAAGTCCTGGAAAGGCACAGGTCCAAAGAAAGTATCCTTTCCATATGTCCCAAGATCCAAGAGTACAGATAGAGTCCAGGTCTGCAAAGCAGAGTCCTTGATGGTTTCGGAGTCGGCTGAAGCGGGCACAATCCAAGGAGCAGCATGCCTTCTTTCTTACTAACCAAGGCTGTGTGGCTGAATCCTGACTACAAACTGCATGACTGCTTGCTGCTTCTTACATAGCTGCTACAACCTGCTCCATCACAGCACCTTCCTTGTGCTCCTCCAACATGCTTCTTACCCAAGGCTGCCAGCCCTTCCTCTTAAATCCTGAAAGTCAGTACAGCTTTTGCCCCTGGGACAATAGCACAGCTATTTATCTAGCTACCATATTGCCATAGATATGTGAAGTAATTTAAAAGTTGTATTATCTCCTTCTGCCATCCCCCAAACCATGGGCTGCAGGGATTATCTATAGCCCTGTTTTCATGATGATAATAAATATATCAAAATATGTATCATACCTATGTGTAAATAATTTGAAAAATTAAGTTTTCTTGTTCTTACATTAATTTGTAACACGTTGCTTGCTAGAAATGACACATTCAGTAAAGAATCTTAGATTAAGGATTAACAAGAAGGTTTTATTACAGGATAGATAACAGGGAACTAGAATCTTCATGTTGCTCTAGACTTTCTATATGTTTACCTTTTAAGATTAAGTTTTCACATCTTTAATATCTTCCTGAAAGGCAATTACAACATTTGAGGAAATGAGTTCACATTTGCATAGTGTTCTTAGCAATCCCTCATCAAGTGGGAGGAAATTGGAAAAGTAGGGGGCATTGTGTTCAAGTGATATTCAATTAAATTGAATGAATAATTATCTCGATCACATTTAAGCTAATTTGAAATGTCAGAACAACAAAACAATTTGAAGGGAAAAAAAAGATGTAGAATGTCAAAAGCAAAGCAAAATGCTCAGAGGAAGTTTCTACTGGTCTTTCCATCTATTTTTTTTAATTTTGAAATATAATGATTTTCCAATTATATAGTTAAAGGATTATAGTAATTAATTGAGGCATAACTGAATTTTATTGTACTTTGAAAATATTGTTCTTTTCAGTTACTCATTTTCATGTGTACCTTGTCAGCTATTACTCCATGTTCATTCAACAAACATTTGTGGGTTGCTTTTACGTGTGATACCAGGTTATTCATTGGCACACAAACAGAATATTTTTGTTGCCTAAATGAAGAAATAGTTTTATAAAAAAAATTGAAACATAAAGTACTAAATATGTAAGTATCCATACCTTTTTTGATCACATGTTCTTTATTAACATTCTTGTGCAAATAGCATGGTTTCTTTTACAAAGGCGAAGCACAGGGGAGGAACAAGTACTATAGCAACCTATTAAAAATATATTTATGAATATGCTTAATTTCACTTAAGTAATTAGAATATAGTTTGTTATATTTCCCATTCTGAAACATGACTTACACAAGGCAATAATAATATTCTTTTTTCTTTTGCTCTATATATCACAAAATAATTCCATGACAAAAGTTCAATAAGTGTTTGCTACATTTTGGGCAAATTGATAAACTATTAATGACATTAAATACAAGAGAAGCTGGTATAAAAGATGAAAGCAAGTGATATCTCCTTGTTGAATTAGTGATGCTGAATATATTTTCATATGTCTGTTGACCACCTGTATGTCTTCTTTGGGAATATGATGATTTGTTCTGCTTTTGGTATTTTTATTTAAAATTTGTTTATTGGAGAAACACTTATTGAGTACCTAAATAACATTTATGGGAAGGAAATTCAAACATTGATTAGTGAGGCTAAAAATAAAGTCAAGAAGATAGAAAGAAAACATTGTATAATGTATAGGAGTCAATAGAGAACCTTAATGAAGATCAAAAGGGAATTATCTTATTTGTAGCAAAGGGGTATGATTCCAGTAATTTGGAATCTAACATTTAAGTGAGCGTGGAATTGTCATAGCTGCTTTAATCAAAATCCCTTGCTGTTGTTATTTTTGTTGTTAACAATCATGATTCAAAATTGAAAATAGCTACTTAGGAAATTTGTTTATTTTTAATTGAAAAGTCAGAAGTTATTGAAAATGAGTACAATAAAACTGGCAGTGGGTTGAGTGTATATGAAAATCACAAGGAAGAATTTTTGAAAACTATTAGTCTTCCAATTTTCCTGATAAAGAAATGTCTTATCTTTAAAATATATATAAATATATATAAAATCATGTGCCTGCTATTCCTTTTTCCTCATTTTAAACTAAAATTGTTTCTCTTACAACGATATCTTTGTATATGATGATGATGCTCTGCATTCCATGGATTCTACTCTGAGTTAGCTCTAGAGACACTTCAGAACCCATTTCAGATCATGTTTACACAATGTAATAAGTGCATGTGTACTCTGTACACATAATTTAATAGCTACAAGCTAAAGAATTAAAATTTAATTTAATTTAAAGTTACATAGATATTTATGAAGAGATTTCATTTAAATGTTACAAGTTAGCAAAACCTAAATTTTGAAGACAATGAAAAGTGTATAAAATATTTAAACAAAACCAAATAGTTTAAGTCAAACAAATGCAGTTATTGTATTAAATCTATCTCAAATAAAAATGAAGGTAAAGTAGATATATAGATATAGGTATAGGTATAAGTATGTTTGTATGGTATAGCTATGGATAAACAGAAACTCTCACAATAGATATAATTTATAGGTAATCAGCCAAGTGATTTAAGCATCATAATATTCATAAGATTCCAATAATATATTTAGCCACATTAAAATATTTACAAATGACTATCCTCTTCTAATCATATATAAGCCATACAAAACCTGCATGGGGCAAGACCCACTTAATTATCTCTTTTACGGTCAAGAAAATTGAGGTAAATTAATTTAAAATATTTTTTTAGGTTTCTCTACCTAATTTTAACCAGAAAACTCATTTTCTGATTTATATTACATTCTAACTTCAGATCGTTTTTTTTTTTTTTTTTTTGCAATCTGAAACAACCTTTTTAAGTAAGCATTTTACTATAAAATTTTCATGCTTACAATTTAAATTTTTATACTGTGGTATCCTTATTTTCTAAATCAATTTTTCTTATCCAGAGATCCTATATGCCTGTTTGGTTGTATTTCCTAATTGTGAATTTATTTTATTTTTTATTTTATTTTATTTTATTTTTAGCAAGTGGGAATAGAGGATAATATGACACATGCATGTTCTCAGAATCTAATTTTATTAAATCTTAAGATTTTATATATGTTTAAGAAAAAATTTTTTCCTTTGGAAAATTAAAGCAACATAGATGATAGATATGGTTGAGGTCTACTATTGTTTGTGATCCATTTTCTCTTTCTTGTCCCTCAATGTATTTGGCAGGTGATGTCTGTATTTATCATTTTCATGAATATTTTCATGTATTTATCAAATATTTGTGAATCTGTAAGTGAATTTTTATGCAGATTTGGCAACTTATTTGAATACTACTTTGATGCTTATACTAACCTGCAGCTTTTGTTTTTTTGGTTAAGCATACTGTTCTCAAAATTTACACTTTTTGTATATGTAGCTATTACTTGTTTGTGACAATATCATAAATTATCCACTCTTATGTTGAGACTATTTAATTTATTTCTAATTGTTTGCTTTAAAGCTGACAATGTTGCAATGATGTAGTTATATATACTTTCTTACGCACTATGAAATAGTTTCCTAGGTCATCAGTCTTAGTTCTGTATATTTAGAGCCAAATAAATTTGCCAAGGATAGTTTAAGGAAGTTAGTTTCCAGAAAAAACATTGTCTGTGAACATTGCAAATATATTTGCATGTGTTTAGTTGGTAGAAAGTTAATCATCTTGACTCGGTTTTGATAACATTTTCTAATATATATACTTAATTTTTCAGTAATTTATTGAATTATAGACTATCTATAGTCCTTTTCTACCTTTGTTGGGAAATTTTATGAAACCTGAAAATATATAAAAGAATTAATGTTCTTTCAGTTGTTAGGTTTGTACATTTTATAGATTGTATATTGAATGGGCTATTTTGCAATTTTCTAGAGTCAGAGTCTAACTTGTAGATTTCTATCTGGTAGAGATGCAAAGAATTTTGGTCTGGTGAGAAAGATAAAGTTTACAGTTTATGTCCTATGAGACAATTACTGAAAATCTTATCCTAAAATTCCTATATTTAATTGTCTATACAGACACAACTCCTCAAATATGCTTTGGGAAGTCTCAGCATCCTAGTGATTCCCTGGTTAATTAGTGATTTGCGTAAAATTTTTTACATGTATTCATTTTATATTTGTATTAGAGTAATGATTTTAGCTTTTTAAAAATCATACTTTAATATTTTCATTTTCATGAAAAAATGTTCTACTTTACTGAACAAAGTTTTACAAATAATCAACACTTAATTTTGTTGAACATCACTACATTATATATATATTTTTATTGATAGTATTTCCTCCCATCTTCTCATCTGAGTTTATCTTTCTGTTTATCTTGAAACTTTTTATATTGGTCACATCAATATTTCTCATTAATTTTCAAACCTTATTATATCTGAGTTAAGTTTTTAAGTCTATAAATTTGTATCCTACAAGTGTTGATTTATATGATTTTCAATGTTATTTGGTTTTATTTATTTTAGTCAATTATGATGTCTTATACTTGTCCTTTACTTACTATAGTAGCATTTTTTGAATTTGTTTTATTCATTTTTATAGTAGCATACTTTAATTTTTTTAAAATCTAACGCATTTCCAAGAGACAGCTTCTTAGTTCTTTATTTTATTAATTTTAACTCTTTTCTACTATATTTTTAGATGAGTTCTGCCTCTCTCCTTTCCATTCTTTTCTTCCTAATGTAATTGTTGCAACTGACAACTTGACACAGTTCCCAAGAGATGAGCTTTAGCATTTAGAAATGCTTGTTGCTACAGGAACTGAGTATTGCCTACCCCCAAAGAACACTCAGTTGCTCTCTTGAGGATTCTTTACCTCCTTTAGATTGCCGGATGCTCCTGTTCTCTGAAAATAACAATAATTGGACCATAACCACATATATTTGGGACAGAAATACAATATCTGTATATTGAGTATGAGTAAGAAATTACAGCAGATAATCTAATAATGTGCTAAAAATGAATTAATTTACTACTTGGTTCTTTATAGCTTAATTAAATAAAATAAATTCAGAGGTCCCATTAACTATTTCTTCTGTATTTTTGAAACAGTGACAATCACTATATAGAAACATTTACTTATGCCAGTAGATTGTAGAAGGGATGAATTTATTTATCCCACCATGTTCAACAGTCTACAAGACAGAGAGGAGTTCAGAAAGGAGTTCAAATGTTAATAATAGAACAATCCCTATTGCCCATTCATAATTGGAAGCAAGGAGATTTATTAAAGCTCATTGAAATGAAATAACATGAAAAAAAGTAAAAATATTTCCAGAAATTAAATCTACTTCTTTTAAAAAGATAATAATTGAACATCTTTAACACTGTAAAAAAGTGAAGTAAGCATGTAATGTTCCCATTTATCCCCAAGGTAGAAAATGCAATGGGAGAATCTAATTTTTGACAAGTGTATGCACCTGCAATACACAATTATAATACTCTAAAGTCCCATTATTAGAGACAATATATAAATGAAAAATTATTTAGCTTTTGACTGAAATTTGAATTGTTTAAACAGTGCTTTAAAAAGTAGTTTTTTATTTTAACTAATTTTTTTTAGTTGTTTGTACTCTAGGTTTCTATTCTATTATTTATAACAAAGATTGATGTTCTTGAGACAAGATGTCAGAGAGGGAGATATTCCTACCCTCTACCCTTCTGAAAGTCTTTGTGCTAGATTGATAATGAAATTGACACAAAAACAGGTTAACAGAAAAAAAGTAATTTAATATGTGCACATGGGAGAATTATAAATGATGCCAAGAAAATTAAACCAGACAGCATTTTATACTTGTTGGAAATAAAAAAATTAATTTGTGAAGAAATAGACAAGGCAAAAGAAGGTAATGCTCCTTAGAAAAAAATCTAAGCAAAGTTTGAGGATTCATTAGTGAGGAATCTAAACAAAGCTTGGGCTTGGGTCGTAAATTAATAAAAGGCATCAAGGATGCTTATACAAACTTTTCAACTCCGGGTTCTTCAAATCTGGTGCTAAGGGTGTGTCTCCAGGTACAAGGAGAACACCTTTCATATGGGAGATTTATCTCCTGCTTTTAGGTGGACAGAGAAGTCAGAGCATACTTTTTGCACTGGCAGTTTTTTTTTTTGTTTTTTTTTTTTTAAGTAGCTTTAATTCAAATAATCAATTTGCCATTGTGGGATATCTTGAGGTAGACTGCTCTAAGCCTGACAGTTCTCTCTTCTGAAACTTCCCTGAAGTTTCACATATTAAAAGCTGGGCTGGCAGCTGCAGAGAGAAGGAAAAAAAACAAGTTAGAAGCTGAGTGGTAAGATGTCTGCAAGGAGGGAAAAGAACATAGATTAGAATGAAGATGAACAAACAAACAAAAAAAAATCAGAGCACATTCCTCATACCCCATTAAACCAGTCTCTCATCATTTGCGGACAGATAAGTCCAATAAAATATCTTTTTGATGAAAATGTTAATCCTTTATTTCAAAGATTTTTCCCATTTTTATTTAAATGATTTTTTTTATTTTTCAGTTACAGTTCATATACAATATTATGTTTCAGATGTATCCCCCAGTGATTAGATGTTATATAATTTACTAAGTGATCATCCTGATAAATTTTGCACCCATCTGACATCATACATAGTTATCAGCACATTACTGACTATATTCCTTATGCTGTACTTTATATCTCCATGACTATTCTGTAACAATCAACTTGTACTTCTTAATACCTTCATCCTTTTCACCAATTCCCTCAACCCCCCTCCCATTTGGGAACCATCAAAATGTTCTCTATATCTATGAGTCTGTTTCTGTTCTGCTTGTTCATTTATTTTGTTTTTTAGGTTCAATTGTTGACAGACATGTATTTATTGCCATTCATTGTCCATATTATTATTTTTTTCTTGTCATTAAAGAAAACTCCTTAACATTTCATATAATATTGGGTTGGTGGTGATTAACTCTTTTAGCTTTTTCTTGTCTGGGAAGCTCTTTATCCTTGAATTATAAAGGAGAGCTTTGTTGAGTAATCTCAATTGTAGGTCCTTATTTTTCATCACTATGAATACTTCTTGCCAATCCCATCTGGTCTGCAAAGTTTCTGTTGAGAAATAAGCTGACAGTGTTATGGGAGCTCTCTTGTAGGTAACTAATTGCTTTTTCTGTTGCTTTTAAGATTCTCTCTTTATCTTTAACTTTTCCAATTTAATTATGATGTGTCTTGGTGTGAGCCTCTTTGGGTTCATCTAGTTTGGGACCCTTTGGACCTCCTGAACTTTTATGTTTATTTGCTTCACTAGATTAGGAAAGCTTTCTGTCATTTTTTTTTTCAAATAGCTTTCAATTTCTTTCTCTCTTGCTTCTCCTTCCAGCAACCCCATGATGCAAATATGATATGCTTGAAGTTATCTGAGTGGCTTACATTATCATCATTTTGGGGATTCTTTATTCTTTTTGCTGTTCTGACTGGATGTTTTTTACTTCCTTACATTCCAAATAGCTGATTTGATTCTTGGCTTTATCTACTATACTGTTGATTCCCTGTAAATTATTCTTTACTTCTGTTGGTGTATTCTTTATTTACGACTAGTCCTTTTTTATATTGTTGAGCATCTTTATAACCAGTGTTTTGAACTCTGTTTTAGTGAATTGCTTGTCTCCATTTGGTTAAGTTCTTTATCTGGAGTTATATTATCTTTTCATTTGGGGCATGTTTCTTTGTCTCCTTATTTTGTAAGCTTCCTTAATGGGTTTAATTTAAATTCTACTCGTCCCACTTTGTTTACATAGAAGCAACATTTTTCAGGGATGATTACATAAGCCCCTCCTAGGTGGGCAGCCAGTGTGTCTAAGGGATACTAATTTTGGATTACAACAGAGACTTAGCTGTTACCTTCTATCTGCCATATTCTCAAAGTTTGCATAGTGGTATTAAACTCTTTTTCCATTACCATGGAGAGATTTAAGATCACTCTTTCCAACACATAATCTCCAGTGCTTGTTAATAAGGCTCTCAATGTTGATACATGGGAAGATTCTATAATTTCTTGACTGGCATGTTTATGTAGTATAATTTTATGAACAATTTTGTAATTTGACTTGCATTTAGTTGAAGTGTTTGGTAATAGAAGGAGATAGGTATCCAAATCCATATTATTCTGATCATTTAGGTGGAAATTCTTCATATACTTTTTTTGATCATATACAATGAAAGACTAGTGTGATTTGCAGACCAGGTTAAAGTGGAATCTGTATTTTCTCAGAATCTGGAGCATTTCATGATTAATATAAGTATCTATATACCTCCAATTTCCATATGCTCCTGTTAGTCAGTGAGAACAGAATACAGATTGCAAAAGCTGGAATATAAGTCCTGTACTCTGGTTGCTTTTGGAAGCTATAAAGTGTGGTTCTATAACTCGGTCAGGTTAGTACCAAACTTAAATAGTCTATGGTATTAGTCAGCTTAATCAGAGGAACAGCTGCAATATCCCATGTTGTATAAGGTGGCTTTTAATCCAGCCAAAAGATTTGGTCATTTGGCAGCTGTTTATACTAAAAAGAAAGATAGTGCTAGAGTCATTTTTAATCTCCTTAAGAGATCTGAAGTTGCCAACTGGGGAATCATACCATAGAGTTTGATTGAAATAATGTCCTGGCAAAGTCCTGTGTCATATCTATTTTTAATGCAAAGGGAGAAAATTTTACCTGTGTTATCTGGGTAAGGAACAGTCATTGAGCCTCTGTACAGTTTTCTGCAGGCCCAGAAATCACTAGAAGAAGAAACAGAGTGACATAGGTCTTGCCCACCAGGTGTTCATATCATCAGGAATTAAGACTAATTTAGGTTCTTTTGCATTCATAACCCACAATCAGCTTGATTAGTTATGTAGCCAGGGTTTGGGAAAATGACCTAAGAGGGCATTTGGTCTGTACCCAACCTGTTGAAAAAGAGAGGGTTAATTAGAGCAAGACTCAGGTTGAAAAATAGACCATTGCAGAAATTTATAGAGGGAACTCAGAATAGAAAGAGACAAGCAATCTCCAGCCATCTTTCTAATAACTGATTATAAGTTAGTGAAAAGGTTTTCGTATAAAATTAACATACCCAAGGAAGTCGTTCTAGACCCATACTATGCCTTTGGGTATACCCAATGGATTTCATAGACCTGCCCCTAGCTTTAGGTTATTCTCACTGTTTTGTTATTGTCTGCATGTTTAGTGGGTGGGCTGAATGCTATCTGACTAGATGTGCTGATGCAATAACTATGGCAAATAAATTAATAGCTGAGATTATTCCACACTCTTGATTCCTGATTTTGGGAAAAATGGTCTACTTTGTGGTGCTGCCTGCTTCTGGGGCCTGGGAATTGGCTCTAGAAATCCTTAATTTAAGGTCACCTGTGGGGACCACTTCCCAGCTGTCTTTAGAGTGATGGTCTGGGTCCATGGCTTGCTTGGATCCAGGAGGATTTTTTTTTTTTTTTAATTTTGGTGGCAGTGTAAGTGATTAGCAATACCTTAAATGGTCCTTACTAGTGAGGTTACAGCACCTGTTTTCTTCTAAAAACCTTGATGACATCAGTCTCCTGTTTGAAAAGGGTGGCAAGTCTTATCGATTGGTGGAGGCTATACTTCTTTAACCTGCTGGCAATATGCTTCAGTTATACTAGTTAGTTCTTGTATATAGTTAGCCATAGTATCAAGTAGTTCACTTAAGTTTCCATAATTTTTATAATCCAGGAATGGAAGGTTTTCTTGTATATAGTTAGCCATAGTATCAAGTAATTCACTTAAGTTCCCATAATTTTTATGTAATCCATGAATGGAAGGTTTAGAGATGGTTGTAGGTATTGGGTTGATCCATGTCTCCTGTTTGGAGAACTCCACATCTCTATAAGAACCAAGGTTGAAGCTTGTGGACATTTAAGTGTAGTTTTTTGACAGATCTTTAAAAATAAAAGTTCCATTTTCCCTTATTGTTAAGGATGGTATGAGCTATGAAATTTTAATGAGTACCCCATAGTTTCATAAGCAGTTTGTTTATCTCATCAATAAAAATGAGTTCCTTTGTCTGATTTAGTTAATAAAGGAATGCCAAAATGTGGAATAATCTTGGCTATTAATTTTTATACCACATTTGTGGCATCTGCACATCTAGTTGCATAATATTCAGTCCACCCACTAAACATACAGACAATAACCAAACAGTGAGAATAGCCAAAGGTTGTGGCAAGGCTATGAAATCCACTGGAGTTCCGCAATGGACAGTGTGGGCCTCGGAGGACTTGCTGGGGTATATTTATTTCTTCCAAAAGCTTGGTGAGATTACAAGTAGTACACTGGGAGGAGAATGGTCAGAAATTTTGTGAATGCCGGGGGAAAACCAATTGTCTTTTAGTTTCTTAATTATCTCCCATCTGCACATATGTACCACTCAGTCGGATATTAAGCGCAAGCCAAAATGTCAAAAGGAGTTACAAGAAGTCCATTTAGCCCAATGGATAATCCGTCTGGTAATTATTTGTCACAATTATACATCTATTTTTTTTTTTTTTGTAGATTGTGGACTTTTCTTGGTAGTTTAAAATATCAGTCAGGTATAAAAGCAGGTTTAAAATTGGGTAGAGAAATGATAAGGGGATTCCTTTTGAGCTGTATATTTAGCAGCTTTGTTATCACTGTCGTTTCCTGAAGATCTTAGTATCAGTCTCTTTAGTATGGGCTGAACAGTGAATAATAGCAATTTTAGATGGGGAGTAAATAGCTTGAAATAGGGCAGCAATTATATGCCCATTAGTGACAGGAATACCTGCAGAAGTTAAAAATCTATGTGAGTTTTAAATTGTGTCAACAGTATGACAGACTCCAAAAGCGTATTTAGAGTCTATGTAATAATAGCAGTTTTATTAATTCAGTTGTTTTCTTAGTTTTGTAATTTTTTACCCCCTTTAACTTTACAATCTTAAAGTTATAAAAATATATATTCATATATCTTTTTATGAGTCATTGAAGATGAATCATTTTTGTAAAGAGTATCAGAGTAAAAAAATAATTGTCAGTTACAAATGACTTAAAATAGTACGGTAAACAATCTGATTATATACAATTAACAAGGAAAAGTGGTTATTTCTGTAATACACATTTTAGGATAGTGACCAGAATTATGACTGATAACCTTATATTAGCATGTGTCAGAATTTTAAGATTTATTATAATTTCAAAACATTTATTTCTCTATATAGACATAATATAAAGGAGGCTTAGTATTACTTTATTTGACAAATTGTCCAATGCAATTTAACATATAAATAAACCTAATGTGTTTATTATTTCTCTTTTATAGGGTGACACAGCAAATTGCTGAGGTGTTTCAGAGGCCCTCTAGAAGACCCCAAAGTTATTTTCAGGTCAATAATATTTCATTTAGAATTTGATTTGGGGGAAAGTTATAAAAAATATCAAGTTTTACAACACTTGGTCAAACAGGACCATAGGTTACTGTGAAACAAAACTTAGTTATATATTTAACCATGGTGACAATTAAAGACTTTTAGGCAAATACAGAAGGTTTAATGTCTGTAAATAAAATTTAGCTTTTTTAAATATTAATATCTTGTAAAGACAGTGTGAAGTGCAATTGATAAGATGAGTTCTTTATTTTCTAGAAAGATTCTTTTAAAAGGTAAGGGAAAAATCCACTATCAAAAGCAGACCAAACTCTAATCAAATTTTGTTACTTTAGCAAATGAAAAAAAGTAAACTTTGGTTTTCTATAAGTATGTCATTGATGTTAAAGCTTAATTTTCAAAGCCATGATAATAACAATCCAATTTGTAGTCTTTTGTATATATACATTTAGTTTGTCCTTCCTCACCAGAAGTTCTAGTTTAGACATAATTACTCCAATTGTCATTAACAAAATGCATTTTCATCTTACATATTCTTTTTTTAGCTAAAGCTTATCTTCTCTTGTATAGAGCTGCCCCCCCTTTTATGTTAGTAGCTTAAATTACATATATTAATGCCTTTAATTAATAGTGAAATTATTCTGGGAGAAAAAGTATCTCTAGATAAAGAAAAAAACTCAAGACTCTTTTATCAATTTTACATCAGAGTTTCTAGGCCCAAGAAGCTAGCTTCCCTGATATTTTTTTCCTGCTAATCTAAATTTAGAGAAAAATAATAAAATTTTCATGACTTTCTTTTTATACCAGACCCTGTAGACAGAGATTTGGGGAGCTGACAAGTAAGAAAGCTGTTTGCTGGCTGTTTGGTCGGATGTCCCCAGATCTCTTAGCTGTGTTCAACTCAGGAAAAGCTGTTTTCAGCTAGTCAATTGTCTTGGTTGGCTCACAAAAACTGTTGGAGAAGGGGGAGAATTTCACTCACTCACTCCACTCTTAAATTCTTTTGGCTGAACTGATGATAAAATTGACATGAAACCAGATTAACAGGAGAAAAGAAAAACAACTTGATGTTTGTGCATGGAAGAATCACAAGTGATACTCAGAAAAATGATAACTAAAAAAATGCATTTTATACTTTTTAGACAAAGAAACAATACATTTGTGAAGAAATTAACAGAACAAAAACAAGTTAATGCTCATTAGGAAGGAATATAAAGTTCAGGTTTTCATTAGTGAGGAAACTAAATAAAGATTTGGTTTGAGTAGTAAATTAATAGGAAGCAACATGGTTTGTTTATGTAGACTTTTTGATCTGATTTCTTCGATTCTAATGATATGGGGTGTCTCCAAGTACAAAAAGGACACCTTTCACATGGGATATTGATCTCTTGCTTTTAGCAAGACAGGGAAGTCAGAGTGTTCTTTTTGCATTGGCAGCTTCTCAAGCAACTTTAATTCAAAATAGTCAAAATGCCATTGTGGGATATCTTGAAGTAGCCTACTCTGGGCCCTGACAATGTAAAGTAATGTTTTCCTACAGTTTTCATTAGATTTTACTTATTATGTATGTTAAGCCAATTGAAGCAACACCAACTTTTAACTCTTTTAGTTCTTTTTCCTTTCTAAAACATATAACTTCTTCATCACTTACGGCTTCTCATATAATGTTGAAAAGAAGCAGGGATCAGGGTATGTCTTTCTTGTTTTGTTGCTGCATTAATTTGCTAAGACTGTCATAAAGTAACACAGACTGGGTGGCTTAAACAGAAATCTGTTTCTCACTATTTGAAGGCCAAGGTGTCAGCATATTGTCTTCTGAGGCCGCTCTGTGCTTGCAGATGGCTGCCTGCTCTGTTTTTATGTGGTTTTTTGACAGCCTCTCCACATTTTGGGATCTTCTTCAAATTTTTCATCAATGTCTTATAGTTTTCAGTGTACAAGTCTTTCACCACCTTGGTTGAATTTACTGCTAAGTATTAGATTGTTATTGGTGCTAATGTAAATGGAATTGTTTTCTTATTTCTATTTGCAATAGCTTGTTGTTAGTGTATAGAAATGCAACTGACTTCTGTATATCAATGAGGTATCCTAAAATTTGACTGAATTTGATGATTCGTTCTACCAGATTTTTGTGGAATGTTTAGGGCTTTCTATATATGGGTGGTCTGCAGAGACAGTTTTACTTCTTCATTTCCAATTAATTTGAATATCTCTTTACCCCTTGCCTAGTTGTTCAGGTTAGAATTTCCAGTACTATGATGAAAAGAGGTGTCAGTGTGGGCATTGTATACTGTTTCTGATCTTAATGAAAAACTTCCTCCTTTTTCACCATTGAGCATGATGTTAGCTGTGGGATTATTGAATATAATTTTTAATACATTGAGGTACATTTCTTCTATATCCACTTTATTGATAGTTTTTATGGCAAAAGTGTATTGAATTCTGTCAAGTATTTTTTCTGCATCTGTTAAGATAATATGATTTTTACTTTTATTATGTTAATGTATATCACATTTATTGATTTGCATGTGTAGAATCTTTCTTGTATCTGAGGAATACATACAATTTGATCATGCTATATGAGTCTTTTAATGTGCTGTTTAATTCTATTTGCTACATTTTTGGAGGATTTTTTACATCTATATTTTTCTGGGATATTGGCTTATAATTTTATTTTCATATAGTGTCCTTGTTCAGCTTTGGTGTCAGAGTAATGCTGGCATTCTAAAACCAATCTGGAAGTATTCCTTCCTCTTCAAATATATGAAAGATTTTGAGAAGAATTGGTAATAATACTTTAAATGTTTGGATGGAGCTACCAGGTCCTGGACTTTACTTTATTTGGAAGTTTCTGGTTACAGATTCAGTCTCCTTTCTCATTACTAATATGTTCAGATTTCCTAATTTTTTAAGATTCAGTCTTGGTGGCTCATGAGCTAGCTTCCTGATGGAGTCCATGAAATAATTAGCAGGATATGCATCCCTCTGATGCTCTCCAAGAGTCCTGGGTGCTGTTCTCCCTGCCTTTCCTTACCTCTCAGTCATAAAGCACATCTCAGTATTCTAGACAGGGCAGGAAAGCAGTAGGCCTTTGTGCAGTGTCCCACATAGCTCAGAGGCCAGGAACCCACCCAAATGCTTTCACTTCCCTCCTGGGAAATCAGGGGCTGAGAGGGTCTCTCTCGGCCCTGACAGGCTGCCCTGGGGAAGAGGTGATACAAGTAGAGCAAAAGTGTTTCTCTTACTCACTGAAATTTATCCAGTCCCAGATATGTTTGTTTTTTTCTCTCTAATAATGTGCTGGAACTTCTCTGCTGGACTCCTGGACTTCCACAGAGGCACTCTCATTGGTGAGTGATTGTCAAATCAGTGTTCTTTGAGGTGAAGACAGTAGAAAACTATTCCACTCTTTGGTGACATTGTTCCCTAAGTTGTGATTTTTAGATTTCTAAATATGAGTATGTGTGGCTATTTTTGTTATTGTTTCCTTATGATGGTATGTTCCAAGAGTGTCGCTGTATGCTATTGATTCATTAGAATTTCACAAAACTTCTTTAATAGTCAATATTGTCACTTAATAAAACTGTTCCACATGTAGTTAAATAAATATCCATAGGTTTTTGGAGATGAGGTGAATGTGTGTGTGTGTGTGTGTGTGTATCTATTGATATATAAAATAAAGTCTTCCTGAATGCTGAGGACTTCTGGTTAAGATGGAGGCATAGTTAGAAATGCTTCACCTTCCTGCACAACCACAAGAAGAATTACAATTAACTTCAAAACAAATAGCATGCAGAACTGCCAGAAAATCAAACTGTATGGAAGTCTGACAACCAAGGATTTAAAGAAGCCACATTCATCCAGACAGATTGGAGGGGTGGCAAAAGAGTCAGAAATGGAGAGGTGAGGAGATATAGTATACGTGGAGAGGCAATGACAGCAGCAGAATGAGCAGTCCTACATTCATGTGTGGTAGATAAAAATCAGGAGGGATACATTGGGAATGAGTGGTCCCAGCCCCAGGCCTGACAGCACAGCCCAGGGTTCCAGCACCAGGAAGAGAAAGCCCCATAACTTCTGGCTGTAAAAACCAGTGGGGGTTGAGGCAGTGGAAGAAATTGCCCTTACAGACTTAGAACAATGGAAACACACCCACTTTGAGATTTACCATCAGGGCAATAGCTAGAAGAATGCCAGTTTCATACAGGAAGTGGGTAAAGTGACAGGAAACAGGGCGAGTGCTGGGAAAACCTCCAGAAGCCAGGCAGCAGCATTTTCCCCTCTCCAAGCCCTGACCCTGCAAAGAGCCACAAAGCAATGAAGCAGGTTGCTTCACCCTGGAAAATACCTGAGGCTCTGCCCCATACAACCTAACAGGTGTACTAAGACAGTGAGTCAAAGCAGCTCTACCTAATACACATAAACACAGAAAGGCTGCCAAATTGTGGAGGCAAAGAAATATGGCTCAAATGAAAGAACAGAGAAAAAGAAAACCAAAAAAGAACTAAATGAAACAGAGATAGCCAACCTATCAGATTCCAGGGTCCAAATCACTAGTGAGCAGGATATTCAGAGAACTCATTGAGTATGGCAACAACATAAAGGAAAAAATGGTTGCCCTTAGTGAAACAAAGTAAAATCCACAGGGAAACAACGAAGAAGGGAGGGAAGCCAGGATTCAAATCAACAATCAATTTGGAACATAAGGAAGAAAGAAATATTCAACCAAAACAGAAAGAAGAAACACAATTTATTTTTTAAAGGATAGTATAAGAAGACTCTGGGATATCTCCAAATGCACCAGCATCCAAATCTTATGGGTGCCAAAAGGAGAAGAGGAAGAAGAAGAAATTGAAAACTTATTTGAAAAAATAATGAAAAAACTTCCTGAATTTGGCAAGGAAACAGATATACAAGTCCAGGAAGCACAGAAAGTCCCAAACAACTTGGACCCAAACAGAACCACACCAAGACTCATTATAATTAAAATGCCAAAAGTTAAAGATAAAGAGAGAATCTTACAAGCAGCAAGAGAAAAGCAGAGCATTATCTATCATGAAGTTCCAATAAGACTATCAGCTGATTTCTCAAAAGAAAATTTGCAGGCAAGAGTATTCAAAGTGATGAAAGGTAAGGACCTACAACCTAGATTACGTTATCCGGCAAAGCTATTATTTAGAATGGAAGGGCAGATAAAGTGCTTCCCAGACAAGGTAAAGCTAAAAAAGTTCATCATCACCAAGCCATTATTACATGAAATGTTGAAGGAAAAGAAGATCAAAAGTATGAACATTAAAATGACAACAAACTCACAACTATCAACTGAATCTAAAAAAAAAAAAAAACTAACCAAACAACTATAATAGGAACAGAATCATAGATATGGAGATCATATAGAAGGTTATCAGCTGGGAGGGGGAAGGGGGAGAACAGGGACAAATGTATGGGGATTAAGAAGCATAATTGGCAGGTACAAAATAGGAGGATGTTAAGAATAGTATAGGAAATAGAGATGCAAATAAACTTATATACATGACCCAGGACATGAACTAAGATGGGGGAACTGCTGGAGAGAAGGGGGGATACTATGTGCAGGGGAGCAAAGGGAGGATTGGGATAACTGTTATAGCCTAATAAATGAAATATGCTTAAGAATAAAATAAAATAAAGCCTTCATTTTTCTAAGTCTTTGTTTGGAGATGCCATGCCTCACAGTTTCACACACTGAGCCTGGCTCTAACCCTCCTCAGTATCTAGTGTATTACTTAACTTTTTATTCTGTAACAGTTATGGTGTTCTTGGGTTGCTTTTTACCTGGTTTCTATAATCTGAGGTTAAAGCTTCCTTGAGTGCTGTGTGTTTCTTTTCCATTTGTCTCCCATTGAGCTGTGTTTTTGGGGGGATGTGTATCTTTGTTATAGGGATAGATATATTGATAGTTTGTTTTTCCTATTATTAGTTTATGCTGAAAGGTTGGTCATGGCATTAATGAAGTTATTCATATATTTGCATCATCATTCTTACTCACTGTTTTGAATATCTTCTTTTTGTTGTTCATCTGCTTGCTTTTGTTTTTCATATGTTACTATATCCATGGGTCTCACTCCCAGGTCACCTGTACCAATAGGTCAATGTTTAAATATAGGATACTATATTTTTAAAATACCACTTCTGTTTTGTTTGGTGATCATCCATTTTTAGGAATCACTGGCTCAACATTTAAATATTGATTCAATATTTGTTACTTTCATTTTTGCAAGTTATTTAATTCATCCTGGATGCAGCCACATGAAAAACTCTTCAGTTTTAGAAACAACTTTTAAATGTTTATATTTTATACAATTTTTATTTTCCTAACTATATATTTTTATTCCACTGATAACACATTTATTGAATATATATTGGGTTGGCCAAAAAGTTGATTTGGTTTTTTTCTGTAAGATAACTCTAATAGTGCTTAGTTGTCTTTAACTTAATTCAAAACAATTTTGTTAGTTTGTTTTGTGACAGCTGTCATATCAGTGTGCACTAACAAAAAAATTATCACAATTGCTGAATTTTGGGGTAGTCATTTTTATATTGGAGATGGAAGGAAATATGCAACATTTTCAGTATATTATGCTTTATTATTTCAAGAAAAATAAAATTCTACTGAAATGCAAAAAAGAGAGACTTGTGTACTGTATAGAGAAGGTGCTGTGACTGATCAAACATTTCAAAAGCGCTTTGTGAAGTTTCATGCTGGATATTTCTCACTGGACAGTAGTCCACAATCAGGAAGACCAGATGAAGTAAATAGAGATCAAATTGAGACATTAATTGAGAACAATCAACATTATACCACATGGGAGATAGCTGCCATGCCAAAATGTCCAAATCAATAAAGTTATTGGTGAAAACAAAAAATGTGTTATTTATTTTATGGAAAAAACAATATGGACTTTTTGGCCAACTCAACATTAATGCCTTCTATGTGCCAGGAACCACTATATGTACTAAGGTAATAGTAGCTGACAATTATGAAAAGGTAGTCTAATAGTATAGTGATTTAACATGTGGAATCTGGAAACAGACTGCTTGAGTTCAGAACCCAACTCTGTTATTCACTAGCAGTGTAATATTGAGAACTTTCGTTAATGTTTTGGTGTCTTAATTCACTTATCTCTGAAATGTATACATGATGACATATTTGACATGGTGATTTATTATGTGTTTACTATTCTTTGTGATGTCTGGAACATAGAAATGCTTATTAAGTGCTTGCTCTTGTATTATTAAGTGCTTGCTCTGTATTAGACACTGTTCTAAACATATTACATGCATTTATTAACTTAATATTCACAACAAAACAGCCATTTGAGATATATTATATAAGACACTACCATAAATAATGAGAAATATTGTCAACTTTAGCACAAATAATCTTTCGAGGACATGAGATTTCTGTTATGAGTATTTCTAGTTACACTGTTGAGCACAGTAGCCATAACACAGTAGACCCTAATAGGACATGCTGAATGAATAAGCTCACAGCAAGTCAAGGAGACATGGAAGACACGCATTTATCACAGTTCATGGGAGGAAGAAAACTCAAAAATAGTTTTTATTGTATAAAGATTAGAAAGACAAAACTGTTGTAAGCATATGAAAGGTGAGAAGATAGGAGAGCATCCTGTATAATAAGAGTATGCAAATTATTTATGACCTGCAGGCCATGAGAATATTGGAAAACATATTTTCTGTATACCAACAGAACATTGTGTTTATGAGAATGAGCATAACATCACATTGTAACTATATTATGATGAGTCATATAAGCCAAGGTAAGGGGTTTGACTATATAAGATTGGGGGTCAATGAACTTGTTCTGTAAAAAGTCAGAGAGTAAATGTTTAGGCTTTGAGGGACAAATAAACCTTGTTTTGTTTACTCAACTCTGCTGTTGTAATATGAAAGTAGACACTGATATAGTAAATCAACAGGTGTGACTGAATTCTAACAAAAGTATTAAAACACATGGCAGGTCAATTTTGATCTGAGAATTATAGTTTACTATGACCTGCTTTGAAAATTAAAAATAGTAATACCATATGATCCAGCAATTCCACTTCTGGGTATATATCCAAAGGAAATGAAGACAGGATATCCAAAAAGATCTGCACTCCAATTTTCATTGCAACATCATTCACAACATCATGATATGGAAACAATCTGGTGTCCACCAATGATCTGATGAGTAAAGAGGATATGATATATCAATAGATAAATGATAGATAGATAGATAGATAGATAGATAGATAGATAGATGCAAATGGGATATTATTCAGCCATAAAAAAAGAAACCCTGCCATTATGACAATATAGATGAATCTTAAAAGCATTATGTTAACTGAGTTAAGTCAGACATCGATAAATACTGTATGATACTACTTATATGCAGAATCTAAAAACCAAACTTGAAGGAACAGAGTGTGGAATGGTGGTTACCAGGGGCTTGAAGTGGGTAAATGGGAATACGTTGGTTAAAGGGCACAAAACTTGCAACTAGAGGATGAACAAATTCTAGAGATCAGATGCACAGAATAGGGATTATAGTCAACAACACTGTTTTATATACCTCAACGTTGCTAAAGATTGGATCTTAAATATTCTCATCACAAAAAGAAATGATAATTATGTGACACAATAGAGGTGTTAGCTAACCCTAAAGTGGTAATCATATTGCAATATATAAGTGTATCAAATCAACACATTGTACACCTTAAACTTACACTATATTACATGTCAATTATATCTCAATTTTAAAGAATAGAGAACTATACAATTGTATATCAGTAACTAATCTTGATGGCTATAATTATTTGAATCCTTATACCTGACACTGAGCTTTATGCATAATGCATATTTCATTCATACTGTCTCACTCAACTGTATCTGTATTTTAGGTCATTATGTTCATTATACTAATTTTTCTGTTTGACAAAGCAAACATGCTAGGAGGGATTAAGTAATTTACCCAAGGCAACCCAGCTAGTGAATGTCTAGTTCAGGCAGTAGGTTAGGAATGTTCAGATCTTTTGGAAAATAAATTAGAAGTACCATATTATAGATTCCTTGGATTCAAGAAATTTATAATCTATTGAGGGAGAAAAATCATATCACACAAGATAAGTTCAGTTTACTAGAACAGTACAACACTTGTCAAAAATAACATAGTAATATAATAAAGCAGGTGTTTTCTCTATCTCTAGGGCCCACCACACTTCTAAACACACAATGGAATATTGTGCAGTTCATTTGCAAAACCAATTCAAAATAGTGGAATGATTAAAAACATTGTAATAGTAAAATTCTGGTTTTTATAAGTGAAAATGTTACTTTATTTACATAATGGATTTTATGTTTACAAATATAATGATATATGTACAGTGTAGAATAATTTCAAACATCAAAATATACAATAGAAAGTAAAATTATATGTAATTATATAATATACTTCTAGTATATCTATGATTTCAGTTCTATGATTTGTTTTTTTTTTTTCAGATTTAATGTGTTTTATTGATTAAATTATTACATTTGTGCCAATTTCCCTTCCCTCTGCTCCCCTCCACCCGGTGGCCCCCCTCCCTCCAGTTGTCCCCCCCTTTTAGATTATGTCCATTAGTTGTGCATACAGTTCCTCCCAACCTCTCTCCGTCTATTCCATTCCCTCCTACCTTGATCCCCAATTCCTATATCATCTCCCTCCCTTTCCCCATTCCCCCTCCCTGTTGACCTCCCCCCAATATGCTTCCCGTACCCACAGTTCCTCTTCCACTCTCGTTGCCTATTTAGTTTGCCTTTGTTTCATCTCCCTAGCTTCTGTTTTTTTTTTTAAACCAGTCCCGTTAACATCTCATATAACAGTGGTTTGGATCTAATGAACTCTTTCAGTTTTATTTTGTCCTGGAAACACTTTCTCTGTCCTTCTATTCTGAATGACAATTTCGCTGGATAGAGTATTCGTGGTTGTAGGTTTTGGATTTTCATTACTTTGAATATTTCTTGCCAGTCTCTTCTTGCCTGTAGGGTTTCCCTTGAGAAGTCAGCTGATAGTCTAATTGGAACCCCTTTGTACATAATTCTTTTCTTCTCTCTTGCTGCTTTTAAGATTCTCTCTTTATCTTTAATTTTTGACATTTTGATTATAATGTGTCTTGGAGTGGTTCTCCCTGGGTCCAGTCTCTTGGGAACTCTCCTTGCTTCCTGGACCTGCAAGTCTATTCCCTTCCCCAAGTCTGGGAAGTTCTCCTTTATTATATTTTCACTCAATTTTTCAAGTTCTAGTTCATCTTCCTCATTCTCTGGCAAACCAATGATTCTTATGTTGGGTCTTTTATAGCTGTCCCAGAGGTTTCTGATCCTTTCATTGTTGCTTCCCATTTCCTCTCGCTGCATTGGTTGACTGCTTGTTCCTTCTCCATATTCCAGTTTGTTGAAATGAACTCTGGATTTTATTTCCTTTCCTTCTGTCTCGTATGCGGTTTTGTTCCTTTCGTTATGAAAGTTTTTCGCTTCTTTCATATCTTTTTCCTGCTCTTTTGTGAATTCTGTAAGCCACCTGATAACAATGGCCCAGAACTGAGCCTCTGATAGGTTTCTTATCTGTTCATCTGTCAGGTTCTCTATCTGCTGCCTGGTGAGTTGTGTTACCGGTATTTCTAAAGTTGCCTGCCTCATTTTGACAGATGCGTTTTGTTTTCTTGGGCCGGCTGTCGGGGGCAGTGCCTGTGTACGCGTCACAAATCAGCGACCGGCCGGCGCCTGCCTGTCCGCGACCTATTTCGCAGCTCTGTGGTGCTTTCTTTGGGGGCGGGGGTCCAAGATGGATTCACACAGTTATTCAGCTAGGAGACCGGGATCCGTCCTCCCGCCCCCCTGGGCCTCACTGTTCAAGGCGATGCAGCGGCCGCTCTCCCCAGCGCCGGGGTCGCGCACCGCCAGGGGCTTGACCGCAGCCGGGATTCCTCGCCGCCCGCCGCTCCGGGTGCGACCGCAAACAGCACTGCCCACTTTAACTCTTACCTGCCCAAATGGCACCGCTGGTTTATAACTTCATATGTTGGACTTCCGTGTAGTTTTATTTTCTGGAATTTCTAGTTATCCTTTGTTTTGAAGTAGTTGTATTCCTCTATAGTTGTAGAGGGAGACCTAGCGTGTCCGTCTAAGCCTCCATCTTGGCCGGAAGTCCTCTGAAGTTGTCTCAGTTCTATGATTTGTAAAACCCATATGTACTTTTCTTAGGGAAAGGATTTCATCTATATATTTTTCCAGTAAACATCTTTGGAATGATATTTCCAAAAATATTTTTTGTTTGTATTAAAAATAATATTGTTTCTCATCTATGGCTTTTATTATGTTGAGGTATGCTCCCTCTACTCCCACTTTGCTGAGTGTTTTTATCATAAATGTGTGTTGTACCTTGTTTAATGCATCTTCAACATCTTTTAATATGATCATGTGATTTTTGTGTTTCATCTTGTTTATATACTGTATTACATTACTTGACTTGTGAATATTGTGCCATCTTTGCATCCCTGGGATGAATCCCACTTGATCATGGTGTATGATCTTTTTAATATATTGCTGGAGGAGGACATACGGAGGTTCCATAGACATATGAAAGGATGTTCAACATCACTAACCATCAGAGAGATGCAAATAAAAACCACAATGAGATACCATTTTACACCAGTCAGAATGGCCATCATTAACAAATCAACAAACAAGTGCTGGCGAGGATGTGGAGAAACGGGAACCCTACTGCACTGTTGGTGGGAATGCAGACTAGTGCAGCCACTATGGAGAACAGTATGGAATTACCTCAAAAAACTAAAAATGGAACTGCCTTTTGATCCAGTGGTCTCACTGCTGGGATTATACCTAAGAATTCTGAAACACCAATTCAAAAGAACCTATGAACCCCCATGTTCATAGCAGTGTTATTTACAATAGCCAAGTGCTGGAAACAGGATAAGTGCCCATCTGTAGATGAGTGGATCAAAAAACTGTGGTACATTTACACAATGGAATACTATGCAGCAGAAAGAAAGAAGGAACTCCTACCCTTCATGACAGGATGGGTGAAAATGGAGAGTATTATGCTAAATGAAATAAGTCAGGTGGCGAAAGACAAATACCATATGATCTCACCTATAAGTAGAACCTAATGAACAAAACAAACAAGCAAAATAGAACCAGAGGCATGGAAAGAAGGAAAAGACTGACAGAGGAGAGGGTGGAGGGGAAGAAGTGGGGGAAGAAGGGGAAGGGTCTTGTTAAAGGACAAGTATAAAGGACATATGGACATGGACAATGGGGTGGGAATTGACTGGGAGTGGGGGTTGGGTGGGGCAGAAGAGAGCAACAGGGGGAAAATTGGGACAACTGTATTGAACAACAATAAAGTAAAATAATGTATATTAAAAAATAGAAAAAATAAAATACACCATTGTTAAGTACAGTCACATTGTTGTAAATTAGATCTCCAGAACTTAAAAAAAAATTGCTATCTTAGGTGCACTTTAGAGTAAATATTTAATAAAAACTAAAGGGCTGATTAAAATGTGATATCAGGGTCTCCTTCCCATTGCTTCCTCTTGAATAGCCCCTTCATGATATGACATCAAAAAGCAGTGAGACAAAATACAGCCCCACAAAAATACAACACAAAACTAGTAAATCTTGGAGTCTAGAAAAAAAATTACAATGTATTTCATTAAACTGTTATATATTAACAGTAAAATGTAGCATGACAAGAACATGGCTTTGTTCATAAAACCAACTTCAGCATAGGTTCTTGTTGTGGCTTGAGAAAGATATATGAACAGTTTGAAATAAATTATAGGAATAAATCTTTCTTGGCTGCCCCTAAAGCTCTGCAGATAGTTAAAAACAAGAACACATGAGGAAGGAAAAGGTGTAAATTGCTTTGGGTCACTTAATCCTTCAAGTGAGGAGTCCTGTGAATTTCACTGATACCATATAGCTGTCATGAACATTTTTTCTTCACTGTCTGTTGGAACATAGGATTATGTTTTAAACTGTTGGTAAACCAAGCACGATTTACATTTTAGTAGTCATTCCTATAGGAGAGAGTAAGTGGAAGGTCTGAAGAAAAGGCATATGATTCAAACCAATGTTCCTGGAATATTTCTACAGGGTAAGTCATAGAATTATTTGTTTTAGAAAATTGTTTCCTTAAAACTCTCATGATCTCTGTCCTCTCAATTTCTAGGAAATGGAATTGCTGGAATTTCATTTTATACTATTTCCTCACACTGTTGTTAACTTAAATAGGGGCAGAAGGATTGTTTAATCCTATACAGTTAAAACAGCTAATACCCAGTAGCTAGCTTTTGAAAACTCATTTCTACCTCAATTCTGAACTCCGCCTACCAGCTTTGAATTTAGTGAGTTCTAAAGACCCACTTATTTTTTTCTTCATAATCTTGCTTACCTTATTTCTCATGTTGAGTCAGGCTAATTGTGATTTAACCTGCATGTTAAACTCTGACCCAATATCAGCTAAGTCTGGAATGAACCCTATGAATATCTTAAAGATCTACCCTCTTCACAACTTCAAAAGAAAAGTTGATGAAGGAATATAAGGCTAGTAAAAGAGTACATTTTTCTAGATTTCTCTTGGTATTTTCAGACAATGATATAGAGTTAAATCTTGCTCCAGCTCTAATTATATCTCAGATGAGATTAATGCTGACTTCAGAAAGATACAATCCTTCCACTATTCAACAAAAGTGCTAGTGGTGATAGTTAAAATAATTAAAAATTAAATGTCTCTTTTATCCTGAAATATTTAAAAACTATTGAGAATATTACTTGTCTTTACCACAAAGCACAGTTTTAAAATAAGGACAGATGTTAGGTTGGAATCACAGGTCTTGATTGGTGGTATCTTAACAAGATACATACAAAAGTTGACAATGCAATGAGATTTATTTAGGTTCATATATGCCCGAGCATCTATTGTTTGATTTATAAAAATAAGTAAAGAAAAAGGCACCAGATTCAAGGCCCAAGTGATGTTATCATGGGAAAATCAGTAAAGTTTTATGAGTCTCAGTTGGCTCATCTGTAAAATGGAGATAATAAAGTATGGTGTGTCTGGATCAATAAGTCATTGTCAAGAAAGCGAAAAATAGGTTTTGTAGGTATTAGGTGAAATATAGTATATTGAAAAAGAATTTTTTAGCATGCAATATTAGTCATTAGAACTACTCTTTAAACGTGTCTGGAGGTAAATTTTCACTTGCTTTCCATTATAAATGCAAGAGATCCTTTACATGAAACAACCTTATTAGATGCACCCTGTTTATTTAGAATAAAGGCATAAAGAACAAACTATTATGTATCTTCACTACATATTTCCAGAAACGTTACAAAAATTAGGTAGGGAAATAAAGTATAGTCTAAGGAAAGAATAAAAACATACCTCACCAGTTATCACATTCATTGTATAAAAATGTCATCAAAGACTTTTCATATAATGACATTTTGTATTAATGTCACCTTGTCATAAGAATGTGAGTTAAATAGCTATTGGAGAGCTAAGGGGTGGAGGGGTTGAGGGAGAAGTCGTCGTCATCGTCAGCCGTCCGTCTCGAGAGACGATGGTGTAGCTTCTTAAGAGTCTATCTGCACCGCCGAGAATGGCTGTGCAGTCCGACTCGGGAGTGACACGGTATCTGTCTCCTCCCGTGTTGAATCGACATCTTGCGATGACGCTGGAGTGTCCTCTCCAGTGAAGCTGAAGCTACAGAGCCTGGGCAGGGTGATATGGAGGGTCTGCTGTTGCCCATGCAGCAGACCCCCCCTCTCTTCGCAGCTGAAGGGTCCAAGGGAAAGACGGAGTCAATACAGCTTGGCTTCAGGTGCGCCGCAGGAGTTGCCGGTGTTGACTACAACATCAAACCACCTTAGGGACTCCGGCTCCAGATTTTCTGTCGGGGTTTACTCCCTTAGCCTTTCCCCTGAAGAGGTATGCCGCAAGGCAGCGGAGGTTTTTTGGAGTCAGAGTTTTCCTTCTCTGATGTGCACTGACTGGAAGATCAAACCAGCGACACTTAGCTCGCAGGCCGACGCTCAATCCACTGAGCCAAACCAGCCAGGGGGATGAGGGAGAAGTACTCCTGGACAAAGAAAATAGTGTCGTGATTGTGGGAGGGGAGGGGGTATAAGGGCGATAAATCATAATTAGGAAAATACAATTAACATAATAAAATAAATAAATGAAAGTTTAAAAAAAACTTATACCAATGTGTTACCCAGTTCTGCTTAAATATATTCATGTGCACACATATACATTAGTTTTTAATCCAAGACAGAAGCTAACCTTCCTATGGCCATGACTGTCTTTTGCAAGCCATCACAGATTTCTTCTTCCCAGGAAGATGAAATGGATCTTTACCTTTCTATTATTGTCCAAATGTTCTTCCTCTGTGTTAGGAGACAACCCTTGTAGTTTCCTAGTTCAAGCTTGTGACACATATTTCCTCAGAGGCATTAAGAGTACTTCGTAAATATAATTTCTTGGTAATCTCATAGCAATCTCAAGTCAATATATAATTTGTTTTCAATAAAAATGATATAAATTTATGTCATGAAGTTGATATAACTTCTCACTTAGATTTAAAACAAAGTTCCTTTGTGTAATGCTTTGTGCTACATCTGCTTTGATAGTCATTAGTTTTACATTTGATAAAAAATACTCTCCACATACTGGTTACTGGAAAGTAAGTTTACAAAAACTGTACCCTGTGACTCAGTGGGATATTAGTGAAGTGTTTCAGATATCCATTGCCATTTAAAATATCCATGTGGGTTTGGCAATATAGCTTTTGAAATGTAACAAATTAATATTCTTATTTTGATTTAATTTGTGGACAGATGGCACAAAGAGGACTGAGTGATGCATTGGGCTATCCCTGAGCTTGTCAAGACTTATTTACAGCATAGGAACCATCCTCCAATGTCTGATTATCTGCTTCATTTAGTAGGAAGGAAATTAACCTCTGGTTTCTGTGCTGATGACTCAGCAGGTATCATACTACCCATGCAAAAAGGCATATATTCCAAAAAGGCACTTATCTTCAAATCTAACAAGATTCATTAAAGAGCTAAATTGTTTTATTGGACCCAAGGGATAGAAGCAATTATTTCAGTCCACTAGTTAGAATAATGAAGTTTGGGGAAAGAAAGTATTTAATTTCCTGGCATTACCAAATAAAAGGCAGTATTTTAGGTAAAATTTTTTACATAATTCTATATATTGACATGTCTTGTAATGTACCCAGTTTAGGAGGGAAAAAAAGGTGCAGTGCAGTAAATAACATATTTCAACTCTATATGTTAGATGTCACTAAATGTTTAATTGAAGACAAATCCACACAAAAACACTATTAGCTAGGAAGCATAATTTGAAATATAGAAGGCTTTTTTTTGCAACGTAAAATTTACTGAAACTCACAGATTAAACTAATTTATAGTTCGAATAACTTTAATTAGAACCTTTGTTGATGTGATTATATATCCAAATGATTTCAAAAATGTAAAATGAGAAATATGCTTAGTATTACAATTTCCCAAATAAACTATTTAGAAGCATTAGTATAGTAGTTATTTGTAGCAAGTGTACAGTATTATCTCACTTATGGGTATTACATTCTAAACCCCCCCGCGATAGGTGAAAATCTGTGAAGTAGGAACCTTACAGTTATTTTAGTATTTATATATATTTTAAGGCTTTATAAACCTTTCCCACACACTTAAAACCATTCCCAGTCCCTTATTAACCTTTCCCATTCCCTTATTAACCTTTCCCACACTTTTATAAACACTACTTATGTTCTTAACATATTCTACACTCTTACCCCTGTGTAACTTTAACAACATATGTATACAGTACTGCAAAATCCTGCAATATAGCAAAAAATCTGCGATAAATAATTAAATATAATATTTTTTAAAAACCCTCTGATACAGTGAGGCCGCAATAAGTGAACCGCAATATAGAGAGGCACTACTGTATATTTATAGATCACAAATGGTGCTGGAATAACCAGGCATCAACAATGCAAAAAATAAATCTAGACACACACCTTCATCTTTTCCAAAATTTATTTCAAAATAGTTCACAGACCTAAATGTAAAGTAAATGACAAAAATGTAAACCTTCTAGAAAATAACTTAAGAGGAAAATCTAGGTGACTTTGGGGTTAGTAAGGAATTTTCAGATATAACACCCAAAGCACAATCTGTGAAAGAAAAAAATGACAGGTTATACTTCGTTAAATTCAAAAGCTTTGGTTGTGCAAAGACACAAGTCAGAAGACAAGCCAAACACTGAGAGAAAATTTTGCAAATGACACATTTGATAAAGTACATTTATCCAAAATACTCAACATTTAGAAAACGAACCCATTTAAAAGTAAACAAAAAACCTGAATATTTTACTCATGGAGTAAAATATGCAGGTGTTATATAAGCATGTGAAAAGATGCTCAATATCATCTCATGAGGGAGTTGCAAAGAGAAACAGTGAGATACCACTACACACCTATTAGAATGAGTACAATAGAAAACTCTGACAACATCAAATGCTGGTGAGGATATGGAGTTACAGAATCCAAAATAAAGTCAATCAGTTTTAAAAATGGATTAAATTATTGTGAAATTGAACTTAAACAGAATAGATTTCAATCTAGATCAATATATAACTAAAAATAAAATGTTCTTTCAAAAGTCACGATAAATCACAGGGATTCTGTCCCAGTTAAAATAAAATTAAAAAACAGTAGTCAGAGATTCAAGTTCAGTAAAATCTGTTCAATTGGATTTAGTGCTTTGGGTGAGTCTGTAACATAGAATTTCAGTTACCTGTAAATATCAATGTGCGGAAGATAAACATGTGGCTTATTATATGAATTACTTTATGTATTCACTCAAATACGAATAAACCACATGTTGTTCAATGATCTAGTAAAAGGATCAAAAAAGTGAAAGAGTGATTTTAAGGAAATTAGCACACTAGGTAGATTTAAGAGCCTTCCCTTAAATGGAAATAGGACAAAAATGATTATACATTTTAATTAATTGCTGAGCTTGACTGTTCTCAGAACATAGTGTCCCCAGTCCTGAACAAACACAAAGGGCAAAGGAACCACCAGGATATCTGCTAAATAAGTTAAGTTTGCAATCAAAGATAACAAGAATATTCCGATGTAAATTCTTATAGACTTTAGAAATTCTAATAATATTGTTACAGAGTGAGGTCCTCAAAAATTTCCCAGAGACTTGCAGTTGTGGGTGGAGGAAGGTGGGCAGCTTTCAAGATGCGTTTGCATATCTATGGCTGGTAGCTAGTGTCTTAGTTATGCAAATGGCTTTAGTTCTCCCTAGGCCCCCAGGAGATGGGAGGGATTTTGACCATGGAATGGTGAGAAAGAGCATACAGGGCCTGCACAAGTTTCTGTGAATGGTCAGAACTGGTTACCCTGCCCACTGCATCACAGGCCACAGTCTGGGATTTAAAAATAAGATGGTAGCCTTTTTGGAGAGGAGAACCACATGGTTTAAAGAGAGAGAAGAGAGAGAGATCCAGGTGGTTTGCAAGGAGGTAGAAGAGGAGATCCTTGTGACTTTGAAAGGGCAAAGACAGAACCATGCGTGATCCAGTGCAACATAGCACATGTTTTGCTGGACTGTTATATGGAGGCTGATGACATCATGCCCCAGATCCTGAAGGAGCTAGTTGACAGATAAGGAATGTGGAACTTCTGTGCATGTTTTTGGCTTATAGCCCTTTGGGGGAGCAAGGGAAGTGCTGGGTCCCATGAGAGAACAGGGCTTTGAGCTGAAGTGCTCATCTCCCTCCCCAGGTTGGAATATAGTAAATAAAGACCTGTTTTCCTCAACACTAGTTGTTGGGTTTTACACCAAGGTGCCCTGTGAAAGAACCCCCTTTTTCTCAGTAACAGTATTACAAAAATGAGTAGGAATTTCTTTTAAATAACAAATAAGCAAAATCACACATACAGAAAAAAAGAGCAGGTCAATCAAAATTCAGGAAGTGAATCTCAGAACAAGTGGTGAAACCGAGCAATTGGATTACTGCAAAGATATATACATATATCTTTGTTAAGCTTTTTTACTATACAAGAATCTTTTTTTATTTTATTGACATGGGGTGGGGGGAAAGAGAGAGTGACTTATTTATGCATTCATTGGTTGCTTCTTGTATGTGCCTTGACTGAAGATCCAACCTACAGCCTTGATGCATCCGGATGATGCTCTGACCAGCCGATATACCTGGCCAGGGCCTGTACAAGAGTCTTAAAATTTAAAACTATTATTTGTATTATATGATGATGGTATGTTTAAGTTATAAAATTATTAATAAAGAAAAATATTTTTGTTACTAGTCTCTCATAATTCTTTTTTAAGTTGATGTATTGTAAGATATTTTTGCAAAAATGTTATGTGATGGGTTTTTCTTTAAGAATGTAATGCGTGTAATAAACAGTGGAAGACTTTTGACCTTGGAAGAAAAGTAGTGTGACGCTCAGAGACTTATGGTGGTGGCGAGTTGATCACGGTATCCCTCACAGAGAAGCAGTCTCAATTTTTACTTGATCTTTTTAAGTGGAAAAGTTTTAGGCCATGTGCACAGAAATCTAAATTGAACCATCAACACGGAGTCATGGTTTCTTAAGTTCTAGTTTAAGCAGTTTACAGAGCCAGAACCCCTTGAATGAAGGGGAGCTCAGTTCCCCTTGTGTATGTATGCATTATGCTTTAGAACATATGTATGTGATCCCAAATGTTTGTTAAGTAAACCAGTATAAATGCACATTTATTTCTGATATTTTAAGTTCCCTTTGTGTACATGAGATAAAAATCAAACAAGAAAAAATCATAAAATGTGTAAAGCCTTATGTTAGGTGAGTTGTAAACCCAAAGCTATTTTAGTTTGTCAGTCGCAGAGCAGATAAACATAACAAAGGGCAAGACCCTAAGTATTCAAACCTCGACTTTTCTCACTGAAAATGAATATGTAAAGGGTAAAGTCAAATAAATATACAGTTGTACATACTGAAATATTTCAGAATTACCTACCATTTTGTGTACTACATAGAATATTAACTAAAAAAATAATATTTTCAAAGTTATATTTTAATTAGTCTAATACTAAGCCTTGCACCCACTTTACACACATCATGCTTATTTACAGTTATTTATTTCAGCTATAACGTAAGATTGTTGCTTGTGAACTTGTGATAAAATATGTAAGTTAATTGAGTTGCAAATGATATAATCCCTAATAAGTAATAAAAAATCCTTTGATATAATTTAGATCATATAAACCAATTCAGAGAAATGTTTTTTCATTTTTTTTTTTTTGGCATTATTTCCTACACCAAACTATCTGCTTGAAATAATTTTTATTTTAAGATATTATTCCTACAGTTATGGTGGATTTACTGATTATTTATCTAGACACATGTTTATTTCTGGTCCCCCCTGATATAATTATTGTATAAAAGCAAATTATGCTGCTGAAGATACAAGTCTGTAGTTACCTCTGGCATGAGTTCTTAAGGAGACGATCTATTTGGGATATTCAGTCTGTGATGATGAATTAAAGGGGCTTCACCTGACATTCTTAAGGGATCAAACCTTTGCCCGCGGCTTCTTCAGGATAATGTACTATATAATTAAGTAGGACTACTATTTATTGCTATGACATTGTTTGTGTGCCTAACGGTAATAAATGCTCTGTGTATAAAAATGTGCAGAGAAGCATATGTAAGCAGATGCAAAGCTTAGTAATATTATCAAAATATAAAACTTTCCAGCTGTGGACTTAATCTTAAAGAAGAAAACTCAATGAAATTTATTTTCTTCTACAGATTGCTCTATTTGTTTATTTGTTTGTTTCATGTGGTATGCTTGCTGGAGTGCAATCAGTTTCAGCTCAGGGATGTAGTTTGCACTATATCTCTCATTTGATGGTATATTGAGGATCATTGATTCTCAAGTGTTTGCTGTGAATATTTACACTTCAAATTAAAGTATAAGATCTGGAATGACATGAATCATGCCTTACATTTATTTAAGTTTCCAATCATCCTTGATATAATATAGTTTTGATTTATGATCTTCATTTAAATAAATATAATTCTCCCAATATTTATTGAGAAAATAACTTGCTCACTCTGACTATTCCTGACAAAGAGGGACAAAGAATAAATATATGCTGAATGAATAAATAAATGCTAAGCACGTATTCAGGCACTGGGTACACAGAGGTGAAGCATGTAGACATGGCCTTGCTCTCCACTAAGTTATAATAGAATAATTCTGAGGATAACATTCCATAAACCACACAAACATAATTTTGATCAGAGTTCTGAAGGTAAAATATAAGATTCTTTCTCCTATACAGATAAGTACACACTGAGAACATAACAATTTTAATACTTCTATATGTAATAGATGTGCAGATTTAGCAGATGGATGAAAAAGTCAAGATCAGGGTTCCACCCACAGACTGTCATGATGAGTAAAATAAGTTAGAGAAAGACCAATACCACATAATTTCACTGTATGTGTAACCTAAAGAACAAAATAAATGAACAACTAACATTGAAACAGATTCATAGACACAGAGACTAAACTGGTGATTGACAGATGGGAGTGGGGTTGGGGGACTCAGTGAAAGAGATAAAGGGAGTAAGAAGTGCAATTTGGTGGTTTCAGAACAGCCACGTGGTTGTAAAGTGAGACGTAGGGTGTGTAGTCAATAAGCTTGGGTAACTGTGTGTGGTGCAGGTGGGTAGCAGAAATATCAGGGGAACGCTTTGTGAAGTATATTATTATCTAATCATTATGCTGTACACCTGAAACCGATACAATGTAATACTGAAAGCAAACTGTAACTGAAAAATTAAAATAATGATAATAAAAAGATTAGGGTCCCAGATGAGAGCAATTTCCTGGATGACAATTTTTGACCCAGGCTTAACAGGGTTGGGGGTGTCTAACCCTAGGCCCTTCTTGTGTTTCATTGAGTTTGCTTGCCTGATCATTCAATGGCTTCATAGAGCTCTCTAATAATAACCTGGAGTTACTTAGCTCCCCTTTCTATGCTTCTGCCAGCCATTTGTTCTCAGGACTGTCAGCATGCTGTGTTATTGTTTGTTTGTTTGTCTTTGCTTTTTACTTATGGAAAGGATGAGGATAAGGCCCTGAACTAGTTTATAAATAAACCAATAGTAATTCCCAATGTATAAGATAATATCAAGTCTACCTCCTTGTCAAAACTGAATAAACAACAATAAAAATTTACTTGAGTGTTGTGTGAAACAGCAAATAGGGGTTAAAAAACATTCATCAGTACAAGGAAAGGATGGTCAGCCTAACTATGGTATTTTATTTTATTTATTTATTATTATTTAAGTAACTATATTAATTTCAAGTGCACAACATAATGATTTGATATTTGTATACACTGAGAAATGATGATCACAATAAGTCTACTTACCATTCATCACCCTATCTATAGTTTTTTTTTTAAAACAACAAGTAAGACAGACCTATGTTTTGTTATTTTATTAGGGGTCAAAGAAATGAAGAAAATTATTTTATTTCTTGAGAAAGCCTGATTACAAGGTAAGAGTTTTGCAACAGACCTTCCCTCGTTTAAAAATTAATTTAAAAAATCTCTTCTCATAACAGCTCTTTGATTATTGGTTTTCTTCTCCACTAAAATGCTAGATCCATAAAAACAAGATAGTTGCTTTTCTTGTTCACTGATACATGCCCTGCATTTATAGTAGTTTTTGGAACTTGTAGGGCACACAAGATGATGATGATAGATAGATAGATAGATAGATAGATAGATAGATAGATAGATAGATAGATAGATCATAGACAGACATAAATACATAGATATATTGATATATATCATATATGTATGTGTGTATATATGTTGTACACAATATATATACATCATGTTTTTTCTATTGTTGTTGAGTGAATAAACTGGATTTAAAGGATGTGGTAAAGACTTGGAAGCATCCCTAAAGTTGTACAGAAATCAACTGACAAATGGTGGAAGCCTTTTTCATCAAGGAGCCAAAGCACAACCTCTGACCAAACACTAGCTGAACAATAATCCACTCTCACCCAGAAGAAACTACAAGTAGTCATCTTAGAGAATAAAATCTCATAGATCCCTGGATGTCTGGAAGACTGCGTGTATGCCAAGGGATAAGGCTTTTAATTAGTGATCAAATATGAAAAATCCAAACCATTAGTACCTCGCTGAATGAGACAGGGCAAAATACATTCCTTGAAGTGTAACAGCAGCCAGCCTGTGAAACAAACAGACACACACACACACACATACAGAACTAATGGTAAAAATTTACAAATTAACTTCCTAAGAGTGTTTAAGCACAAACTTTGACCAATAAGTAGCTTTTAAAAAAAACACAGGGTGACCCCTTTATAGTTCGGCTAAAAGATAGCATTAAGACAAAAAATTTGAACAGAGATATTGGAGGCTGCACACTGCTGGGAACTTGACTTTACAGATTTAGTTCAGCCAAGTCACGTAATAAATAAAGGAGCAAGCGAATAACACCTGCAATATTAATATCTTTGGAGAGAAGGGGAGGAGATAAGCATCTACAGTTTCCTTCAAATATTTTCTAAAATATTCTATTTTCACAAAAAAAGATATAAAAACATACAAAGAAACAATAAAGAATGACACACACAGGAAAAGGAGTAAGTGATAGAAACCGCTTTAGAAGAGGCTAGATGTTTTACTTCACAAAGATTTCAATGCAATCATTATAAAGATGTTCTTAGGACTAAGGAAGATCACGTCTAAATAGTTTAAGGAAGAAGGTATGATGCCATCAAACATAAAATATCAATAAAATATAAAAATAACTTAAAAAGCAAAATGGAATATATGAGTTAAAGTACAATAATGGAAATAAAAGGTTCACTAAAGGGGCTAAATAACACAGTTGATATGGTAAAAGAAAGGAGCACTGAAATTTAAAATAGATCAGTAAGGATTATACAATCCAAAGAAAAAGAAAAAAAAATGAAGAAAACTAGAAAAAGACCCAGAGAAACCATTAGTAATACCAGAGTACATGTAACATGAATATCAGAAAGAAAGAGAAAGGCACAGAATAATTCAAATAAATATTAGCTCAATTTTCCAAGTTTGATGAAAAGCATTAATCTACCCATCCAAGAAGTACAACAAACTCTAAATAGAAAAACACAAAGAGAAAATTATTTCTACCTAAGGATCAGGAACAAAACAAAATAACCAACTCTCACCACTTCTTTAACATTGTCGTTACAACTTATAACTTAATAACAAAAAATATAAATAACCCAGTTTTAAAACAGGCAAAAAACTTTGAATAGATATTTCTCTAAAATAGAGAAATGCAAATTACCAATGAATACATATGATGCTGAACATCATTAAACATTAGAGAACTATAGGTCATTATGAGATATCATTTCATGCAACTAGGATGGATATAATACAGATAACAGCAAGTGCTTGGGTAGAAGTGGAGAAATTTGAATCCTCACACATTGCTGCTGAGAATATAATAGGATAAAACTACTTCAGAAAACAGTCTGACAGTCTTTGAATGTGAAACATTGAGTTTCCATTAGACCCAGCAATTCTACTCCTAGCTATACTCATATATCCAAGACACACACACACACATACACGAAAACTTGCATAAGGTTAACAATGGACAAAAACTAAAATAATATGTGGCAAAATATAATAATAATGGCCCAAAATGAAAAACAATGAATATGTCTATCGACTGATAAATGGGTAATCAAAATGTAGCATATTGATATAACTGAATATTATTCAGCATGTTTTGCCAAGTGGAAGAATTCACAAAAGACCACATATTGCAGTTTTCCATTTATATGAAATATCCAAAATAGGCAAATTTATAGAGAACACAAGTAGATTAGTGGTTTCATAGGGCAGAAGGTAGAGGGAAGGAGAATGATTGCTAATGGTTACAAGGTTGCTTATTGGGGTGATAAAATATGTTCTAAATTTAGATTGTAAGGCTAGTTGTCCAACTCCATGAATAAATAACTTTTTATTCATACATACACTAGAATCAATGAGTGAATAATGGAACATAATATAAGAATAAACTATGAGTAAATACATAACATAAGAATAAAAAATAAATGAGTAAATATGTATAATCTTAAAATGTAGAAGGCCTTTCTAAACTTGAAAGAATATGATTAAGATAAGTAACTAGTGAAATATTATAATTTCTGTACAGCAAAGAAGAAAAGCCAAGAAGAGGTTGTTTAGAATAACAGGGAGATAACAAATAAATTGGCCTTAATAACTTATTAATGAAATAGTTTATGTCCTAACAACTATCTACAAAATAAATATTGATGTTCCTAAAATGCAACATATATATATATATATATATATATATATATATATATATCATGAGTCTCCTTTATACAAGTATAACTTTGTTTTTATAATTGAGTTTAAGCAAAGTAATGTTTTCTATAGATAACAATATTCCACTTTGGAAATATCAATATATGCATCTTCAGTTAGCATGTAAGTTAAGTGCAATGGTTTCTTTATTTAAGTAAATTTAACATTTTACCAAAAAAAAAAAATTTAAATGTGAATCAGCTTCAAAAGCAGAGACTACAATGAAACAAAGGGACAGACTTTCTGCAGAGTCTTAGAGTATTTTCAAATGTGCTTTCTATGGAAGAAAAGATGTAAAGTGAAAGGTGCCTATAGGTACGAAGACTGTGACAACTTGGCCCTAATTCAAATTAAGCAGAGTTTGAAGAAAGAAAAAAACAAAACAGAGAAGTCAGAAATGTAAACAAAAAAGTATAATTCTAATAATTATAATTTCCTCTGAAATAATTTGCTTTCAGAAGTATGAATAGTTTTGTGTGCAGATGTCCTTGAAAGTATTATTCAAATATTCAGAGTGATAGGCTGTAGTTCATTACTCTGGACATTTACTTTAACAACTTTACAAATTTACCAGTTTGATCTGGTAACAGTTATTTTTTATAAAAATAGAAACTACTTCTGTTTAATGAAGACTTACATAATGCTAATGTTATGCTATGTCCATAGTTGACATGTGAGTAATTTTTTAAAAATTATTTTTAATGGATTATTGTCTAATTTCCTTCTATCTGGATTTGCCCATTTATGCTTTACCTTCTATTTTTAGATGATGGAGTGCCATAAAGTTACTTAGACATATAACAATATTATACTCAGATTAAAATTTCTTAGAAAATTGAATACCCCAGCCAGAAGATTCATATTCATCCTTTTGTTATTGTACTTAAAATCTCTAGGTTGTTTTAATTTATTCATTACTGTGAACCCCTTATATATAGTCATATTCTGTAATTATTTCTTTATTATTCTCACAAAAAAGAGATTAAGACCATATTTTAGTAACAGAATAGAGCAACGTCTGAAACAGGGCTGAATAATTTATAAAATCATGAACCTGAATTTGATTTAATTTCTGTTTGATTCTCTTGTAAAGGTTAAACACCGTTTGTCAGCATAAGAAACTTTGCCTTAATTAGAGCATTATTATGTGACAGTATGCAGAGTATCTAGTCTCTACTGGGAACAATAATATAAAATATTTAATATGATAATTTCAGCTTAAACTATCACTGCCTCCTACCTACTAGGAACCATAATGAAGAAAAAAAAAGTCAATAGACAATTAGAATTAAGTGACAAGCAGATAACCAGGGCCTTAACAAAAATGAACATTTTTTTTAGTGTTGGCTTTCTGATAAACCTGGCTTTCATCTGAAAAATTATAGTCATATGAAAAGTATTTCTAATGAAGTGGATTATTTAACAATGTAGGGACTATTATAATGAGTCAGAATAGTCTTTCTTTTAATTCAGATATTCATGTATTGGGCAGGCAAGTTTAATGGAGGCATAAGAATCAATACAGGATGTTCAACAAGATCCAGTAAAGAATTCTGAAAAGTGAGAAGTTACAAACATGTATTTTATCTTAAAGATGGCACAGGAAGAAATCAATTTTGTTGTAACCCATGGATATGCCCCAAGGTCCCCCAGCAAGTCAGAGTACACAAGCTAGGAGCACGGAACCCAAGACTGAGAGGAAAAGGCGGGAATGGGTGTAGGGATGGGGGAAGGTTTAGAAAGATCATGAATGGGAACATACAAGCCACAGTGAACTCACAATGGGACGGGAAATAATAATGGTGGAAGAAGTATACAACACAAAATTAACCTGTGTAAAACCCAAATTATAAGTTTAGGGAACAGAAATGAAAAGGATGTAAAAGTCTAAAAAAAAATTTTTTTTTGAATACCCAGTTGTGGATCAGGCTACCTGTAACTCTTATTTAATATTATATGTCTTAGCTTTTTTTCTGTGCTTTATTTTTCTCATTTAGAAAAAGGGGAAGATAAGAACACCTACTTCATAGGGAGTTGCAAGAATTCAATGAAAACTGAATTATGTGTAAAACATTTATGTTAGCACATGAAACACAGTATTTATGTGCCCAATAAATGCTGCTATGCTTATTCACTATAATTTTATTATTAAAAGAATAGTAACTTAAGATAGACACTTAGAATGTATGTACACTGTACTTTGTGATACAATATAAGTTGAAAGTCAACATAGAAGCCCAAAATTGCTGAAAATCACTGAAAGTGAAAATTAGTCTTGGAAGTCTCTTACAGAGACATTGCAGACTAATGCTAAATCTTTTAATAAATACAGTAACCTCATTTTATCCTCTATTGTAAAAACAGAAGACTGTTCAGCTAAGCACCTGATACAGTACTCTAATAACCAAATGCCAGCCTAGTCCTCCCACTAAATTAGATTTTAGAAAAATATAGCCAATATTTATCATACCAAAGGGTATTGCCTCTGCAATAGTACTTTATTTTCAACAACAAAGTACATTTAGAGAAGACATATGTCCTGAAATGAATTGTAGAGTTGGTAAAAATAAAAAAATAGGCAATTGAAAAATTTAACACTTAAATCACTATATCCAAGAGTATGGCCTTATTTTAAGTGTTGTATTATAAGTATATCCTATAAACAGTATTTGTTTGAAATATATTGATTGGTTATTATGTAGAGAATATAGGAAGAATGCAAACACACATGTACACAAAAACGTACTAGTTTAATGCATATAAATGACAAAACTGTGAAGCCCTGCTTCGGTGGAGACATTACTGGCATTTTCTTCATTGTGTGAGACCATTTAAACTGTTACAGGCAGTAGTTGAGTTCCCTCCTGTCCTCGTCTTGTCATAGTGCGCCAGGAGCTCAGATTCCTGACTCTGACTCAGCTGTCATCACAATTAAAACAAGCACCTCATGTTTATGAAGCCCACGGTGTGAATGGAGCTGTTAAAGCCACATGAAGAATTTCTGTATCTTCCCCATGATGTATCTTCCCCATGATGTGGAAGACAGAAATGTACCTCTTTGTGTTTTCTTTAGAGAAATGATTGTTTTATGAGAATTGATTTGGACTTTACTGAGTCTGCAAACTGTTGTTTACTCTTGCGACGACAGGCATTTTTGTTTAAGCCATTTCTCACAGGGGATGAGAAGCTTAAAGGTAGATAATAGTGTAAAAGGACCTCTCCACATCAAAGATCTGTTGAGTAGAACCTAGAAGCTTCTGGTTTAAAATAGATGATTAGAACATGTGATCCAAATTCCCTCCCACCGTGTCATTGATGTGATGATGCAAATATAAAAATAAGAACAGTAACAGTTACATATAGTACAACTGCTCAAGTGTTCAAATCCAAAATGAACAAAAAGAACAAAATAAAACTAAAGGAATTCAAATGAATTAATAGAATAAGGGCTTGAAATTTATTTTGAAACATATACCTGACCTCAGTATGCTGCCAAGAATTGCAGAAAATTTTCTGTTTCAGCTCAGGTTACTAAAAGACCCAGAAGTACCCTGAATCCAGAAGAATAGCAACACAATCTGGTTTCTCAGATTAGAGAAGATGGCTTTTGCACTTCTGTTGGTGGAGTAGAGACCAGAATCAGGCAGAATAAGGTAGAAACACTCTGGTGTGGAAGTGGAGGTGAATATGAAAGACAACCTTTAACAGAAACAAGATGAGACTTCGTAATAGCCAGAGTAAGTGAGCAAACTGAGATTTTGAAATCAAGCAGCTGGGAGCTCAAAGTATCAATATTTAGAGTATGAAAACAAATGATTGTTTCCCCTCTAAAGACTTGTGGAAAGGAGACTGAAGTTAATTGACTAAAATAAATATGTTATGCCTCAAACAGAATTAGGTCAAACACAGGATGAGATGGAACCTTCAGGTGCGAAGAATCAGTAGATCCAAATAGGAGGACCTGGTAATACAGACTCAGGGGGAAACTGATGGCCAAGAAGGAACAGGACGTTGATAGAGTGTTTGTCAATCGGAAATGCTTTTGCATTCAATAGGTTATTTACCTACAATGTAATAAATGTAATCAATGAATTAAAATGATTATTCACATATCTGAAAATTTTGTCATCTCTGGAGATACTTTTATCACACATAGTCATGGCTTCTGAGAGTGTAAATGCACTCCATTTTCTCTAGATATATTAAAGGACAGATATGCAGCCTAGAATAGAACATGCAGTAAATGTATTGAGCAAGTTACATTTTTATTAATGCACTGAAATACACACACAGCAAAAAGACTATAGTAAATTAACATTCTGAATTATGTCATTTGTTCATTTCAATAAATATGTTAAGTGTGGGTGATTTCCATATCATATCCAACCAAATTTTAATATGAATTCATTTTCTAGTGTTTTTTTTTTTAAGATTTTATTTATTTTCATTTTTAGAGAAAGGGGAAGGGAGGAAGAAAGAGAGGGGGAGAAATATCAACGTGTGGTTGCCTTTCACATGCCCCCAGATGGGCACCTGGCCTGCAACCCAGGCCTGAGCCCTGACTGGGAATTGAACCAGCAACCCTTTTGTTCACAGGACGGCGCTCAATCCACTGAGACACACCAGCTTGGGCTATTTATTTTCTAGTTTTTGTTTCAAGTTATATCTCTTTATCTTACATTTTCTAGATGTAATTTTATCTTAAAATACATTTTTAAATATTTACGTATGCTTTTGTTCTAGAAAACCCTTTATAGTCTTATTTTTTAAATCTATACCAAATGGCTGTATTGTTTTGCCTGAGAAAGGGGCATAATTAAATGTGTCTGGGTTAATCAAAGACATCTTAGAAGAAATGTATTAGAGTTTGCTAATTTCAAACCTAACTCTATGTTTGTTTATCATTTTAGCTCATATGTAAGAATATCCAGGGATAACCTATGTTTTGCAAGGAAAAAATAATTACCCAGATATACGTCAGAATGTCTGCTTTCTCACCTACAATATAACATGAATTAAGTAGTAAAAACACAGAAATGGCACAGAAATTTAGATTGAAAGAAGATGTAATTTTCTTTAACATCAAATGTCCACATATTCATGGAATATATACATATAAGAAGAACTGCTTTCGTTTTGGTTAGCAATAACCCTGTCTTTATTTTCTATAAATATTAATTCATTTGTATGACTCATCTAAAGACATGTCAAAATCTTGTATTCAGTGACCTATTTGGTTTTCACTTTAAGAATTAAACTGTGATAGTGCTCAATACACTGAAATCCAATAGAACAAGAAGAAAATGGGGAAAAGTTGCTTAGCAGCAGTATGTGTGAACACAAAAGAAAAAGAAATCACCTTTGGAATTTTAGGAAACAGTAAATTTAGTGATTAGACATGGTGATATATTCCTTTCAAACCTTCTAATGTGACCCTGGACTACATTAAGAGAATCATAATTTTTAAAAGAGGGAGGTGATAGACAAACCCATTCTATTTATTTACCTCATATGTGAACAATTTAAATGCATGTCTCTATAGCTTAGGAAACCAGAAGATAAGTACACTTTTATATTCTGATAGTGTGGCTTTGCAATCATGTTTTAGGAATAGCCTCATGAAATGGCTAAAGCTGTTGTTCAGTTTCATCTGGAAAACAATTAAATTGTTAACTCCTCAACGGCATAGAGTTTATAGTATTTATGTTTTTGTGCTTGAGTCACCTAAAACAGTCCAATGCATAGTATGTATTCAGTAACCCTTTACAGAAATACTAAAATTAATTAATATAAAATATGAAATAATAAATATCAATTATGCTGAAGTCCAAAATATATAGAGAGCCATGTTTTGCATCTTAGTTAAAAATTTTACATATTTAGTTATTTGTATTTAATCTTGCAGATACGTTTTGCTAAAGGACTCAAAGCTGGGAAGTGATGCTCGATATTAAATGATATAACAGCTAGTATAAGGGGACATTGGGTAGACTTGAGCATAGCTTTAATGCCTTTAACACTGAAATTTGCCCTTACAAACATCCAGACTTACTTCTGAAAAAGGCTAGGGCCTTTCTACAGGCAATCTCACAACCTACAGCTAGACTGAGTAAAAGGGAAATATAAGATCAGTTTCACATCATATACGCCAGATACCATAGCAAGTAATTGTTCATAATATTTCTGTGAAGGTAAATATCATTTCTCCCATTTTTTAGTATATAAGGAAATATATTTGAAAACAATAAGTAACTAGCTGACTTATACACCTACTAAGTAGCAGATCTAGACTACAAAATGTTGGGCATTTGGACTCAGGCTTTCTCAGAAGTCTTTCAGATATTCCACCAGAAGGGGTCAGTCCTAAGCTAATTGAGCTTATTGTTGCTTTTCTCACAGCAGTCAATGAGCACACTGGGTCTTTTATTTTTATTTCTTATTGAATGTGTTAGGGTTACATTAGCAGCACTCTGGCTCTTAGAGTGCCCCCAGACCTTCCAAGGCTATCCATTGGAGTAAAGAAAAGATATGGTCACTGGGTCTCAGAACTTCGCTTCTCCCAAGTTTTCTGTCCTTATCATCATGGGTGAGAAAGAAAACTCCCAACACTCATAACCTTGTCACCAATTTCCGCATCGAATCCTTAGGATTAATCTCATCATTCTCTTTATCTTAGCTCATATAAGACATTGATGAGGAAAAATTAAATCTTAAGTTTCTCCTCATCTTCCATACACTTTAAGCTCTAATACTTTGTCACCAATCCCATCCCCTTCTCCCTTTCCTGTCTGATTCTTCAAACCCTAATTCAAGGCTTACCATCTACAGAATCTAAAATAGCCCCAATCTCATCTTGAAATTTCTTTTCATCCTCTTGCCTAAATTTTGTTCTCCTTGAAAACATACCTTCCTCTACAGTGTTCTCAAGGAATTGTTTTGTGGGTTTTTTTACTGCATTTTTTGTACTAATGTCCCTGAAGTGGAGGTAAGTGTCCTTTCTGCTCTTTGCTGAAGATTATATACCGTCCTCCCTGTTAAACTCCAAAAATCCCCCAACTTTGAAGAAAATACTTCCATATAACTCCTGGCTGGTTGCCACTCTCTCAAACACTACAACTGGAATAATTCTTAAAGTTTCAAGATATACAGTAAAAATTTGTTCATCATTCTGGCTTCTCAGTTCATAAACTTTTTCCAAAGAACTTGTTTGACACCTACTTCTACTCATCTAATGAGCATGGCTAGACCATATTATTACACAAAACTGAAATTCTTTCATAATCTCAATTTGATTAAATCAACAAATAAAGCTTATTCTATCGGGTACCTTTCCTCATTTCTCTTCCAATCATGTTAGGCCATCAGTTTACCATGCCAACTGTTATAGTACTTTACCCTCTTGATATCCTCCCTTTATTTTTTCTTATCCACCTTATATTTTATAATTAATTATTACTTCCTTTCATCTTATTTAAGAAACTCCATACCCCTGATAAAGCCACCTCTGCTCCTTTCATGTCTGAACCTATGCAGATGAATATTGCTAGGAAATAGATACCCATACTGGTTAGACTCACTTTAAATTCATGACCCATAATGCTTCCAAGTAATCATAGTTTATCAGTACATTTACCCTTCTACTTTCTTGGGAAAGTACCTCACAGCTTCTCTCCATTCAAACTTCCATGACTCCCAGCTGAAGACCTTACTTTACACCTCACTAAGAATGCCATTAATCAATAAGAAAATGTTGTCAACTATAGGTCTCCTCACTTGCCGGTATTCGCATCTACATAATCTTATCTCCTGCAGGACATTTGGTCCTGTCCAAAGCATCCACTGAGACATTTGGTCCATGCCAAAATGTACTTGAGATTTGGTCCGGTCAGAAACATCCATGAACATATTTGGTTCATGCCAAATGATCCCTGATATGTGACATTATGGAATTATTTACTTATGGGACATTATTAAATACTTTTAACATTCTTATTCATTAATTTCAGCTACTGTTTAAGAATGATCTTAGTGATACACATTGTCATTATAGCTAGAAAATATTTTGAGTGTAAATAAATATGCTAAGTGTAAATAACATAGGCCAAACATGGAGTATAAAATCAATTCCTCAAAGAGTTTTCCATATAGCTCAAGTATGTGTAGTGGTTGTGTATAGGAGCTCCAGCATAAGACAGTACTCATGTGGTGCCTGGCTCTTCTAGTTACTCTGTATGTGACTTAAGAAATTTTATCTCGAGAAAATCCAAGACGGTGGAGGAGTAAGTGGAAACTACACTAACCTCCTCTCTGGACCAGTCTGGAATTACAACTTAATTGTGGAAAAATCATTTGGAATAACCAACTGAACACGAGCTGAAGAGAAGCCTTATAACCACAGACAGACAGAAAAGGCCACTTCATCACAATTCGACTGATAGAAAGTGTGAAGATAAAGACATGAAAGGGCTGGCGGGACTCCCATGGGAGGCAGCTGAAGGGACTGATAAACAGCTCAGCAGCCAGGGGCTCCCCCTGAGAAGGGCAGGGTCTAAACCCAAAGCTGGGCTTCCCAGCCTACAGCAACAGAGCAGAAAGTAAGATAGCATCCAGCTTTAAAAAGTGAAAAGCCACAGGGTATTTTTTGCTGGCCTAAAAGATACAGCTGGAGACAAAGAGCCATAAAGGGAACACGTACAAAAATATATTGGCACCCACTTACTCTGGGCTCCAGCAGAGGGAGGGCAGAGAGAACTAGAGATGCTTAAGGAGACTTTGGGCCCCTGACTTTGAGGAGAGAACTGAGGGAGCAGCCAGCCTGGTCCCAGTGCTGACTCATTCCCCATACTGCAGGCAGACCACTCCCCTCCAAGTGGCATCAGCCTGAGGGAAAGCAATAGCCCCACCCACAGGAATTAATCTGCCCCACCCTTCATGCTTAAGCCTGATGGCTGATCACAGATGAATAGATTAACAATTAAAGGAGACAGACAAAGGTAGTAGATCTCTGGTAGTCTCCAAAAGACTGCCTAGGCCCAGACTGGGATGCGATCCCAGGGGCAGATAAATCTAAGAAGAAGAAAAAAACAAGAAAGTCACAAAAATAGGGAGATAGAGAAACAACCACCCATCAAAAGGAAAGGAGGAATCCCCAGAAAGAGTGCTAAATTAAATAGAGGAAAGCAAACTATCAGACATGGAATTCAAAATATGGATTATAGGGAAGCTCAATGAGCTCAGCAAGCTCAAAGAAAACTACAAAGAACTCCAGGGAAACTATAAGGAACTTACTGAGAATTACACCAGCATGAAAAAGGACATAGAAGCTATCAATAAGAGCCAGGAGGAAATGAAGAATACAATATCTGAATTGAAGAACACAGTAGAAGGGATTAAAAGCAGGTGAGAGGAAGCAGATGATTCAACCAGTGAGCTGGAAGACAATGTAGAAAAAAATTCCTAGACATTGCAACAAAATGAAAAAAGACTGAAAAAAATATGAAGTGGTTTTAAGAGAGCTCCAGGACAACATGAGACATAATAATATCCATATCATAAGAATACCAGAAGGAGAAGAAGAGGAGCAAAAGATAGAAAATCCGTTTGAAAAAGTAATGACAGAAAATCTCCCTAACTTGATGAAAGAAAGAGTCACTCAAGTCCAGGAAGAACAGAGAGTCCAAATTAGATGAACCTAAACAGGTCCACTCCAAGACACATCATAATTAAAATGGAAAAAGCAGCAAGAGAGAAACAGCTAATAACATAAAAGTGATCTCCGATATAACTATCATCATATTTCTCAACAGAAACACTACAAGCCAGAAGGGGATGGCAAAAAATATTCCAAACAATGGACAGCAATGGCCTACAACCAGGACTACTTTACCCAGTAAAGCTCTCATTCAAAATGGAAAGTGAAATAAGGAGTTTCCAAGACAAAAAAAAAGACTAAAAGAATACATCTCCACCAAACCAGCATTGCAAGGGATGCTAAAGGATCATCTTTAAGAAGATGAAAAACAGAGAGACAGAGAGGAACACAGGTACAAAGGGAGAAAATGACAATGAATAAGTACATATCAATAATAACCTTAAATGTGAATGGAATAAATCCACAATAAAATGACATGGAGTAGCTGAATGGATTAGAAAGCATGACCCACATATATGCTGTCTACAAGAGACTTACCTCATAACAAAAGATCTACACAGACTGAAAGTGAAGGGATGGAAAAAATATTTCAACACAAAACAGATTTCACAGCAAAGGCCATAAAAAGATACAAAGAAGGACATTTCACCAAAAAGATGTAACCCCTGAAAACATATATGCACTCAATATAGGAGCACCTAAATACATAAGAAAAATATTAAGGTACTTTAAGAAGAATATTTACAGCAACACACTCATAGTTGGGGACTTTAACACCCCACTGTCAACAAGGGACAGATCTTCGAAGCAAAGAAACACCAAGGATATTGAGGCATTGAACAACACTCTGGATCAAATGGACTTAATTGATATATAGAGAACCTTTCATCCCCCAAAAGCAAAATATACATTCTTTTCAAGTGCACATGGAACATTTTCAAAGATAGACCACATGGAAGGACACAAAACAAGCCTCAATAAATTCAAGAAAATTGAAATTATGTCAAGCATCTTCTCAGATCACAATGACTTGAAAATGGAAATCAACCTCAAGGAAAAAACTCAAAAAAATTCAAATTCATGGAGAATGAATAACATGCTATTACATAATGAATGGGTTAACAATGACATCAAGAAAGAACTCAAAAAGTTTCTGGAAACAAATGATAATGAACACACAACAACCCAAAACCTATGGGATACAGCAAAAGCAGTTGTGAGAGGAAAGTTCATAGCAATACAGGCCTACCTAAAAAGGATAGAAGAATCTCTAATAAAAAAATTAACCCTACAGCTACAAGAACTAGAGGGAGAAAAACAAAAAAAGCCCAAAGTGAGTAGATGGAAGGAAATCATCAAGATCAGAGCAGAATTAAATGACATAGAGACTAAACAAACAATCCAAAAGATCAACAAAAGTGGGAGCTGGTCCTTTGAAAAGATAAACAAAATCGACAAGACTTTAACCAGGCTCATCAAGAAAAAAAACAGAGAGGACCCAAATAAATAATATCAGAAATGAAAGAGGAGAAATCACAAACTGATGCCACAGAAATACAAAGGATTATAAGAAATGACTACGAACAACTGTATCACAAGAAATTTGACAACCTAGAAGAAATGGATGAATTTATGGAAACATATAATCTTCCCAAACTGAATCAAGAAGAAGCAGAAAGCCTGAACAGACCAATAACAACTAGTAAAATTGAAACAGTAATCAAAAAACTCCTGGCACACAAAAGCCCTGGACCAAATGGCTTCACAGGTGAATTTTACAAAACATTTAGGAAAGAACTAACTTTTATCCTTCTCAGACTATTCCAAAAAATTCAAAAAGAGGGAAAAATCCCAAACTGTTTATATGAAGCCAGTATTAGCTTAATTCCAAAACCAGGTCAAGATACAACGAAGAAAAAAAACTACAGGCCAATATCGCTGATGAACATAGATGCTAAAATCCTCAACAAAATATTGGCAAACTAGATCCAGCAACACATTAGAAAGATCATACACCATGATTGAGTGGGATTCATCCCAGGGATACAAGGATACGAGGATGGTTTAATATTTGGAAATCAAGAAATGTAATACACTACATAAACAAAATGAAAGACAAAAACCACATGATCATATCAATAGATGCTAAAAAAACATTTGATAAAGTAAAACACCCATTTATGGTGAAAACACTCAGCAAAATGGGAATAGAGGAAGCATACCTCAACATAATAAAGGCCATATATGAGAAACATGAAGCCATTATCATACTCAATGGGTAAAAACTGAAAGCATTCCCCCTAAGATCAGGAACAAGACAAGGATGTCCATTCTCTCCACGCCTATTCAACAGGGTCTTGGAAGTTCTAGCCACAGCAATCAGACAAGAAAAAGAAATAAAAGGCATCCAAATTGGAAAAGAGGAAGTAAAACTGTCATTATTTGCAGATGATGTGATAGTGTATATATAATATACTACAGATTCCACTAAAAAACTACTTGACCTAATAAGTAAATTTGGCAAAATAGCAGGGTACCAAGTTAATATTCAGAAATAAAAGGCACTTCTGTACACCAATAAAATATCAGAGATAGAAACCAAAAAGAAAATCCCATTTACTATAGCAACAAGAAAAATAAAGTACCTAGGAATAAACTTAACCAAAGAGATAAAAGACCTGTACTCAGAAAAGTACATAACACTGTAGAAAGAAATTAAGGAAGATACAAATAAATGGAAGCATGTACCATGTTCATGGATGGGAAGAATAAAATCATTAAAATGTCCATACTACCCAAAGCAATTTATGGATTCAATGCAATCCCTATTAAAATATCAATGACATATTTCACAGACCGAGAACAAATACTTCAAAAATTTATATAGAACCAAAAAGACCCCAAATAACCATTCCAATCTTGAGGAAGAGAAACGCAGTAGGAAGAATCACAATACCTGATATCGAACTATACTACAAGGCCACTGTAATCAAAAAGTTTGGTACTGGCATAAGAACAGACATATCAATCAATGGAATAGAATAGGGAGCTCCGAAATAAACTCAGGTCTATACGGTCAACTAATATTTGACAAATGGGGAAGGAGCATAAAATGGAGTATAAATAGCCTCTTCAGTAAATGGTGTTGGGAGAACTGCACAGGGACATGCAAAAAAATGAAACTAGACCACCAACTTACATCATACACCAGAATAAACTCAAGATGGATAAGACTTAAATGTAAGCCATGACACCATAAAAGTCCTAGAGGAAAACATAGGCAGGAATAGGCAGGATATCCTATGTAGCAATATTTTCATCAATATATCTCCTAAGGCAATGGAAATAAAGGAAAGAATAAACAAATGGGACTACCTCAAACTGAAGTGTTTCTGCTCAGTAAAAGAAAACATCAGCAAGATGAAAAGGGAACCAACCATATGAAAAAAACATATTTGTCAATGATACCTCAGACAAGGACTGATCTTCAAAATATATAAAAAACTTTTGTGACTCAACACCAAAGAAGAGAGACAACGCAATTAAAAAATGTGCAAAGGACCTGAACAAACACTTCTCCAAGGAGGGTACACAGAGGGTCCATAAGTATATGAAAGAATGCTCAACATCACTAGCTATCAGAGAGATGCAAATAAAAACCACAATGAGATACCACTTCATACCAGACAGATGGCCATTATCAAAAAATCAATAAACAAGTGCTGGCAAGAATGTGGAGAAACAGGAACACTAGTGCACTCTTGGTGGGAATGCAGACTGGTGCAGCCACTATGGAAAACAGTATGGAATTTCCTCAGAAAATAAAAATGGAACTGCCTTTTGAACCAGCAATTCCATTGCTAGAATTATACCCAAAGACTCCTGAAACCCCAATTCAGAAGAACCTATGCACCCCTGTGTTCATAGCAGCACTATTTACAATAGCCAGGTGCCGGAAATAGCCTAAGTGCCCATCTGTAGATGAGTGGATCAAAAAACTGTGGTACATTTACACAATGGAGTATATGTAGGAGAAGGAAAGAATGAACTCCTACCTTTTGCAACAACATGGAAGGAATTAGAGAGAATTATGCTTAGTGAAATAAGCCAGGCAATGAAAGACAAATACTATATGGTATCCCCCAATATAGGAAACTAATGAACAACACAAACAAAGGAGCAAAATAGAACTAGCGACATGTAAGCAAGGAGCAGACTAACAGTAACAAGGGGATGGGGTTGGAGAGAAGGGGGATCAGAAGGGAAGGGTCTAGTCAAGGAACTAGTATAAATGACCCAGGGACATGGACAATGGGGTGGGGAATGACTGTGGGAGAAGGTGTGGGCAGAGTAGGCAGAAGCAATGAGGGAAAAAGTGGGACAACTGTAATAGAAAAACAATAAAAAAGAAAAAGAAAAAAATTGAAATGTTATCTGTTTCTTTAGATGCTTATATTCCTTACCTGAAATAAGGAAAACTATATCTCCTGCAGCAGACACAATTAGTATCCTACTTCAGCATTCCCTGGGTTGACCTGAGTTTACCAGCAACTGTAAACATTTCTAGCAATATTCAGCGTTTTCTGCTGCAATGCTTATATGTGACTGTATACTTTTCTTTATTTCTATTTTTTCAAAAATTATTTTCTGACTAAGGATTTTATATGGCATCATGAATGCTTGCTCAGCTTCTAGAAGACAAATCACATGAGTATGAGAGTTTGGAGACATGATAGGGTGTAACTCTCAACTGATGAGTAACAGGAATTAGTAAATGAATTCCCCAATCTCCATTTCATCTGGTTTAGAATTGATCATGAACTACAAAACAACTCGATTTAAATTTCTAATAAACAACAAAGAAATTCTGGTATAAGTATGTCCTGTTAAATATTATTTTTGTCTACAATTCAAATTTAAATGGGCATCCTCACTACTTGCTAAATCTGGCAACCCAGATGGTTCTGAGTATTTTCTGTGTGTCCGCAGTCTCTCAGAGTCCTTCATGGGACTGAGCTCCAGCTCTGCAAGGCAGTAACTGCTCAGCAACACACGGAAGTTGTTGGATTTCCTTTCTCAGTTCATGACATCTGCTACATGGGATCACTTTCCAGACCAACAGTCTGAAATCAAGTCTTTGTCTTAGGGTTAACTTTGGGTAGAACCTAAAATTTATAAACTCTATATGGTTTTTGTGAGGAATAAATTAGACATACATTGTATCTGTATAACATATAAGTACCTGATAATTTATGGTGCTAAAATTTTTTTACTGGTTTTATTATTATTAAGGGTAAAAGAATAATAGGCTAGGACAACTTATGTTTTCAAAGACACATAGTTTTTGGCTGTAGAAAATTGTTTCAATTTTATAACTGTGTGGAAGCTTATCTAATGGTATAAAAATATTAAGAAATATTTTTCCAATATACAGAGAGAAACCAGCAGAGTCAAAAGGACCTGAACTGATTTTCCTAAATATATAGCTGGCACATTAGGAAAACAGTACAGATCTATGTGGTGTGGAATAAGAATCAGGCTTTGCAATTGAGAGTAATAAGAAATATTTTCCTTTCTGAGTTCAATTTATGAATTAGCTCTGCCATGCCTTCCTTTCTTTTTATATTTACCCTTAGGAAATCAAATTTATCTCTTGAATGGAAACCAAATGTTCTTTTTTTTTCATTGAATTTAGTATTTATATCATCTGATACCAGAAAAATAGCAAAGAAAATATAGATATTATAATTTTGTGTTTAATTAATTAATTAAGAAGAATGTATTGAATATATAAATCTACAGATTTCAACAGAATATGTTCTTTCACAATCTGGATATGTGAATTAAGTGTCCAAAAATAGGAAGGCAATAGTTAATTGTACCAAAAGTAGTAATATCTAGATTTGATTTATGTGGTTCTTAATTTTATTACATATGTGATAATAGCAGATGTTGGATAGTATATAAAAATGTCACTGATTTTATAAGTAAAAAAAAAGTGAGTTATACTTTTTATAAGCTTTTTATTGCTGTGTAATAAGTATCAAAAATTTACTTCCTTAAAATAATACACATGTATTATCTCACAGCTGTTATGATTAGGAGTCCAGGGATAGGTTAGCTGGGTCCTCTATCCAGGGTCTCACCAGGCGAAATGTTAGTCATGGCTGCAGACTCATCTGGGGCTCAGGGTTACCTTCCAAACTCACTGGTTGTTTGGCAGGATTCAGTTTCTTATAGGACTGAGTTCCTCATTTAATTGCTCTCTAAGGGCCGGGTGCTACTCCCAGCTCCTGAGAGACAATTTACAATATGGCTGTTGTTCTTCAGTGAGGATAGGAGAATTTCCATTGCTTCTCATCTTTCTGGCTTATTTTATCTCTGACCTTCAGATGTTTTGTTTTGTTTTGTGTTTTAAGAGCTCATCTGATTTGGTCTGGCCCATCAAGGCTAATCTTCTATTTGATTAACCTAGGGTCAATTTATTAGGGCTCTGAATTCTATCTAGAAAATCCTGTCACCTTTGCCATATATTGTAATCTAATTCTGGAATTAAAAACCCATTATTTCACTTGCTTGCACTTGAATGAAGGAGATCATGCAAGGCATGTACACCAGGAGGTAGGGATCCTGGAAGCCACCTTGAAATTCTGCTTTCAATGGAGTTCTGTATCCATTATGTTTATCTATACAACATTGAGCGATTTACCTCTCTTGCCTCTGTCTTTCCATTTGTAAAATTATGTAATTGTACTAAGTAATTCTGCTAGGAAACTTATAGCTTTGACATTCTAAAATTCTATGGTGGGGAGAGAGTCTAAAAGCTATCAACAGCGATAAAGGATAGGTGTGCAGATTTCTAACAGTTTACGGTTCCCTCTAATTGTCTCCCAACAGTTTCAGAAGCTTGCTTTAGATTCAGAAAGTTGTGAGTAAGCAAGTAAATAAAGAAATCAAATTAAGTATTTAAATAAATTCAGAGTAAACATTTATTGCCCATTAACTCCTCATTCAACCGATATGGGATTAAAATCATAATATGCAACATTATTCATTGAACTATAATCATTATGGAAATTTAGAAATTTGAGAGGTTTGACATAGCAGATAGTAAAACTGACTAAAACTCTAAAAGTTGAGGTATTTTTAATGGCCCGTCATATAAAATGACAAGTTTATGTTGATACATAATCTGTCAAATTTCAAAATTGTATTTCTAAGCTAATAAATGGTTTATAAAACCTGACTTGAAGTATATCATAGTAGTATATGAATATTAGAAAGATGAAAGAATACATAAAGCACGGATACAATAAACTTCTCTAGAGAAAGTTTAGCAATTTTGCCAGAAAACAGATACCTCTTTATAAATTCCAGAAAGCATAAGCTCTCCTAGGAAAATAATTAAGATGGACTGGGATAGCATGGTTTTCTCTTCCATCATAACCCCATTTAGAGAATTCTCTACTTGATTTGAAATACCAGGTGGTCATAAGCAGCTCCTCTGTCAGCTCCACAATCTGCACTTCCCTTTTACATGGTATTCCAAATAACTGGTTTTCAAATGGTTTTCTAAAAGTGTTTTACAGGATTAACTCAAGACAATGTGGCACTGCATGGCATTGGAAAAAATAAAATCACAGGAGTGATCCTGGGCCAACAGATCTTATTCAATTTGGACAGATTCATAGCCAAAAGGAAAGTACAAATCCTTCAATAACATAAAGAAAACGGCAGTAGTAATCAGCTCGGAGATCTTTGAGAGGCTTATGCAGTGACCTGCCAACTAGCTTTGGTCAGAGTAAAAAGTTAATCCTCCTGGGTTGAATTAAGAGTTGCTAGAAAACTTCTGAGCTACTTGAAATCATTGTATTATTTATAAAGAAAAGATAAGGAGGGTTGAAGAAGTGGATGTAAAGGTGATGTAGGTTGCCAGGTAAATAGTCATAATAGAGGACTCCTTTATTCACGCTCCACCAGGCTGACTTTCAAAAGGGATTTGCTATCCGGCTTCCTGGCTGACTGCCAGATTCATTGGTCTTGCTGCCAGATGTGTTTTGACTCACAGGGAACGAGAAAGCTTGAAATGCCTTCCCGTGCGCTCTGCTGTACTTAGAAAAGGCAGGCAGTCACGAAATGTCAGGAGCACAGTGCTGCACTCATACTTCCAAAAGTCACCCTAACATCAGTCATTTAACGAGTGGCATAGTTCAGAAAATGTATACATAGGAGCTCTTTCTCAAGTGTTATTGAGATCTCTAAATTTTCCATTGTTGATAAGAAAGTCATTTCACTAAGTTACTCTTCTTTTCAATTTAGTTGATGACAGTCTATTGGTGGGGTTGGGGGAAGAAAATGACGTTTTAAAGAAGAAATTATATATAAAATTGCTATAGTTGCAAGAATAGGCACTTGGGAGGTAGTAAATTGTGTTGACAATAACAAGAAATCATGAAAAACAGACAGTCTGAACTTAAATCTGGGTTCTTCTATATCCTGGGGATCCTTCAGCAAATTTACTGCTTGAATTTTGGCTTCTATACTTAATGATAACAGTGGTGAACACAATTTTTGTTGAGTTAGATTTAACACTTGTTTTTGACAACCTTTTGGCATCTGAATCCAAAAATGATCTCAGTTTTTCTCTATCATGTCAACTTTTTAAGATACAGGATACCCTCACTTTGTCCCAAAGATCATACAAAATGTACAAAGGAAAACAAAGAAAAAATTACCTGAATATACTGTTTATTTAAAGTTATTTTATTCATAGAATGCCTATATATTGTTACTGTATGTCAAATTGTGTACAAGTTGTCAAGTTCTGCTACCAAACATACATATTAAGGTATTTTATCTTTTCAAATGACAGGGTAGGAAATACCACAATGAGGTACTTGAAACAGTCTCTTTCAGCTGCCAAAGCTTTCACAATTTGCTTCATGAGACCCAGTTTTATGTGCAGAGGTGGGAATATAATGTTCTTTCTGTCTACAAGTGGCTTGTGTAGAATGTTTGGATCACCAGGTTGAGGTCAGATCATGGAGGCCAATTTGACTCCACCCAATGCTTCTCACAGCTCTGCTGTCCCACATACACAGAAGTCAGGGATACTTGGTACATCCACATTGCTGACCAAGAAGGAAGTAGAACATTTTAAAGTCAACACAGATGATCCAATTGTGCTTATGATATTGCAACAGATCAATGATTCTCTTTGTGTCTTCATATTCTTCATGAAAAAAAACTGACTGGCCAATTGGGACTTCACCAAATTAATTGCCATTGTGGAGAAGGACACACTTCAAGTTCCATTTTGAGCTATCAATGAACAGTTGCCATTCAGTTGCATTATTGATTGGAATTCCCAATTCCTCCATTAAACCATGCATGTTATGGCAATACACAAAGCCATCATCACTTCATAAGTACTGCAGAAATGCACTTTCTTTTGATTGAAAGTAGGATACCTTTACTCCTTTTTCAAGCAAGTTTTTCTTATGCAGTCTTGATGCTAGGAGTCTGAGGCCTTTTTGGATAGCCCCAAATCTCATGCCAAATCATTCAACTCATGCTGATCAAATCCCTTACAAACTGAGTCATCTTCAATTTCAAAATCTTCATCGTTGCTGTCACTTAGTTTTTCGCCATACTCCTATTTTTTGAAAGAGGGTAGTTCAATGAAAACTGGCACTGGGATTTCAGCTGAATGAGTCACTGGATGTACAGCTGATGTTAGACTAGGAAACTCTATCTTACATTTATTTTTCTTGTTATATCCTGACGTTTTCACTACACAAAAGTAACAATCACTTGAATGATCTCTGGGCTCTCACCAAACGATTGGTATACCAAATGTCAATTTATCGCATGTTCCCTTTGTCCACATCCGTAAACTCTTGACACATTGCTTGCACACTTTGTGAGGAGCCCAAGACTTATCTTGATCACCAAGTTTTACTTTAAAACATGCAAAATAGGCTTGCCTGACAAATGCACTGTTTATCCTTTGACTGGGAATGGTGAAACTGCCACAGACAGAACAAAATGAATCAGGGTTGTTTAGGCACTTACAATGAGAAATAGCAGAGGCAGACATGATCTGAAGGAAAGGAAATAAGTACATATGTAAATTAAAAAATAAATTCTGCTCATTCCTTGTATACAGACAAGAACTTGGACTACACTTCGAAATATGATTCACTATATAGAGCGGTACACAACCTCTCACCACACTGGCTCATGTGTAACTGAATAGCCTAGACAAGTATGAACCTGTCGCTGGTCTCCAAGGTTGTCTCCCACCCCTCCCCACTTGAAGGAGGTTTGTTCTCAGCCAACAGGAGAGCACTAGTGCTTCCCTTGATCCAGGTTCAATCCAGCCTAGCGTGGTCACATTAAGATAAACTGTAGAAAAAACATGATGTGATAGAAGAAAACTACTGCAGTTTTGAAATCAGCAGGCCTATTTCAGTCTAAAACAGCTGAAAAATGAAACTCAACAGGAATTATGTTAACAATTCTTCCCCTGTGTAATAGTAGTCTAATAAATTATTAAATATTACATAGCAAAATATATCCCTTTTCACCCTGATAAAGCTGTAACCATCCAACACTTTAGATCACTTTTCTCATCTTTTAGTTCTTCATAGCCATTATCATTACATTCAACATATAATTTACTTATGTATTTTGCATTCAACATATAGTTTATTTATGTATTTTGTTTATTTTTGATTTCTCCTTCCCAAAGAGCTGTAAGCTCCATGAAGAGAGAAAAGGTATTTTTGTCTACTTTGCCAACAGCTTTATGTGTAGGACCTAGAATATTATTTGACACATAGGAATGGATCATATTTATATTTATTGAACAAATAAATCAATTCCAGTTTCACAGTCTTGTGGGAATAAAATGTAATGACATATGTAAAGAATCAAACCCATAGGACCTAATAAATATCAGTCCCCTCTTTCATACCATTAATAGGCCTTTGTAAGCATGTGTAAATTTCCACTTCCCTGCTATATTGTGAGTTCTGAGGATGCAGGTACTTATTTCATATCTCTATATACGCATACCCATCACCTGGCAAAGGGCTTGGCACAGTATTCAGTAACTATTTATGAATTAATGAGTGCATAATATTGCAATGAGCATATAATCCATAAATAATTTAAGCAAAAAAGAATGAGCCATACCTGAAAACATAAAGTACATCCTTCTAGTGAAGGTAATAAAATAATCATTCAGTTTCTTGGTGAAATAATCTATGGCTTTCTTTAGATAGTTAGAGTCAGAGGTTTTGACATTTCACAAAACAAGGCAGAATATATTGTAAGTCATGTTAATATTCTACATTCCACCTATTATTTCCCAAAAAATGCATGTTTTATGTTAAATTTGTATTGATTGCATAAATATTTATCACAGTCCCTTATATAGGTATTTTCCTTGTAGGAAATAGATCAAGATATGTTGTTGTTTTTTAAAAAACATTGGAATCTAGTCTTTCTTTCTTCCCTTGAAACCAATCTGCTAGAAATAAGAGTACAAGAAACAACATTGTTTTATTAATCACCACAATCCAACTGCAGATACTAAACTTTAATGAAGCCAGGAAAACCTGAAGAGCCACAGTTCCAACTAGATTTGTCTCTTTGGTTAAGACATATGTTAAGGGAGTTTCACATTCTCAGCTGCATTTGCTGAGAGAAAATTCAAAACAGATGAAATCATAGTCTCAAGTGTATGGCAACATTGCCAATATTCCAGACTGTCTTAAATATAAAAGTACATATATTAACATAATGAGAAAAGCATTAAGATTAGTCCAGGGCTAGTTCCCTCAAAGGTTCTAAGATTTGGAGACTTGCTATCATGAAGTCTAATAGTAGTTAGAGACTAGGGCATTCCAGAAGCAGAAATATAATTTGGATGGGATATGAAGTTAAAAGGCTGTAATATGTTGGAGAGGTACATTAGCAAGAAAATAACAAGATCTCAGTTGTTGAAGTATTGAAATTCCAGAAAGTTCTCTAAGAAAGGAAATGGGTACAGGAAAATTAAGTAAAATTCAGTTATCAGGACAGAAACTACACATCAGTTAGCGACAAGAGTGACTATGCTAATTCCAAAGTTTTCTTCAGTTCTTATGAATATTTCATCCTGAGTTTGGTACTAGGATGAGTCTGAGCTGGGAGTAAAATGGTCATAGCTTTTGTATAAACTTAATGTAAACCTGGACTTCTAAAATATGAGGTCTAGCAAGTTTAAAAGATATGGCCAATCATACATATATAATTCACAACAGAAAGAATTGGACATGAGTCTTTTAAGAATCTCTGCAAGAAAAAAAATTATGCTATTAATTTAGAAATCACATTTGTAGAAAGTACATATTTTAAAAATCAAAGATAATTTTTATTTTGAAATAATTTCAAACTACAAAAAAGTTGCAAAACTAATACAAGTACTTTCCCCCTAAGACATTTGAGAATAAGTTGCTGAGATGATGAATCATCTCCACCTAATACTTCAGTGTGTATATTCTACAAACAAGGACATTATTCTATGAAAAGACAATAAATGGTGAAAATAATAAAATTAACTTCAATACATGGTTACCATTAATTTTAGACCTTATGCAAGTGTTGCCTATATTCTTAATAATGTTGAAAGAAAGATGTGCCAACATCTCAGGTCATGTGTATTTGTTTACTTCTTGTTAGATTCCAACCTGGAATACTTCTTCAGTCTTTCTTAGACTTTTATGATTTGAGACATTTGCATATTGCATAACTAATTTTGTAGAACATTCCTCAATTAGGGTTTATCTGATCAATCATCAATAGTTTCAGATTGTGCATTTCAGGCATATTTGTCACAGGTATAATGGTTTGGTTTTCTTCCTTGCATCTTGTCAGCTCCCATGTGATTTTAAGTTTTCCATTATTTGAGACCTTAACTTTGTTCATAATTTATAATAAATATAGAGAAATTATAAAGTAACTATGTTGTTTTGCCTATTTGTCAGTTAATTACTTATAATTACTTATTTTATTAATGCATTTATTCATGTTCCACCATTTTAAGGAAGGTTCTTAAGTATAGATGGTATTATGCAGCATTTAAAAGTTTTATGTGAATTCATTAACATCAAAGGCATAATTATTTACCTACAACTGGGTGAAATTTCATGGAACAGAGTGAAAACTTAACATTTAATTATAACTTTTAAAAAACCTACTAATTTATATTATTCAATTTCTATGGTTATTATTTTGCATGCTCACTGCTATAAGACTTGATGAAATCAGATTCCACTCACATCTGCTTCAACTGCTTACAGTGATGCATCCTCAGATGCCATTCAGTGTGCAATATTCAGTGTATATCATGCCATTCTCCATTTAATTTACTTACAGATCTAAGTTCTTCTGGTTCATGTTATATAATTTTCAATTACCAATAAATAAGTGCAATCTTTTTCTTGGCAATCAAAGATAAGGAGAAATATATAAGAAAGTTTGGCTTCATGAATACCAGGTATTCCTCTGACTCCTACAGTGTCCCCAAATAATAAATCTGGAGCTGAAACTACTTCTTAAATCATATTATCTGAAGGAATTGTATGCCTCTAGTCTTTCCTGACTTTTATATTTTCATGTGTGCTTTGAAATTTTGTTTCAGTCACCAAAAGTTCAAAAAATTTTGGACCTGTGAGTCCTATGTTTATCATACTTCTATAAACTCATAAAAATGACAAAATGTGTTTAAACATGAGCCCCGCATTGCTTTAGGTCCAGGGTTTATTTGGTTATTGTATATTACTTTAATCTGGGTGTAATATACAACTTTCTATTTTTTCAAAATTAGCACAGATAACTCCCCTCTGTCCATTTTTTTTCTGTAGTACCAAAAGCTGGTTTGATGAATATTTAAACAAATAGTTCCTGATAGTGCTATAAGAAATATTTCTAAAGATAAAATACTTCACACTTATGAATGGACTAACCAGTGTCCTTGACTGCTATAAGTTTCTATGATACTTTGATGATAGGTAGTGTAGCACAGCTGTTTGTAAACAAAGATATAGTAGGCACTTTCATATTTCCTTGATAAATTCCATTCCATTTCCTTAATATAGTAGGTATAATACTGTATGAAAATAATGTAATGTGAGTTAATTACAATATGGACAAGATGGCAATGAGATTACATTTTATTATTGTATACATCATCCATGACTGAGGTTGGGGGCTGGGAGAAGAGTGCTAGTAGCATCTATGGATGCTGCTAAAAACCCTGCAGTTTACAGGAAAACCCCACAATGAAGGATCATTCTGTCCCAAATGTAAATGGTGCCAAGGATGAGAAACTCTGCCAATGCCAACGATCATTTAGCTCTTTGAGGTGTTCCATATGGCCCCAATATTGATTATATGTGCAACACACATTCTATATTATATGTCATACCATCTCAAATATATTTGCACCTTCTTCAAGTGAAAATCCAAGTAGTTCTTTAAAATCAAAACTAGAAGGCTGCAAAACATAGTCACTGTGTTTATGATTCTGGGATTCAGACTATCTGGGTTCATATTCTGCCCTGACTATGCATTAGCTATATGGATGTACATTGGCAAATCAACTTTCATGTTATATTTTCCTCATAATTAAAATTAAAACAGTGACCCCCACCTCCTAAAGTTGTTGTGAAGATTTGCTATAAACCACTTCCTGGAACCTCAAAGCTCTATGTAAGTTACTGCTTCTATATCATCATCATCATCATTGTCGTCATCATCAACGTCATCATTATTATTTCCAAAAAAGGTTACTCCTTGCAGAGTTTCCAGGATTCAATTCAATACATAAGGACGCTTTAAAGTCTGTTTCATGCATAATGTCCTATGGAGGAGCTTCCCCAGGCAAACATGTAGAATTGGCATGTTTTTCTTCAGGCAGTCAGGCTCAATCTCTATCTCTTAATGGAGATATTTTTCTGATTTGAATGTTTAATCAGTTTTCCCCATTCTCTACAGACTGTTGTGGAGACCTTGTTCTGGACTTCCTGGGGCTTTTCTCACAGATGGATCTACTTAATCCCTAACATTAGATAGTGTTGTTTTGTGGCTATAGCTAAACTGTACTAGAACCATGGAGATATTGGACTTAATACCCTCCATTTACTGGTTTCTAAATTGAGAAGTGTGCTAAAACCTTTACTTGGGGAACTTGAGTCTCTAAAATGTGATCTTTTTAAATTCAATTATTCTTGTCTAAAATGGGACATATTAGCTAAAGCATGCACTTTTGTTCTATATGTTACATGCAGAATGAAATCAAAATCATCTTTTTAAAGTCAAGCCTCTTTCTATTTTTATAACTCTCAATGCATTCTTGTGCATTTTGACTTGCTTTTGGTACATAAACTGATAGACTATAATAACCATTAATTCCATTTTATCATTTGCAGGATTATATAATTTAAGTGTTCTTAGGTAGTCATAGATTTCTAAAGTTTATTCTAAGTTTTTTATTCCACATTTTTGCTTCTTAGTCTCATTGTATATACCAGAGAATAAAGCAGAAAGATATAATGTAGTAATATGAAACCAATACCACTTTTATAGGACAGAAGTGAAGAGATAATCTGTTCAATGATGCCTTATCAAAAGAATCTTAAAAACACCTTTTAAGTGTTGTTAATAAATGTGTTACACAAAATACTTAAGAAAGCATGAAGTAGTTAATATGTTATGCAAAGAAATATTGTCTTAGTCCATTCAGGCTACTATAACAAAATACCATAGAAGGTGGCTCATAAACAACAGAAATTTCTCTCTCATACTTCTGGTGGCTGCAAGTTGAAGGTCAAGGGGCAGCATCAGGCTAGTTCTGGTGAGAGATCCCACTTCCAGGGTGCAGACAAGCAACTTCCTATCATATGCTCACATGGTAAGAAGAGAGTGAGCCAGCTCTCAGGACTCTTATAAAAGAACTAAACCCATTCATGTGGGCTCCACCTTCAAAAGTGTTACATGGGATACTGGTTTCCACAAATAAATTGGGAGCAGGGATACAAACATTCATTCCATCACAAATATGCTACACAAAATTTTGCATAAGGCACATTTTGTTTGCTTGTTTATTTATACCATAAACTTAGATACTAGAGCAGAAAAAAGGTCCATCAGAATTTTAATAAGCAAAAGCAGGTTATCTTGTGATCTAATATTTTTCTGTGGAGCACAGATCAGAAACAGGCCATCACCAAAAGTATAATTTTATTGTAACTGATATAATGTACTTTAATATTTTACTTTCTTCACTCATCCTGCCAGACGAGTAATTTGTGTGGACCACATAAACTTTCTTTCTGAAACTACCTCTAAAAGTTTTAAGTAACAGGAAAAAAAAAAAAAAAACAAAGCCAGGCTATTCACCCATCAATCCATCCATCTGTCTGTCTGTCTATCTATCAGTATACCAATCAATCTAGTCCGCCTAATTTGATTTTGTAGCACACTCTTTAGAATACTTTGTAGCCCTATGTTTATTCTCTATAAACAAATCTGCTCTCTAAGGGTATTAAAGAATCTGTGCTACATTTACATAATATATAGCTTCTCTGTTCATCTTATTTATAGGTCTAGGTGCACATTCTGATTTGGTGTACTCAAATATAATAATCAGCTCATGCACATGAACATTGGTGTCACTTTTTAAATACTATCTAACATATATTGAGTTCTTACTACTTGTCAGACACTGGTTTTAAGGGTCTTAATAGGATTAAATAAATTCTCAGAACATTCTAAAGTATGTATATTCCTTTTAATTCCATTTTGGCACAGAGTTAAGTCAGTTGCCAATAACTAGTAACTGGCAGAACCAAGTACTAAGTAAGCCTAGGCATACAGCCCTGATTCCTCACTTTTATGGCTACAAAATGGATTCTTTCCCAGGATTGGGTAATTCTATCTGAGACAGCATTTTCCCCCATCTATACCTTGAGGCAAAGGCTATTTTGAGTACATAACATGGGGTAGATGTCAGATTTATTTTTCAACACATTCCCCCTATTCAGCTTGTCAGGGGAAGGAATTTATGGAAGAGCCCAATTAATGAACATCTCTGCTGTTATTTTATACAAAATAGAGTCCTCCATCAACATCACTAATAAAATAAAATTACAGAATGAAGATAAGGGACTCTAATTGGCTCAAAAAAAGAAAAAAGAAAATGTGTGGATTCAAATACTTACAGTTATAAAAAAGCCAAAATATTTCTGAATTTAGACACAAAGTCTGTACTATAAGGGATCTCCACCATTTTTCTAAAGTGAGCACAAGAGAATGGATACTGGCAAAGCTTCTGAGGGACAGATCCTGGATGGAACAGCTACTGTTGCTGACTGAGGAAATCATTCCAGTGACTAGGAAGTTAATAAACTAATGCCGATAAGATTTGCTATTCTTCTGCATGATATGTTATGTCCTGTGGACTACTCCAATTTTGACTAATGTGCTACTTAAAATAATATTTTTTGCAGAATCAAATGCTGACTTTTTATGTATACTTTTCATGTTCATTTTTAATTAGAATGTGTTCCATATACATAATTTACCCTACTCCCTATAAAGACTAAATTATAAAATATGAAGGCATTTGAAAAGAATTCACATAATCTTCCAATAGAAACTAAAGAGTTTTTGAAATGCACACAGAGATATATTGAGCAATCTGTTTTATTATTCAAATTACAATTTTAATAAAAAATTATGAAGGAAAGACATGGTTCTCAATTTATTAAGACAAACTCCAACAATTTTCAATTAAAATGAATAATTTTATTAAAAGATTATAGTAAAATATATTCATATGTTTTATTATAGATTAAGGAGTTTTAAGGAAAAAAGAAAAGATAGAAAAAGAAAAAATGAAGAAAAAAATTATTGTACTGAAGCAAGCCTATGGGATAAGAAAAAACACATATAATTAATAGATACATATAATGTGCAAGCTATAAATACAATCTGTGAGTCAAAAAGAATTTAGATAGTAAGCATCTAATGAAAGTATTCTGAAAAGAGGAGAAATATAAAATCAAGCATGAAATGAGATATAGGACTCCTCGAGAGACACTTAAAGACAAAACAAAAAGACAACAGCTGCAATGGAACAGAAAATATTCAATCTGTTGAATTTTCTAGTTGTCAGCTTGGTAAGAGCATGCTTTGAAGAAAGTTATATTCTCTATCAAAATTAAGTAAGCTTACTTTCATCTTATAATGTTGCTTTTTTTTAATTGAAATTAAAAGCAGCCTACAATTTCAATCACTCTTTCCTGTGACAGCTCTTCAAATACTTGAGACAGCTATCAAATAATCCCTTAGTCATTTTTTGCTGAACAAATATTTTCTGTGCTCAAATATATCTTGTATGAAAATTTTCTAACATAAACAGGGGGAAAATTACTATTAACTTTTTGTAAATAGTAATGGGCATTTTTTGTTGTTTTTCATTGTAACTTCAATAGAAATGTGTCCAAAGATAAGCTTACCTGTTTAATATAATTGAAAATCATTTATGTTTTTATATACAGTGGTGGATAAAAGCAGGTTTTTAGCTGTGGCTACACAAAACTTTTTATTCTTGTATTATTATTTATTAATTATTGTATTATTTATTTGTATTACAACTGTAAACCTACTTTTGCTCCCTCCTGTATTTGACACACAATAAAAAGATCATGTTTAAATGTTAGACTTGTTTAATTCAATAAATATTGACTTCCTGAGAAAAGTCACAGAGGTGAATATTGCTTAGGGTAAGGAAAAGAAATCAACAGTTTCTACCACTCAAGAAATCATAATCTAATGCAAAAAGGCAGACTATGATGAAGGCTAAAGATTATGACGGATGTAGGGTCAAATTGTTTTAGAGACAAAATTGAAGGCCATGCAAACCAGTCCAGAGCAGTAAGAAAAAAAGGGAATACTAGGAAATTCTTGATCCATGAATACAAGCTAATTGAATAGTGATGGAATGGGAATTAAGAATTGTTCAAGTAAGAAGAAGTACCACATGTAAAGATCAGAAATGTGTGTGTGTCTGTGTGTGTGTGTGTGTGTGTAATAGACATAAAGTAAATGTTGCAATAAATTCTAATCAGTTTGTATTATAAAACCAAACAGTGATTTCATAAGCAACAAGCAGCAACAAGTAATGCTTAAACAAAGATCGAGTAATGAATTACATAGTATGCCATATTAAAATATTTGGAATTTCATGAGTAAACTATGGAGGGATATAGAAAGAAATGTAGCCGAAAAGAAATATTGTCATATTTGTGTTTTAAAATGTTTTATTTTAAGAGCATCTCACTTATTAGGAGGATTGGTTGGAGGTTATTCTTCCTGGAGACATGAAAAAAAAATCAAAACAAAAGTCTTTTGAGATAATTTACACTAACAAAAAATATAACTAGATAGAGACAGTGGAAATACAGAGAAAGAGAACTACTCAAAAATGATTTAAAATTGATGAAATTACATGCATAATTGGAATAGGAAGATGATTCCATGTTTTCTCATTTGCTTGGTAGTGTGTTTTATTGAAATAGAATATATTATAGGATAACGAAGTTTATAGGGGAATTGGTAAATTTAGATGTTTGGGGTTCTCTATACTAATTGTAGTGGAACTGGTTTTATGGAGCTGAATTACAGGACACAAGTCTGGTCTAAGAATGAAAATTGGGAAACATCAGCACATAAGCAGGGCTTGAACCATGAAACAGCATGAGCTTTTCGTCATCAATAACTTATAGATTAAAAGAAGAGAGTTAAAGCTAGAGCTCTGTAAAACAAAGACAATTAAAAATGGTAAAGGAAGCTCAGTGAAAAAAAGTGGTCAGAGAAATAAAAGAGAAACTAGGAAATAATAATAGGCATTACAGAATCCAAAGTAAATGAGTCTTTCCAAAGGGTATAACCAATAAAATGTCTCAGAGAAGACAGAAAAAAAATACAAGAAACTATTGAATCATCTCTATTGATTAGGATAAACATTGAAAGATTGGTGATGATCTTATCAGAAACAATCTTAGTAGAAAAATGTATAATCAGTTTTCATACAATATTGAGAACTGAAGAAGTAAAATAGTGTATTATCTACTTTCAGTAGTGTTTTCTTTTTAATTTAAGGGCAAGTGGTACATTATATGTGCTACTAGATAGATGTTCAGCTTCCCCAAGGTCTCACATGGTTGTATAAACTGGGCAAAGTTGTCATAGTCAATTGGTTGACAAACAGTTTTATTTTTGCACCAGAAAATATTTTGATCAAGCAAGGCTAAATCATTCTATTCAAACTTTTAACAAATTAGAACATATTTATACACACACAAACACACACAACTATCAAATTATATTTATAATAAAAATACCATGGATTTTTCATATTTTTGTGACACTTTTACAATTTTGATTCAGATACCTTCTTCTTGAATCCTTACTCCCACCAGACCCTATGCTTCTATCACTTATATACATTGAGCACAGCTATTGTTTTTTTTTTATTTAATTTTTATTGTATTTCTTTCTAATACTATTTAGTCCCCTTACACCCTCTGCCTAGCTATTACCACACTGCTTTTTTTCAGATTTTTTTCTTTCTTGTGAAATATATCATACAAAGAGAATAAGAATATAAAATATACTACAGAAAACACTTGTGTGCATGTCACCCAGTTTCTTAAATCTTAATTTTTATGCAATTTTGCTAGGAGAGTGGAACATCTCTGCCTGTTTGCCAGAATTTTCTGCTTTTGATAGAAAAATGTTCACAGTAAAATTCTACCTCTCTCATTTCTTAATTTTTCTACTTTTTTGTTGGAAATCAGCATCCCTAGTTGATAAATTCATTCTGAAAACACATTTTAGGTAAGTCTCTCCCTGATTTAGAAATGGGAATCCATATAAGGTGCGTGTAAATATTTCTCCTGTCATCTTTTTATTAGTTGAATTGTGTTCCCAAAGAAGATAATTTAGAAGTCTTAATCCCCAGTGTATCAGAATGTGATCTAACTTGGAAACTGAGTCATTGTAAGTATAATTACTTAATTTAAAATTACATCATATTAGAATAGGGTGGGCCCTTGGTTTAATATGCCCTGTGTCCTTATAAGAAGATGATATAAAGACAAGAATACATATGTCTATGTGACAAGAGAGACAGAGAGTGAAATGTGCATCTACAAGCTAAGGAATACCAAAGACTGCCAACAAACAGCAATAGCTGTGAAAGGCAAGAAAAGATCCTCCTCTACAGATTTTAAAGAGAGTATGGCTTTGTTGACAGCTTAATTTTATACTTATAGCCTCCAAAACTGTGAGACAATAAATTTTTGTCATTTTAAGCCACCTGTTTTATGGTACATTGTTATGGAAGCCCTACGAAACAAATATATCAGTTCATTCAAAAATACTTTTTAGTGCTATATGCCCACCAGACATAAAGCTAAGAGTCATAAATAAGGAAAACAGACATAGTTCCAATTATTAGGAACTTTACAATAAACAAGGAAAGTCACTAGATGCATATTATTACAAATTGTGATAATACTTTGAAGAAAAACTAAAGTACAATGGGTGATAATAATAGATGGACCTTATGTAGATTGGGTGATCAAAAATAACCTGCCTGAAAAACTAGAGTGAAGGCTAAGACATAAAAGTATGGGAAAGATCAATTCAACCTGAAGCATTCGCAGAGTCAAAGTCCAGAGGCAAGAATAAAAGCTTACCACAAAGACTTTAAGAAATGAGTAAGATGCCTAAATGTTGCAATAAGTAGAATGATGTGAGTTAGTAGAGGTCCAATCCATGACTTACAGGTGACATTAAGAAATCTAGATTCTAATCTGAGTGCAATTTGAAGATATTAAAGAGTTTTAAGAAGTAACATAATGAGACTTCCAGCCAAGATAGAGGCCTAGACTGACACGCTACATCTACCTCCACAACTAAGAAGAAATACATCGACTGAAAAATGAGAAATAACCAGAAGTTCCAGAAAATAAAGCTACATGGAAGTCCAACATATGAAGTTATAAGCAAGTGGTGCTCATCCAGATGGGTAGAAGGGGCAAAATCTAGGTGGAGAGGCCAAGCTGTGCTGGCAGCAGCAACTGCAGTGACAGCAGTGGAACGGCAGTAAGCACAGACACCCATATTTAAAAAGAGGCGAGAGACACCTGGGGAGCACCCTCAGCTGGAGACCAGACCCATCAGCTCATGATTCCAACACTGGGGAAGGCAGATCCCCATTGCCTCAGACTGTTAAGGCCAGAGGGGGTGGGGACAGAGGAAGAAGTTGCTAGTGTCTCAGTGGAGAGTAAATGGCAAAAATCCATCTTGGACCTCTGCCCCCACACAAAACACCACAGCATGGTGAGAAGGGTCACCAGGTAGTGATGAGGGCATGGGATTCTGCCCCCTATAGTGTATGAGGTGTGACAACCCTGCCAGGAAGCAAAGGTAAACACAAAATGGTCAGAAAGGCAGCGATCATGAGAGAGATCCCAGTCATGCAGCTGACCAGACAGCAAATATCTGATCTAAAAGATCAGCAGATAGGAAATTTTTCTGAGGCTCAGTTCAGAGCTTTGGTTATATGAATGCTTACAGACCTGACAGCAGATCTTAAGCAAGACAGGGAAGGAATGAAGGCTAGCCCTGCTTAAATGAACAAAAACATATATGAAACAAGCGGTGAGGGAAAGAAAACCAGGGGTCAAATCAACAAATCAGAACACAGGGAAGAAACAAATAGTCAACCAATGCAGAAAGAGGAAACAAAAAGTGAGGAAAATGAGGAGAGGTTCAGAAACCTATGGAACAGCTATAAGCGGGCCAACATCTGAATCATAGGGTTGCCAGAAGGTGAAGAAGAAGAACTAGAAACTGAAGAATTATGTAAAAAAATAATAAAGCAGAACTTCCCTAACTTGGGGAAGGAAATAGACTTACAGGTCCAGAAAGCACAGAGAGTTCCAAAACAACTGGACCCAGGGAGAACCACACCAAGACAAATTAGAATCAAAATGTCAAAAATTAAGGATCAAGAGAGAATCTTAAAAGCAGCAAGAGAGAAGAAGAGAATGATGTACAAAGAGGTCCCAATAAGATTCTCAGCTGATTTCTCAAAAGAAACTGCAGCAAGAAGGGACTGGCAAGAATTATTCAAAGTAATGAAAAACAAAAACCTACAACCACGATTACTCTACCTAACTGTCATTCAGAATAGAAGGGCAGAGAAAGTGCTTCCAGGACAAAGTACAACTGAAGGAGTTTATCAGATCCAAACCACTGTTATATGAAATGTTAAAGGGACTTGTTTAGGAGAAGGAGGATCAAAACTATGAACATTAAAATGAAAACTGTATCACAACAACCAACAACAGAAGCAAGGGAATAGAAACAAAGGCAAACTAAGTAGGCAATGAGAGTGGAAAAAGATTTATAGGTATGGGGGATATTTTGGGGTGAGGTCAGCTGGGAGGGGGAAGGGGGAAAAGGGAGGGAGATGGTACAGGAATTAAGAAGCATAGTAAGAGGAAGCAGAGTAGATAGGAAGATGTCAAGAACTGTATGCACAACCAATCAGTATGGACTAAGAGGGGGCAACTGGAAGGAAGGAGGTCAGTGGGTGGAGGGGAACAAAGTGAAAAGAAATTGGGGCAACTGTAACAGCACAATCAATAAAGCATTTTAAAAAAGGAAGGAATATAATCAATTTTATATTTTTACAAGTACACACTTATGCTTGGTAGACAATTAATTGAGATATTTAAATAAGAGGGAAAATAAATTAGTTAGAAGGCCATTATTGTTGACTGGCTGAAAAATATGGTGATTTGAAACAACAATCAAGACCCAAATACAACAGGAGAGCCTGATAAACCACAAAGGGACATTCCTAGAGCATCTACCTCAGGAGATCAAGGAGGCTGCACCACTGGGCCCATAAAGAAAGGGAGTCAAAGAAGATCTCTCTAATACATAGAAACAAACAAAAAGAGACAGCTAAAATGGAGAGACAAAGAAACAACCTCCAAACAAAAGAAAAGAAAGAATTCCCATAAAAAGAGCTAACTGAAATTGAGGCAAGCACTTTATTAGACATAGAGTTCAAAGTAATGGTTATGAAGATGCTCAAAGAACTTAGTGGGAACTACATCACCATGATAATGGACATAGACAGTATGAATGAGCCAGCTGGAAATGAAGAAAGGTATATTTGAAATAGGAATGCACTAGAAGGAATTAAAAGCAGGCTAGATGAAGCAGAAGATCGAATCAGCAGTTTGAAAGACAAGGTAAAAATATACCAAATGAGAGCAACAAACAGAAAAAAGACTTAAAAAGAATGAGGATAGTCTAAGGGAACTTTGTGACAACATGAAAAGTAACCATATCTGCATCACAGGTACAAGAAGGAGAAGAAAGTGAGCAAGGGATAGAAAATCTATTTGAATAAATAATAACAGACTACTTTCCTGACCTGGTGAAGGAAAAAGTCACACAAGTTCAGGCAGCACAGAGTGACCCAATCAAGACAAACCTAAAGAGACCCACACCTCGTAGTTAAAATGGCAAAGTTTAAAAACAAAGAGAGAATTTTAAAGGCAGCAAGAAAAAAGCAGTTAGTTACCTACAAGGGTGATCCCATGACTGTCATCTGATTTCTCAACAGAAACACTTCAGGCCAGAAGGTACTGACCTGAGCTTGAAGTATTCAAAGTTATGAAAAGCAAGGACCTGCAACCAAGACTACTCTATCCACCAAGGTTATCATTGAAAATTGAAGGTGAAAGGTGAAATAAAGAGCTTCCCAGATGAAAACAAAAACAAAGAACAACAACAACAAAACTAAAGGAGTTCATTACTATGAAGTGAGCATTGCAAGAGATGTTAAAGTGACTGCTTTAAGAAAAAGAAGAAATAGAGAGAATAACAAAGGTATGAAGGAAAAAATAGCAATGAATAAGTACTTATCAATAATCATAAATGTAAGTGATTTAAATGTTCCAATAAAAACACATGGGGTACCTGAATGGAAAGGAAACATGACCCATAAATATGCTGTCTACAAGAGATCAACCTCTGAACAAAAGATTTACATAGGATGAAAGTGAAGGCATGGAAACCATATTCCATGAAATGGAGGGGGGAAAGGTGGTGTAGCAATACTTATATCCAACAAAATAGACTTTAAAACAAAGGTTGTAATGAGAGACAAAAAAGGTCACTACATAACACTGCAGGGATTGATCCAACAAGAGGATATAACCCTTGCAAACATATATGTACCCAATATGAGAGCACCTAAATATACAAAGGTTATCTTGATGGACTTTAAGAAAGAGATTGACAATAATATAGCCACAGTAGGGAATTTTAACACCCCACTGTCACCATTTGGATAGATCTTCCAGAAAAAGAAATCAAGAAGGAAGCAATGACCTTAAATGATACACTAGATAGAATGGATTTAATTGATATTTACAGAGCATTGCTTTCCAAAACAGCAGAATATATTTTTTTCATGTTCACATGGATCATTCTAAGATAAACCATGTTAAGATACAAAAATCAGTCTTAAAAAGTTCAAAAAAATTCAAAATATATCAAGCATTTTGTTGGATCTCAATGGCATGAAAATAGAAATCGACATCCATTAAAAAACTGAATGCAAATACATGGAGGCTAAATACCATGTTTTTAAATAATAAATGGGTTATCAAGGAAGCAATAAAAAAATAATTGGAAACAAATGAAAATGAACACACAACAACCCAAAACCTATGGGACACAGAGAAAGCAGTCCTGAGAATGAAGTTCATAGTATCTCAGGCCTACTCAAGAAGATAGAAAAATCTCAAATAAACAATTTAACCTGCACCTAAAGGACTAGAAAAACAATAACAAACAAAGCCCAAAGTGAGTAGAAGGAAGGAAATAATCCAGATCAGAGCAGAAATAAATGACATAGAGACTAATAAAAAAATTCAAAAGACCAATGAATCCAGGAGGAGATTCTTTGATAAGATAAACAAAATAAACAAATCTTTAACATACTCATTAAGGAAAAAAAATACACAGAGAGAATGCAAATAAATAAGATCAGAAATAAAGAGAAGTAACAACTGATATCACAGAAATATAAAGGATTGTAAGAAAATACTATAAATGACTATATGCCATGAAATTGCACAACCTGGGCAAAAAGAATAAATTTCTAGAAATATACAATCTTCCAAAACTGAATCAGGAAGAAGCAAAATACCTGAATAGATTGACAGCAACTAGTGAAATTTAAGCAGTATTCATACAACTCCCAGCAAATAAAAGGAAGAAAACTATAGGCCAATATCCCTGATGAAAACAGGTGCTAAAATCCTCAAAAAAATATTAGGTAACTGTATTCAGCAATACATTAAAAATATCACACAATATGATAAAATGGGATTTACCCCAGGGATGCAAGGTAGGTATAATATTTGCAAATCAATAAATGTGATACATTTCATAAACAAAATGAAAGATAAAAATCACATGATCATATCAGTAGATACAGAAAAAGCATTTGATAAAATCCGGCACCCATTTATGATAAAAACTCTAAGAAAAGTGGGATTATAGGAATCATACCTTAACATAATAAAGGCTACATACAAAAAACCTACAGCCACCATCATACTCAATGGGCAAAAATTAAATTGTTTCCCTTAAGGTCAGGAACAAGACAGAGATGTCCACCTTCACCACTTTTATTCAGCATAGTACCAGAGGTTCTACCCACAATGATCAGACAACAAGAAGAAAGAGAAGGCATCCAAACTGGAAAAGAAGTAAAACTGTCATTATTCACAGATGACATGATATATACATAGTAAACATATCAAAAAGTAGTTTTCCACCAGAAAAACTACTATAAACCTAATAAATAAACTTGACAAAGTAGCAGGATACAAAATCAATACTCAGAAATTGATAGCATTTTTATATACCAATAATGAATTATCAGAAGGAGGAACTAAGAAAATAAACCTATTTACTATTACTACAAAAATAATAATAATAAGGTACCTAGGAATAAATTTAACCAAGAAGACAAAAGACCTGTACTATAGGATAATGAAGAAAGGAATTGAGGAAGATAAAAATAAGTGAAAGCAAATACCGTGTCCATGGACTGGAAGAATTAACATTATTAAAATGTTCATACTACCCAAAGCAATCTATAGATTCAACACAATTGCTATAAAATGCCAATAGCATATTTCACAGGTCTAGAACAAATATCCCAAAAATTTATATGGAACCAAAATGACCCCAAATAGCCTCAGCAATCTCGAGAAAGAAGAACAAAGTAGGAGGAATCACAATACCTGATATCAAACTATATTAAAAGGCCACTGTAATTCAAACAGTCTGGTACTATCATGGGAAAAGACACATAGATCAATGAAACAGAACAAAGAGCCTAGAAATAAACCCATGTCTTTATGATCAATTAATATTTGACAAAGGAGGCAAGAGCATACAATGGAGTAAAGACAGCATCTCAATAAACAAAGTTGGGAAAACTGGACAGGGAAATGAAAGAAAAAGAAGAAAAAGAAGAAAGAAAGAAAGAAGAAAGAAAGAAAGAAAGAAAGAAAGAAAGAAAGAAAGAAAGAAAGAAAGAAAGAAAGAAAGAAAGAAAGAAAGAAAGAAAGAAAGAAAGAAAGAAAGAAAGAAAGAAAGAAAGAAAGAAAGAAAGAAAGAAAGAAAGAAAGAAAGAAAGAAAGAAAGAAAGGAAAGAAAGAAAGAAAGAAAGAAAAAGAAAGAAAGAAAGAAAGAAAGAAAGAAAGAAAGAAAGAAAGAAAGAAAGAAAGAAAGAAGAAAGAAAGAAAGAAAGAAAGAAAGAAAGAAAGAAAGAAAGAAAGAAAGGAAAGAAAGAAAGAAAAAGAAAGAAAAAGAAGGAAAGAAAGGAAGGAAGGAAGAAAACTAGACCACCAACTTACATCAGACACCAGAATAAACTCAAAATAGATAAAAGACAATCATAAGTCATGATACCATAAAAATCCTAGAGAAAAATATAGGCAGTATAATTTTAAATGACTTGTGTAACAATATTTTTGCTGATATATCTCCTAAGGCAAGGGAAACAAAGGAAAAACAAACAAATGGGACTATATCAAATTAAAAAGCTTCTACACAACTAAAGAAACCATCAGCAATGTGAAAAGGGAACCAATCATATAAGAGAACATATTTGCCAATGATAACTCAGAGAAGGGTTTGATCTCCAAAATATATAAAGAACTCATAGGGCTCAACACCAGCAAGACAAACAATCCAGTTAAGAAATGGGCAAAGGACCTGAATAGATGCTTCTCCAAGGAGGACACGCAGATCGCCCATAGACATATGAAAGAATGCTCAACATCACTAGCCATCCAAGAGATGCAAATTTAAACCCCAATGAGATGTCACTTCATACCTGCCAAAATGACTATTATTAATAAATCAAACAAGTGCTGATGGGGATGTGGAGAAAAGGGAACCTTAGTGCAGCGTTGGTGGGAATGCTGAGTGGTGCAGTCACTGAAGAAAACTATGAAATTACCTCAAAAAATTAAAAATGGATCTGCCTTTTGACCCAGCAATTCCACTTCTGAGAATATATCATAAGAATCTTGAAACACCAGTTCAAAAGAATATATGCAGCTCTATGTTCAAAGCAGCTTATTAACAATAGCCAAGTGCTGGAAACAGCCTAAGAGCCGTTCTGTAGACGAGTGGATCAAGAAACTGGTACATTGATACAATGTAACAGTACACAGCAGCAAAAAAAGAAGAAATTTCTACCACTTGGGACAACATGGATGGAATTAGAGACTATTATGCTAAGTGAAACAAACCAGGCAGTGAAAGACAAGTACAATATGATCTCATTTATAACTGGTATCTAAAGAACCAAATAAACCAAGGAGCAAATAGAATCAGAGGCATAGAAACATGGAACAGACGAACTGACAGCTGTAAGAGAGGAGGGAGGAGGTGGGACTGGTTGACAGAATGTGAAGAGATTAGTCAAAGAACATACATGCATGATCCATGGACTTGAACAACAGTGTGGAGATTGCCTGTGGGACTGGGGAATGGGTGAGTGGAGGGAAACAAAGGGGCAAAACTGGGAAAATTGTAATAACAAAACAATAAAATATATATTTTAATATATACTGCCTTGAGATGAGAATAGACAAAAATGGGTTGTTTTGAGCTATAATTTAGAGTTAGACTCAAGAGAATAAAGTGCTAAATTTAAGTTTAGTAGTAGATACTATATTTTGTGATCTTGAAGAATCCACTTCTGTTTTTTATTGATAGAACAATAAAACTATATATTCCATCTTCACCTGGAAATTGAATATATTCCTGTAGGCTCTTTTGTCATATCCCTTTTTCCTTATTTATAAGCCAAGGATTTGATACATGAAGCATAGTTAATTGGGCATAGTTTCTTAGATATTTTCATCTTGAGGGAGCATGAACATTGGAGCACTTGGAGTTCATTGGCTGGAGGGCACACTAACCATGCAGTTCCTGCCATGAGGCCATTGTTAGAGTTTTTGTTTCCCAGCTGGATGAAAGCCTGGTTTTCTGTTATTTGTTTGATTTGTAGAATATTAATTTACTAAGGATAATTTCACATTTATGTTAACCAGAGTCAAGTTATATGGTTTGTACATGAAGAATTCAAGGAATCTCTAGCTTTTAGTTTATTATACATCTGAATGATCTTTAAACCACACCATCAGGTGGTGCAACCTACTGAGTGAGGAGAAAATCAGGCAGACATAGGTTTATGAGTGAAAGGAAAGAATGAATCTTTAGATATGTTAGTTTGAGATGCCTCTGGGATGTTTAAGAAGATGTTGAAAAGCACTTCGAAATAAGTGTCTAGTGATAAAAAACAGAGCTTTAATTAAAAGTTTAGGGAGCATTGTCATATATATACATATGATATTTTAAACCCATGGCAATTGATGAGCACCATTAAAAAGAGACAATTGATAAAGAAAATTTGGAGATTTAGGACAAACCCTGGGAATTCCAATGTTTATCAATGGGTTAGAGGAGTATAGTCAGGCGAGACTAAGATGGAATAGCAGAGCAACAATAATGGCCTACTAAATGATTTATTTAGTAGCATGGCACGGTCTTATAAAACACATAAAACTGTATCTCAAGAAGAGAATGATCAACATTGTGCAACTGAAAAAGTAGGTAAGATGAGGACTTAAAATTTGCATTTATTTGGCAACAGGAAGGTTATTGAAGACTTTACAAGAATAGGAAGGAAACCCTAGCCACATTGCTCAGTTGGTTGGAGCGTTGTCCTATGCATCCAAAAGTTGCAGGTTCAATACCTGGTCAGGGCACATACCTGTGTTGTGGGTTCAGTCCCTCGTGGGAGCACATATGGGAGGCAACTGATTGATGTTTCTCTCTCACATTGGTGCCTCTCCTCACACCCCTGCATCCTCCCTCCCTCTCTCTCTCTCTCCCTTTCTCTCTCTCTAAAATCAATAAAAAACATACTCAGGTGAGGATAAAAAAATGAATAAGAGGAAATGTTATTCAGAGGCTAAATTGGACATTTATTTGGGAGGACTTTTAGAATTAAAACAGCCCTTTTGTAGATGAGAATGTTAAGAACCACAAGAGGCAAGAATTTCATTCTCACTAATGTTTTCATACAAGGTTGTAGCAGATTCATTTTCCCAGTGCTCTGGCAACTAGAGACGGAAATTTGATCTAGATTCAGGCAAAAAGATCCTTCCATGTGAGCTTTCAGTCATGGGAGAGTAATAAAAAAACAGATAGAAATGATTCAGCAGGCTTCAGTGGTGCTATAATGGCAAGTTTGTGGAAATTATTAAGCAAGCTTTAGAACCCTAAGTAAATACCTCTTGTGATTGGATTGTGACTATACGATGCCCCTCTTGGTTCCTGTAACAATTTCTGATCACTACTGTAAAATATCACCACAGGCTTATGGTTTAACACTACATAACAATCATCTCACAATTTCCTTACATTCTGGAGGTCATAAGTCTAAACTGAAGGTGTTGGCAGGCCTGTGTTAGGGGAGAATCTGTTTACTTTCCTTTTCTGGCTTCTACAGGAGAGCTGCATTCCTTGGCCTCTTCTCTATCATCAAAGCCATGAATATAGCATCTTCAAAAACCTCTCTCTTTCTCCCTTTCTCCCTCCTCTCCCGACTCTCTCTTTTTTGCTATTACCTTGTTTCCATGATCACACCTCCTTCTCTGACTTTGATCCTCTGGTAAGCATCCCATGATTACATAGGACCTACCCAGATAATCCAAACTATCTCCTCATCTCAAGATTTTTAACTAACCATATCTGAAAATCCTGCCACACTTGTTACAGGTGAAGGCAGATGGCTGTTGTTGCTGCTGCTGACGCTGCTTCCGCCTCGATCTTTTCTGGACCGCCTCCTCGTTGCGCGCAGCCTCTGCACGTGACGTACCTTGCCTGACCGCGAGCCTCCAGAGATTGATGGAGCATTGTGTCATGTCCTTTTTGCAGATGTCTTTGAACCGCAGTTTTGGGCGCCCTCTCATCCTCTTGCCTTCTGCTAGCTCGCCGTAGAGGAGGTCTTTGGGGATACGGCCTGCATCCATTCTTTTGACATGGCCGAGCCACCTGAGGCATCTCTCGCTAAGAACTGCATGCAAACTGCTCATATTGGCTCACTTCAGCACCTCGGTGTTGGGGACCTTATCCTGCCAGGCGACATGCAGGACGCGTCGCAGGCACCTCATGTGGAAGCTGTTGAGTTTCCTTTCGTGCCTTGCGTAGGTGGTCCACGTCTCGCTGCCATAGAGGAGAGTGCTGAGTACGCAGGCTTGGTAGATGCGCAGTCTGGTTTTCTCAGTGACGACGATATCTGAAAATCCCCTTTTTTCATTAGAGTAACGTATTTACAGGTTATTGGATTAGGATTAGGACATGTTTGGTGGGGACACATTAGTCTGTCTACCACAGTTCCTAATGGATTTTCAAATCTGAATCTCTAGTGTTAGATATATTCTCTCCAGAACCTACTTTCCCTCCTTTTTTGGTGTGTGCTTATATTAAAAATTGCATATTTTTTTTGTTTGAAACCAAGAATGTTGAATGGCAGAGAGTGGAAGCCCCCCCCAAAAAAATTGAGTAATCAGTGCAGAACATGAGATCACAAGCTTAATCGTCGGCAGCCGTCCGCCTCGAGAGACGATGGTGTAGCTTCTTAAGAGTCTATCTGCACCGCCGAGAATGGCTGTGCAGTCCGACTCGGGAGTGTTGAATCGACATCTTGCGATGACGCTGGAGTGTCCTCTCCAGTGAAGCTGAAGCTACAGAGCCTGGGCAGGGTGATATGGAGGGTCTGCTGTTGCCCATGCAGCAGACCCCCCCTCTCTTCGCAGCTGAAGGGTCCAAGGGAAAGACGGAGTCAATACAGCTTGGCTTCAGGTGCGCCGCAGGAGTTGCCGGTGTTGACTACAACGTCAAACCGCCTTAGGGACTCCGGCTCCGGATTTTCTGTCGGGGTTTACTCCCTTAGCCTTTCCCCTGAAGAGGTATGCCGCAAGGCAGCGGAGGTTTTTTGGAGTCAGAGTTTTGCTTCTCTGATGTGCCCTGACTGGAAGATGGAACCAGCGACACTTAGCTCGCAGGCCGACGCTCAATCCACTGAGCCAAACCAGCCAGGGACAAGCTTAATACACACACACAAACATACATAGAAAGATTATAAACTAATTTGAAGTGCTTATTTGAAGATTTTTAAGTTGAAAACAATGATGTAGAAGGACACTATGTGACTTGACAGTTTTATTTTGGGGGGAAATATTTAACTGCTTTCATGCACATTTGAAATAAACAGGTGAGTTCACTCAAGTTAAAGTAAAATGAATAGTTTTACACATAGAAAACAGCTCAATTTTTAAATGTAACAGGTTGTTAAGTACAATTTTTATTGATATTCCAAGATTTTCATCTAGATTTTATAGCTGGGGATCACAAGTGTTTATTATCTCAGATTCTAAAGAGTTAATGATGCTTCCACTTCAATAGTGTGGGGAACTACATGTTTGAAATGCTTGTATTGCCTCAGATGAATGGAACCTGAGTAAAATAGTTATTTCAATGCAAAAACTTTTGTATATCCGTAAATAGAGACATTAATAGATATGATGAAAAGTAGAAATCATTTGAGTAAAAACAACTAGAAAATTACATTAAAACATTTCATTCACAACACTTAAAAACATGATTTCTAAGACAGAAAAGAAGAATAGAGAAAAAAACAAACATGTTTAACTGGATCTGATTGTAATTCTCACTTTGCTTCTGCACCTTCTGACTAGTGGGCAGCCCTCATCGGTGGATACTGGGGGGACAGTGAACTTAACCCATGGAAAACTCAGGCACTCTGGCTCATAGGCCCCCACTCTATTTGATCTGTCACATGTCTTGCAGTCCCATCTGGGAACTCAGATGAGCAGATAGAAGATGAACAAGTTCACAAACACTGGTCTTTCAGACAGGGGTCATGGCAGATTGATTTGCTCAGTGCCCTGGCAACTAAGGAATGACAATTCCATAAGGACCATGCCATTCATTTTGCTCACTCTAGTGGCTCATGGTGTTTAGATAGATCTGGGAAGAAACTAGTCTTGGCTTTTCTCAGTGCTTTACTTTATTTTAATATAATATTTGATAAATAGAAAAGAATACATGGATATCCAGTATGGGTAGGATATAGTCATACATGGCTGACCAATGTTCCTGCTGTAGCAGCTGCTAAAAAATAAATAAATTTAAAAATTTATTTTTATTATATTAGTAAACTATGGTATCAAGAAAGTACTAAAGCAACTAAAATAGCAAAAAGGTAAGGACCTCTGTTTTTCCTATATGAGTAGACAGATGCAGGGATATATCTATTAAAAAGCCAGGTAAGGTCATGTCTGAGTCTAGGATTATATGACCATTTCTCAGTTGGTATAACATGAGGAGGATTAGGATATTGTGATTCACAATGAATAGAATTTGAGGTGGTTCTTTAAGAAAACAGAGCTGGGAAAATATCATATGTCCATTGAAATAGATGAAGAACTATAATAAACCAAAATTGGAGTCACATTAAAAGTCAAATCTGAATCAGGCACAATCATAAATGATGTATAGAAATATTTATAAAACATTAATTTGTTTCTCAGATCTGTTTTTTTTTTAAGTCTAAAATCCTGAGAAAGTTACTTAATTTTTACTGTCTTCTGGTTTCTTGTTTGTAATTATAATCTAACTCTAGCCGTAACTAATTCTGATTTGTTAGGATTATGATGTAATAAAATATATCCAATGTTATACTAGTTTTTAAAAGGGGTTAAATAAGATCATCATATGTAAGAGTGTTTGATTATTTCGTAATGTATAATTTATAAGTATATAATCATATATGAGGAAAAACAAAATAAGATATATGTAAAATATTATAGAATTAAACATTTGGGGTTTTCTACTTTTAATAATAAATTTTTTAAATAATAAAAATTATCACTTATTGAACCCTGATTAATGATATTATGCTGAATACTTACATTCATTATCTCACTTTATACAGAAAACTCATGAACCCTTTATTACATATGGGGTTTAAAGAGTTAAATGAATAGCAAGTGGCAGAATTGAAATTTGGACCCAAGTATTCTAAAACCAGAACCCTACTCTATTATTCTATAGAAACAGAAATCAAATAGCTACCAATTTAAAAGGTAATTTTTAACTATATCAGATTTAATTCAAACAAGGAAATAAGCCTACAACACACATCTGAGCATATAGGAAGTTGTATTTAGGAAACAATGGAAGTGCATCATACAAAACCATTATGTATAAAAATATTTGCATAAAAGTATACCAACATTTTATGAAGTTTTCCAAATATTTAACAAAGGAATCATATTTCTCCCACTAAATTAAAACCACAACATAAACTTATAAGTTGAGAAATTCATTGGATAATTCTGGCCAAAAAAGTAAGTAACTAAATAAAATAGCTACACCAAGTCCTTATGTTTTGTTTCAGTGTTTAAAATATTTCTCAAAAGCGGACATATTTATGCAACTTTGGAATTAATATTTTTGGCAAAACTGTACCTGCTTGCAAATAAATATACATATCTCTCACCAAAATACTCTGTATGTCAACATAAGTGTCATAGTTGGCCCAATAAGGACAGCCAACAGACATTGTCTCTGTGATGCATGTAATAATAAACTAACACACTCTGCTTTTCAAAGCAGATAGCCATGATTTGCCATTCTATAACTGATCTGGTCTTGGAAGAATTTTCTAGCTTGCTATGTAGGAATTAGCTAAGATTTAAGCCTTCATAAAACAGTATCTGGGCATTTATGTAACTTGACCCTTTTCCATATTGAAGGGTGATTTATTTATCAGAGAAATAAATGTCCCTTCTGGTCAACAGACTCTCTAAGAGAACCAAACAGTCAGATGGTCAACAGCCATCTTAAGCCAATTAGTTGACCACTCAGCAATTCCATCCATTATTCTGTTTTAAACTTTTGAACAGTGTTATGAAGCTAAATTTTCTTTCTTTTCATTAAGGTTGATTTGGTACATTTTGTTTTCATAGTAAGTTGAAATTTTTTTAATTAAATTTAAGTTTTAAAGTAATGTTTTATTCCCTTTAAAGTTAATAGACTTTAAAGTTTTTTTCTTTGGGGCTTGAGATATTACAAAATTGTCTCCATCTTTAGGCAAAAGAAACATAAATAATGTCACTAAAATATCAGGAAAATGGAGGCTGAAACAGTAACTACAAAAGCCTTTTGTAAATGTCCTCACAGATAATTTTCCTCTCTCTGGAAAAGAGTTGCCACTGTGGTAATCACTCAGCAATGTGTGTCGGTAATTAGATCAGGTGACAGAGGCGGAGTGTGCTTCCTCCTCTGCATGCTTTGTTTAAAGGAAGATGAGTCACAGGTTTTTGAAAGGATTGTAGGTGTTAAAAGAAATTTAGTTACATAGTTTTATGTCAGACTCAATTCTTCTTTCTTTCATATACTCACTGCCCATTTACATTTTGCATTCATAATTCAAAGAAACTCTGAAGTAATACAAGAAATCAGTCACCAAAAATGCTGCAAATGTTTGGCATTGTTATTTCTTCCATAATATATAATCAAATTCAATAACATGGGGTGTATAACCCAAGTAAATATGACAGTTCATTCTAAATATAATGTACAACTTTACTGGCTTTAAAAACATGTTAAGCTTATGTATTTTTATTCTTATTAGTAAATAACATAACTTGAGGCTTGTGTTTACATTTTCACTGTAGACAGATTCAATGTGATATATTTTAAATATCTTAGAGTTGTATTTGTTAATATACTGTAATTTGAAAGCCGAATCAGTAGACACAGAGCAGGTTAGATTTTTAGACAAATATCACACATTATTAGTGTAACAAAAATACATCCATCTCTGATTTTTAGTTTATTGGCAACAATTTTGGGGACCATTAAACAGTAACGATTTATAGACAATGTAAGAAGATTGACTTGAGATTGATTAATATTTTAAATTAAGAGGTTTTGATTAAAGTTAATTTTTAAAAGTCATCAGAACTTTATATTCAACCAAGATTAACCCAAACTCAAAATAATTTTTAATCTTTAAATTTTAACTGTGAACTTTTCTTATTAGGCTTAGGAAAATGCAGTCAATTATATTTGAAATACAGAGAAATTATACAACCAAATACAAGATTTGTTTACATGTGAAATTTAGAAGTTATTATGTATTATTAATTAGGAGTAGCAAACTGTACATCATGGCTACATTACTCACATCAAATACTCAATTTCCTTCTCCTATGGTTTTAAGTAACAAAACACCCTTAACAATAACGATTACAATAATTACACAATCTTATATTTTCTTTATAAAAGTTGAACATTTTGAAGGCGGGGTCTGTGTCAGTTATTAGGCTATTGTTTCTCAATTCAAATCCTACCTTTCTATACATTTGGGCTATGGCTGTGACCATAAATTACATTTCCTTTTCTCAACTACCTTCTTGATAGGTCTGTCACCAGAGAATACTAGAAGGAGATTGGAAAGGGTGACAGGAAAATAAACTACTTCCAGTTCTGGAATGACCCTCACTCTTGGTCCAGCCTCTTGCTTATTTTGGCACTACTAGACTAGCCTCCTCTCACCCTTCAGAGGCATCAGCAGCTGCAAAACAGTCTCCTTTCCTCAGAAGTCTGAGCTCTGGGCCCCATGGCACCCTCTCCTTTATGGCACCAGCAAAAATAGGCTGCATCATCTCCTTAGTAGTATCAGTCTCGGCTCCATAGCACCCATTCTGCTCCAGAGGCTGCTGCTGCTTCTCACTATTCCTTGTTACCTGGTATTTCCCATTTGCTTTTTTAGCTCCCCAACACCCATGTCTTAGTTCCCTAAAGTATATTTCTTTGTTGAAAAACCTAATGTGGTTTCTATTTTGCTGATTAGACTAATTGATATACAGCACGTATTTATTCTTTCTTATTTATATTCACAGTACCTAAAATTGTGCTTGGAGCATAGAAAGCACTTAATAGTTGTTGAATAAATGTTTATTTTGGTTCCTAATAAAATTAGTGAATTGGGTACGAAAATGGCATGAATACATACTAAAAATATGATATCCACTTCTTTCACTCTTTCTCTGGCTTTCTCCCTCTTTCTCTTTTATTTCTCTTTTTATTTCCTTTCTTCTTTCTGTCTCCCTTCATTTCTTCTTCCTCCATTCTTTTTTTCCTCCCTCGCTTTTGTTATCCTACCTAAGTCCCAAGAGCAACTAGAAAGCAAATATTATCATCCCACATTTTACAGGCAAGTAAACTGAGTCAGAGAAAATGAAAAGTGACTCACCCATGTGAGCAATCCACTAAATGGTAATTAAGAATTTTCACTGTCTGGGGGTTTAAAGTTGAAACAATTTTTATTACATCATGTTGATGATATATTAACCAAATAATACAAAAAAATAGCAATATAGTGGGAGAAATTCTTAGTCTTTCATTCTCTCTAGTAAATGCCATTTGAACTTCTATCTAATGCTGTGATTGTGATTCTTAATCCATACATCATGGTTTATCTCCACTTGAAAATTTTTGTGACCTCAAAATATTTCATATTTATAATGTGTATTTTAGCTCATTTATGCAACATCTTGTTTAATAGTGTTGAGAACACAAGTCTAATACATTTTAAGAGAAATTTAGTTCAAATGGAAACATTTTCAATTTCCTAAAGTGGTTCCCTTTTTTCTGAGCTTCAAGATGTTTCCTAAGAAATTATGATTTTCCTCTGTTTTCACATCCTTAAAAGAACTTTATTCACTCATTCTATATTTCCTATATATTTTGATCTAAGTTGAACTTGAGCTATGCTCTGTTAAGGGTCATTGACACGAATCACTTCATCAGTTTTTGTAAATAGAGTTGTAAAAATTCTTTAGCTATGTAAGATTTTGTTTTTTTGTTTATTTTTATTGCAATAGCCTAGTAAAGTGAGGGTATAGAAATGAGGAAGAAAGATGAAAAAATATTTATTCAAAGTAAGGAATTTCATCTGTGTGATATAGACCTAGAAAAAACATCAATTGGAAAACATCCACTTCTCGTCCCTTTATTATAGAACTAGGGCATATCTGGCAAAGCCAAAGTGATGACGTTATTGGATTACACATGACACTTCAAAAGTTGGATTTTGTTTGTTTACTTTTGCTTTAGACTTTACCCTGGGAGTGAGAATCTGCCTGACTCAACGCTCTCCCACCCAATGTTTTATGGTTGAAGTAGGGATAGGAGTGAGAAGCAGTGCCAAAGAGAGGAATTGGGAATTAATATCACCAAGAATGAACTTCTAGAGGAGTAAGTAGTGAAGCCAATTGTTGAAAATCAAAATAATGAGAAACATCAAATTCATTTCAAGGCTGCCAATAACTAGGCAGTCAGCAGGAGGATGCCAGAACTGAAAGTGGCCAGATGAAGTGCATCAGGTTCGGAGCCAGCAATTAAGAAGTAGGCTTGTGAGGAAGTTGGATACAGCTCATCGCAGAGGGAGGGAAAGACTCGAGTGACTGTAACGAGGGTATTTTTGTATTCTTTTAAATAAACCAGCCAGAAGAGGACATAGAGTGGATCAGCCTGACTTTCAGAACAAGGAGAAGAATGAACTTAGCTGAATACTAGATGCCAGCTTTTGTCAGACACTTTGGTTTGAACCCCTCGTATTTGTATACCCAAAGCATGCAATGAATGGTTCCATAGATTACACTTAAGTTTACAAACAGAAGCAAAAGTTGTTTTATGAGTGATGAAAGACAAGCTAACTTGATTGTAGTTCTTTCAATAATAAAATACTATTTCTAAAAATATTAGTTAAATTTGCTATATGCTAATGTTTTTATTAGTTTACATGATTTCTCTGATAATCCAGTATTAATTATAATTACACTGAGACCTTAGTTCTCACATACTCAGAAAATCAAAACTAAAATTCAGATTTATGTGACCATATCAATAGTTTTCTTTTCTCTAAACAATTATAGGTTTAGATTTAATAGAATGCATGAAAAATGTTTCGAGACTTCTGGCCAAGATGGAGGTGTAGACAGACATGCTGTGTCTCCCTCCACAACTAAGAAGGAATACAACTACCTCAAAACAGAGGCAACCGGAAGTTCCAGAAAATCAAGCTGCATGGAAGTCCAACAAGCAAAGATATAAAGAAGAAATACTCATCCAGACAGCTAGGACAGACAGAGCAGGAGCAGAGAGGACCCGGTGCAGTGGCAGAAGCAGCGGTGGTAGTGGCAGGCCAGTGGAAAGCACAGTCACATGTTTTAAAAATCAGGAGGGACACATGGGGAGCCCTCCCAGGTCCAGACTGACCACACAGCTCATGATCCCAGAGCTGGGGACAATAAAGCCTCATTGCTTCTGGCTGTACAAACCAGTGGGGTTGGGGTGAAAGAAGAAACTGCCAGTCTCTCAGTGGAGTCCACTTGTTTAAAAGGCCCCCATGGTCCTAGGACATCTGAAGACCCACCCATTCTGGGAACGATGGCCAGGGCAACAGCTAGAGAGGCGCCAAACCCATATGAAAGTGGGAGAAGTGCCTGGAAAAGGGAAGAGCACTGAGCAAGCAGCATTGTTCCCTCTCAGACCCCTCCTTCACAAAAAGAGCCACAACGTAATATAATGGGTCACCCCTACTCATGAATACCTAAGGTCTGCCCCTTACAGTGTAACAGGTATGACAGCTCTACCTAAGAAACAGAGGCAAATAAACACAGGAGCCTGCCAAGATGAGGAGACAGAGAGATATGGTTCAAAAGGGGAAACAGATTAAGGTTCCAGTGGGAGAACTCAGTGATGAGAAGATAGCCAACCTAACAGCTGCAGAGTTCAAAACTCTGGTGATAAAGATTCTCACAAGCTTGACAGATATGCTTAACTATGGCAAATGCATAAGGGAAGAAGTGAAGGCTATGCTAAATGAATCAAAGGAAAATCCACAGAAAACCAATGGTAAAGGGAAGGAAACTGGAGTTCAAATCAATAATTTGGAACATAAGGAAGAAAGAAACAGCCAATACAAAATGAGGAAACAAGAATTGAAAAAAGTGAGGAGAGGCTTAGGAACCTCTGGTACAACTTTAAACGTGCCAACATTCGAACCATAGGGGTACCAGAAGGAAAAGAGGAAGAGCAAGAAATTGAAAGCTTATGTGAGAAAATAATAAAGGAAAATTCCCCAAATTTGGTGAAGGAAATAGACATAGAAGTCCAGGAAGCACAGAGAGTCCCAAGCAAGCTAGACTCAAAAAGGACCACACCAAGCCACATCATAATAAAAATGCCAAAGGTGAAAGATAAAGAGAGAGTCTTAAAAGCAGCAAGAGAAAAGCAGAGAGTTACCTACAAAGGGGTGCCTATAAGACTTTCAGCTGATTTCTCAGAAGAAACTTTGCAGGCAAGAAGCATCTGGCAGGAAGTATTCAAGGTGATGAAAAGCAAGGACCTACAGCCAAGATTATTCTATCCCGCAAAGCTATCATTTAGAATGGAAGGGCAGATAAAGTGCTTCCCAGACAAGGTAAAGCTAGAGGAGTTCATTATCACCAGGCAATTATTATATGAAAGGTTAAAGGTTCTTATTTAAGAAAACAAAGATCAAAGCTATGAACATTAAAATGACAACAAACTCATAACTATCAACAACTGAATCTAAAAAATAAAAACAAAATCCAACTAAGCAAACCAGAATAGAAACAGAATCATAGGTAGGAGAATCATTTGGAAGGTTATCAGCTGGGAGGGGGAAGAGGGGAGAAATGGGGAAATGGTGCAAAGATTAAAAAGCATAATTGGTTGGTACAAAATGGACAAGGGGAAGTTAAGAATAATATAGGAAAGGGTCAAGCCAAAGAACTTATATGCATGACCCATGGACATGAACTAAGGGGGTGTGAGACTGCTGGAGGGAAGGGCAGTACTGGGAAGAGGGGAGCAAAAGGAAAATATTGGGACTATTGTAACAACATTATCAATAAAATATACTTTAAAAAAAGAAAAATGTTACCATATAAAATACATTTTTTGTTTTTGTTGGATTTTTTATTTTTTGGTGTGGTGGTTTTATTTACCCATTTAGAATGCAGTGCATTAATATCACCCCTCATTATTTTTTCATGAGACTTTATTCCAGTGTGACTTTAAAATCCCACAGTGAATTTCTATATAAAGTAGGTTAAGGCATAGAATTTACTCACTTAAATCTACTTTAGAATTTAATTTTCCAACTACAGAATTTGACAAGTAATACCAAGGACCAAATTCCTAAGACATTAGCACAGAATAAAGAAAACATTTTAAAGTGTAAATGCCTGCACTTTGTTATGTAGACCCCAGATATGCAAAATAACTTTGCTCTCTGAACATGATCTATAAATGTTGGGATAATGAAGTGTAGCAAAGCTCAAATTTGTAAAACATAGGCTGCAAGAGGGGATGATGCTACAATGATCCTATTTTCCTCCCTCAACTTTAATTTCATTTTATGGAGTTTAACATTGTGAGGGTGAAAGGGTAACAGCATTCTTTTTGCAGACACCCATGTAGCTCCAATCCCAGAGTATAGCATTACATTGAAGAACTACAGGAATTGTATTAGTAATGTAAGTGCATTGTCCAAGTAATCATTACCCTCTCTTATATATTGTGAACATCAGCTAAAATTGTGAGGACTAATCCTTTACCTCTTTCTGAATTTCTGTATTATTTTTTGGTTCTACCTTTCTAATAAACTAAATGTTTTATTTTCTTCTTTACATCTCATCATTTAAGATATGTATGTCAAGTGTTTTATAAGATGCATATTATTACTAGATAAAATAAGACCCAGAAGAAAGGGAAAAAAGAGAGAAAATATAAGATGAAGCTAGTGTTTAGTGGTCAAAAAATCATGCTACATAAATTTTTCACAGATTTAATTTTGGGATAATTTTTTAAGTCAAGTGAAAGAAGAAAACAGAACTGTTTCACCCCTGCTCCTTGTAGTTCTCCACTGAAGAGTGATAAAAAATTATTTTAAGTTTCATGTTTACATTGAAGATTCCTAGAATTTTTGCTTTATTTTTTAAAATATATACAGTTTTGTTTCAACATTTTATAGTTTTCAAATTATTACCCATGGGAAAAACAGACTTAAATTCTAACCATGTTATCTGTGGTTTTATCTGTCTCCAGCTACATTGTCACATATTCTACTTTTATAAAAACAATACATGGTCCAAATGTCCATTAAATTAAAAACAAAAACAAAAACTAGTTACACAGGAGATGGACTATTTCTTTTTCAGTCACAAGACCCAAGATGTTTCTTTTATTAGTTTGCATTTGCTTATACAAGGTCTATCCTGAAAAAGTCCCGCCATTGTTTACATAACAATAATGATTTGCACGACCTCAATGTAAACTGGCAGCCAAAGAGAGTGGGCTGAAATGCACATGTGTGAGCAGTGACTTCACTGTGCTACTTAGTGGGGTCAATGGATGCTGTTGAGTGACCATGTGTACTGCGTGGCCATCACATTCAAAATGGCTGATCAAGTAGAACAATGAATTTGCATCAAATTTTGCATTAAGCTTGACCATTCCTCCATGGAAATTATTCAGATGATTCAAAAGGCTGCAGCTATGGACGACTGATGATTGGCAGCTTCATTAGGACAACACGACTACTCATGCTTCTGTCTTGTGCAGAGTTTTTTTGGCGAAACATCAGATCACCCATGTTTGGTGCCCTGCAACTTCTGACTTTTCCCAAAACTAAAATCACCTTTGAAAGGGAAGAAATTTAAGATCATTGATGAGATTAAGGAAAAATGACAGGGCAGCTGATAGCCATTGGGACAAATGTGTGAGGTCCCAAGGTGCCTACTTTGAAGGCGACTGAGGTATCATTGTACAATATTTCTTGTATCTTCATTAAATGTCTCTTTTTCATATTACACGACTGGATACCTTCTGGATAGACTTTGTATAATCCTTATGCTGCTTGGCACAATATTGATTTTTATTCATGAAGTACAAACCAAGCATAGGTTATTTTCCATGGCTGCTGAAAAAATATTCTTTCAGGAAAATTATTTATTATATATATATCACACTAACCAATAAACAAACAGTGGAAAGTCAACATAATCTTAACATAGAATATTGCAAAGTAACAAGTAGGGAACTTAAGTAGCAATCAGAGTGAACCAAATCTTCATAGTTGATTTTAAATAGAATTTGCATACATTTGGGTTATTAGATTCTATTGCTAACAAAACCAAAATATTAGACACATTATTCATTTACATCTGCTTCATACAGATGGAAACTATTTAATAATTACAGGCAATACCCTATATTATAAACAACTTGTTTGTCCATAAAATGCCTGCATTTTTAAGGCACCTAGATGAGAGGATTTACATCTCTCAAAAACACATCACTACTAGAAAAAGAAAATGCTGTTGGTATGTAAGAATGTGTTCATGATTGTTCTCATTATAATAATGACAGCACTGTAGTATTTTCAATAATACTAACAAATGAATAGTGATAATGAAGATAGTCAACATTAAATCATTCTTTACCTATGGCAAATAATAAATTATTCATTACCTATATTTGCCATAGGTAATGAATAATTATTAATCATTATATCATTCATTACTTATGGCAAATATGTTTTACCTTATGCTATTTAGACATATTCTTATGTTTAAAAAGGAAAAGTATTTCCTTTTTTAAAAAGAGTTTCAATAAGTAATTAGTAAAAAAAAAAAGGAATAAATTATGCATTGGCAACATTAGATGCAGCACTTAGAGAATGTTACCAAAATAAATCATTTCCTGGAAATTCTTGTCTACATTGTTTATAAAGAAACTTCATGAATGCATTTATGATGTTTATTTCAGTGTAGTATACAAAAATACTTAAACATATAATACTCAATGGTGCAACCTGTGATCAAATGTGCAAATTAACAGTAAAATATATGTCACCTTCACAGTTTGATTAAAGGAATACAAGAATGGTCCTGATCTTATATCATTTGTCTGATTGAAATATCTCAATCACTATCACTTTTTATTGACTTGTTAAGCTTTTAAGAATTATAAGTCATCCAGAATATAATAAAAGACTCATATATATTAAAATGCAGTGTTTCACTGAAAAGAAAATACTTTCCCTCTCCATTTATTGAATATTTTACTCATCTCTACACATCTTGCCACCTCACATTAAATTACATGTTCTGTGCATTTTCTTTTGCTTCACTAAAACAAAGTAAGGAAATTTATTATTGTACACTACTGCATTCCCAGCACTTAGAACACTATCTGGCATATAATATGTGTTCAGTATGTACCATTTATTGAATAAATATTTAGTAGACACAGATATGCCATAAAAGCTTTGTTTGAAGCTAAATTTAGAGGTGCGAGGTTACCAAAGCTCTAACCCTTTTCCCTAACACTTGCTTAGTAGCTGTGACAATAAATGTGTTTGTAGCACATTGGATAAAAACATGTATGAACTCTGCCTCAATCAAAGAAGTGAAAATTTTCCCTTGTAGTTCATCAATGACTTTTAAATCAATGTCCTTTGTAATTAATCCATACCCTCATGTGTCTCTATTAAACCAGCTCTCTCAGGATATTTTATATCTTGTTCTTTCTTTTCATTTCCTCGCTTCTACTTACCAAGTTTGAATGCATCCATTGATTCTGTACAACATCTTTTTTCCAATCTTCATAACTCTGGGCAACACCTCTCTGCAGATGATTCCTAAATTACATCATTCCAAATTCTCAGGCACAAGCCTTACATTTCCACCTACCTGCTGGATATGCACACAAGTTATTTTCTCATCTGCTCCTTAGACTCAGCCTGTATAGAATTAATTAAGTTACTTTCCTCTTTAAACACTTACCTCTTCCTCCTCTGTCAGATCTATATCTATTTCTTCATTCTACAGATCAAACTCTTGGAGTAGTACAGTGTTCTTACCACTTCTCTGCTTTCATAGAATAAAACCTCCATTCCTATTAACCAGGTCTTCATCATGTCCCTTCTTTCATGCCTCATTTAGCATTTCTTGCTACCATCCTGAGTCAGGAGCCATTTTTCTCAAATTTTGACTTTCTCATAGTTTGTCAATTGGCTTCCATGTCTCAAATCTCACTTCCTTTGAAATTAAGAGATCAATCTCATTTTTACATAGGCTGATCATTAACACATCACTCTCCCCTCCTCCCAATATAGTCAAGTTTTCCTAAAATTTGCCCCCATCTATCTTTCCAAGGCTTACATCCCCTTATTCCCATATGATTCAAAAATGTTCCAACTGCTCCTTAAACCTGCCGCTTTCTTCCCTATCTCTTCACATTTATTCATAACATTTACTTTTTCTACTGGTATACCAGTTAACATCCTACCCATTCTTTGACACTATAATCTGTGTTGCCTATCAACACTTCTGACGCCAAACTGCTGAGTTTTCTCCACCACGAAATTCTCCATTTTTCTGCCGACACCAACTAGGTATCACAATTTAATTCAATTCTGTCACTATCTGGAGTGAGCACAGACCCCACAAGTTAGGAGTTCAGTCCCACCAGTCTCAGATCCCAGGTTGTCTCCCCTATTTCTGACCAACCACCTGTAAGCTGGTGTTTCCCACAACCCCCTCCTCATATCTGATAATTTGCTGTAACAGCTCACAGAGTTCAGTGAAAGAGTTTATTTACATTTGTCTGTTTATTAGAAAGGATACTGTGGAGGCTAAAAATATTAATACTTTATTCCCACTTTCTAAGTTCTTCTGGCTGGACTAGTTATAAAATTAACAGAGACAGATTAACGTGAGAACAATCAAAGTTTTAATACATCAACATGGGGAATTAATACAGGCTTGAAAATTCCAATGATAGTGAAGCAACATTGTATATATGACATTTTGGACAAAGTAGAAAGTGGGAAGAACTCAGTATTAGATTTCAGAAATGAGAATGGATGATTTGCAGGTAGATGAGGAAGAGCTGAATTGCAGAAAGTTTCTTGTTAGGCAACACAAAAACCATGGGCCACAGTAGGTACCTATACAACAGACCCCTGTCTTGATGCCCTCTTAGGTATTATATTTAATTCAAATTAGATTAAGTTAACATCCTCAGATCTCCTTCCTGAAGCATGTTTCTCTGTCTGAATCTCAGAGGCAGGAAAGGGAGGACGTCAATGGTTCTTTCTGAGTTTTGTTTCTTAACAAACAGCTTATAAACGATCTCCCAAAAACACAACTTCAGGGTGGAAAAAAATATGATCCTTCAACAAAAATGAACAACGTGATGAAGAGGTACATAAGGCAAGGTCTGGAAGGGTCTGAAGCATAAAAGCCTCTATTGTCTTGGAAATGAGGTGCACCATTCTCCCAGGACAAGGGTGAGTTCAATTCAGAAGCTCCCTGAACCCTATAGTTTAAGGGTGTTTTTAAGGAGGTTGCATAACATAGGCAGGAGGTAGGTTGAAAGTTCCAACCCTCCAGCCATGCCTGGGTCTTTTTGGTGATGATCACCCATTCTGAAGCTACCTAGGGGCCTCCAGCCACCATTTATCTCTAAGCATACAAAAAAGAAAAACACAAACCTCTCATTGTTCCATAGATTCTAAAGGTCTCAGAAGCTCTTGTGTCAAAAGCCAGGAACTAAGGTCAAATATTATAACAAAAGATGCTCCTATCACCTCTGTCACTCAAGAAATGTTATAGCTTTTTAAAGCTTGTGTGCCAGGAACCATGGATAAAGACCAAATATATATTTCCTATTATATCATCACATCACAAAGACTCACTCAAATGTCACTTTTTCAATGATTCCCCTGATTTTTCCAAACCAAACATATTCATGCACTTTGAAGTAATTTTCTTACAATACATGTGACATATGCTTTAGAACAGTAATTTGTTTGTATCTTGCCTCTTCTATTGAAATACAAGCTATCCAATGACAATATAGTACATGATATATCATGGTCGTCCTCAATGTCCTCCATAAGATATCAACAGATATTTGTCAAATAAATGAATGATTGATACAAAATATACTTGAGTTGATCAAAACATAAATCATACCAGAAAAAAATCTATGAAATAGGTCTGTGAAGACAAAAAAGAAAATAAGAAAGAAACAGTCAAATACTAGAGATTATATGAACCTGAACAAGTCCCCTTTCCATTAGAAACGCAAGGTGTTTTCCTTTAAAGGAAAAAGTTGGCCTAGATGATCTCTAAGGTTGTTCCTAGCTCTAACATTCTATAATTTCACGATTCACTAGAGACTATCATAACTCAATGCAAGCAGTAGGACGTGCTTCCAGCTCATGGATGCACTGTCCACTTTTTTTTAGTCCTCTCCAGCTGCGCTCCTATAGACAGAAAGTCAAAGTGATAAAGTGGTTTAATTCAGCATGCAAATTAACACAGCTCAGAGCCTAAAAGAAATCATGCTGTGGGCAGGTAAAGAAAATTGGAAAGATGATCCACAACTTCACAATATGTTGGTTTGGAATAAGTAATTTTATCATATATTAGATGTATAATCTCTATTAGTTGAAGTGAAGACAAATGGGCCAGTTATAAAGTTATTTTAATATGTATGTGTATATTATATAAACAAATATATTTATATGCCCCCATTGTGATTTTATTATTATTCACTATATGCTTTTATAAGTAGCTAAGTGTAACAGTTTTGGTCTCAGTTTTCACATACACATTTACAATAATTGACATCTGTCATTTTATATGAAAGCTTAGTTTCATTATATTCAAGGAAAATGCCAAGATGGTGGGGGTGGTGATTTGTTGTTATTCTATTCCAATAAGACTTCAATTAATCATCATTCAAGGCAGAACAGGGCTCCTTAGTCATTAGGCTGGAACAAATCCCCAAACTACCTTCAGTTTCTTATAAAGGCATTTGAAACTTTTAATGCTAGGTACATTAAAATATCACAAAACAAAGCTCATATGCATTTAATTTTGCTTAGGACATTTTCTTTTTTCTTCCACCCTCTTACTGTACTAGGGGAGTCCGGTCAAATCACTGGGGAGCAAGAGGGGAACCGTGCACGAGAGGCTGTTGCACCTGCGGAAGGCAGAAGGCAGGGAGAAACCCCCAGACCTCAGATTGAAACAGCAGCCTGCGGTAGCCAGCCTTCTGCGAAGGGAGGGATGGCAGGAGAGGTTTCATCCGGCAACCGTAAACAGTCAGCGTGCTTGTCCCTGGCCGTCCAGCAGCTCCTAACCCAACCAGAGGGAACTTGCACTGAGGCTGTGGGGGACAAAAAGGTCAAAACATACATGTATGGTGGAGGTCAACAGGTTGCAGCAGGGGCCAGATGCCCATCCTGCAGCGGAGGTGTTGCACCCTCGTGTGCAGCTAGGAACTATGCCCCCTTGCGAAACATGGCCAGGAAAAGGGGCAAAGACATATTTGGTCAACATTGGTACACATTGTTTGAAAAGCTGGACACTCCCACAGCACATGGAATTTTGGAAGGGGACTTTAAAACAGAACGGGGGCAGAAGGCTCTCTTTCTTTGCATCTCATGGGCAGGAGAGCTCATGGTACGGGGGTACGCAGAGCTCGCTTGGAGCCAGGGCTCACAGGGTTAGGAGCCACCTCGGGGAGGTAAAGTCCTGCCCTGGCGCATGCCTCATGGGTGCCAGCCCTTGGGACGCTGCAATCCTGTGGAGGCACCCAGGTCCTGGACTGCTTTCATTCTCTTACCATGAGAGCAGTGCAAGGAGGCTGGGAGCAGCACACGGAGGTGTGAACTGGGAACACTCTTTGGCCCCAGGGGCGCAGGCAGCCTCAGTTGCCGGGGATCCATGGATGGAGCTTCCGTGCGTGACCATCTGGAGTGATCTGGCAGCGCACCCCAGACCTCAGAAGAGGAAGAGGGCTGTACGAGGTGATGGAGATGTTAAAAACCCACGAGTGCACACCAGAGAGAGAGAGAGAGAGAGAGACTGAGGATGGATACCTGTTTGTGTACCTGCCATGGGGCTCGAAAGGACGGATAAGATGGGGCGAGGTGTCTGGCCGCTGACTGTGGTCCTGAGAGAGGCTGGCTTTCTGTACTTTGTGGAAGAGGTTGGCTCTGAGCAGGAATGCTCCCAGACCCCTCAGATTCGGAACCGTGTTAATATAAACCTCTTTCCTTCCCAACAAATCTTTGTGTTATGCTTATATATGGCGGCAAGCAGCAGGACTCCAGGCTGCCCAGTTACATTACCTTCACTTTTTCACATTTCCTTTTAGACCCACATACCTGGAACATTATTTTTTTACTTCAGGTTTGTGTTTTCCTATGTCCAAAAGATTACTTCTCACCATTCACTTAGTTGTATAAGCCAGAAATATAGATTCACTCTTGACTTCTTTCCTCCTGATTCATACTTGCAATAAATTACTGTATCTTGCCAACTGTATTTTGTAAACACCTGTTGAATTCATATATATATATATAAACTTTCCTTCTGCTTTTTTTCTAGTCCAGTTGACATAACCTTTTGCCTAGCGAAGTGTTTACTAAATCTTTATTAATCATAAGTCCATATCAGTAAAATATTAAGCAATTACTTTCAAGATGTGAATATTTATTTTGTTTCTGAATTACACAGGCAACTTAATATTATTCTAACTTTGAAAATTAGAAAACATAAAACAGAAGGTATACAAGGATAAGTTAAAAATAGTTTATTCTTTCCGTATGGTGGCACGGAATTTGTTTATGCCCTCCGGAACATGTGCCATACTTGAGGAATCAACAACCTAGAGTCCTACAACAGTCAACTGCCTGGTTAAGTAACTTTGGGTCTTATCCTCTTCATTGTGAGGAACTGATCCTTGTGATTTTGAGAACTGTAACCCTGGCCGTGAGCCTGACTTGCCCCTCCGGCTTATCTTTCAGTCTCAACAGCACACTGGAAGGCTGTGTGGTAGACATAACCGAAAACCATTCAGAGGGTTTTCATGGAATTGGATTTAAAGAATGCTTATTATGCTTTAGAACTTGCTCTGCTTTTCTTATCTCTCAGTTAAGTATAAACAATCTCTAGCAAGGAATGTATGAAACCTTGCACCTAATGCCAGTGGGGCGTCAAGTTGTTTAATAGACCCTGACACAAACTGATCACTGTGCCCTCTGTACTGGTACTCGTAATCTGTTGTTGTCAACTGTAATCCAGATGCCTGAAAACGATTGATGATTTATGAATTCTGACCTTGTATCTCCCATGTGTACCCTTCTCAATAAAAAACATGAGGGACAGAGGTCTTGCACTTTCCCTACTAGAGGGAACAGCCACCTCCCTTACCCCCCAGACAAAATACAGTGTCCTGAATAAGTTTGTTCTGCCATGGTTGCGAAACCTCTGCTGGACAGAGTAGTTTCCAACCAAGCCGGGGCATTAGAGGCACCTCCGCCTCACTTCATAGAATACTGTAGTTTTTTTTCTAAAATATAAGTGTGTTCATATTCCCTCCCAATTAAGATACTTCTGTGTCTTCTTTTTTCCCTCTGGATGAGACACAAAGTCTTAACGTGTGTTAGGAGGCCCCTTTATAAGCTGAGTCCTCACTGCTTATCTCTCTAGTTCCATCTCCTACTGTTGCTGCCCTGCTCCTCTTCCACATCCCCATAAATATACACCTTGTCCACACTGAACTATTTTCAGATCCTCTAATAGGTGGCCATGCTTTTTTTCTCAGAAAGACTTCAAATATCCATTTAATTTTGTTTAAGACATTTTATTTTTTCTTCTATCCTCTTCCTCTGGCTATATCCTGCCCATCTTTGATACATCATTTTATCTCTCATTATGTGGATTGAAGAGATAAGCTACCTTGGCATGTGAAACTCATCCTTATCTTGATCTGTGCCATTGAAATTTGTTTAAAAAACAAAAAAAGAAATTTGTTTTTCACTTTGGCTCAGTGATTATTATACTTTTGGACAATAGGAATCATGGAGAAAACTTAAGTGTAATTTTTTCAATTTCCTTCCAAGATATCTTGATTTCATGGGTCTAAGATAAAGACTCAGGATTATGTATTTTAAAATGTCTTGGGTGATTCTCATGTAGGTGTTTGCACTGGAGGAGATGCTTATTTACTGTTGCATTTTCATAATTTTTCAGGAGGGCTGGTTCATAATATGTGGTCAAAACAAACTTGTTGAATAACTAAATGAGAGAAATCTGTTTGGTTAAGAAAAATAACTTTTTTCTAGATAGAAGTAATGGTAAAAGAAAAAAAAGAAAAAAAAAAGGATGCATGGAATCTCAATGTTTGCTGAGAAACCTTCAAAAACAATTCCTAATACCACCCCAAAAATGTGTGCCTGTTAAAATTCTGTGCCAGAGCACTAGCATACAGTACTTACAATGAAGGGGCTAGCCTGCAGGTATTCCATCTGTGCAGTTACCAATAGGGAAGTTTCTGGCAGGTATAAATTATCTTCGGTTTGGGTTTTAGTAAAGGACAACACAATTGGTTGGGTTAGGCTGTAGCTGGGTAGCAGAGAGGAAGAGGAAAAATTGAGGCCACCTATAGAGGGTTTTGTAATATATATTAAATGGTTTGGACTTTATTTTAAAGGTTCTATTGTGGTCCCTAGGAATACTGACTTAACTCAGAACACTAACTGGGTATGAAATATGAACAGATACCAAACATTCAGAAGCTGGGGATCACTTTTATTTAGCTGCCTGCCTTTTGGAGAACCACGAGGTTCACCCTCAGTTGCTCCCCTTGGCCCACAGACACTACTGATCTACAAAGGTCCACTAGCAAGGTTCACTGGCTAGTGCCACCGTTATGCAGATCAAAAGAAAAGAAAGGCCTGACTCCTCAGCCAAATTGTTCCCTAATTGTCCTAAATCTCCACTGAATTCTGTGAGGCCCAAGAGGTCACTCTCTTCTAGGACATGAAATATTCTCTCCTTTAGTCGCCTTTCATCTCCCATAAACTCACCCTGAAAATACACTCGTCTGCATTTTCCTGATCCCACACTCACTCTCTACCCTTTTTTGTAAGGTGCTTATCGGTTAGTCTTCAGTCACTGCTTTTCCCTTAGTCCTGTCCTTCTTCAGAGGGCTTGTCCCATTGGTTTCTCTTCTCCTCAATATCACAGTCCTGCACTTTCTGATGTCCAAGTCTGAGAACGTTTGTTTCATGAATTCCAACAACTTCTTGGGTTGTGAATGGTGAGAGAATAATTGTGGCCTGTATAACACCCTTATAAAAGAACCCAGAGTTCAGAATTTGACCATATACTTTTTTATTTCTTTATTTAATCATCAAAACAATTGTATGAGCTAGAATTTCTCAACCCCTTTTTACAGTCATGAATTTACATAACTTGAATTAAAAAAATATAGTGAATTAATAAGAAGCCAGAATTTGCTACACTGAAAAAATTTATTTAAATATTTAGTTTTTATTATCTTAATAATTTCACAGAACAGGGGGTGAAGGACACTATAATGAGCACTATATATACAATGTTTTTAGTCCTTTACAAATAAAAATGGAAGCAGAAAATATCTCTTAAGTAATTATGTTTTCTTAATTATACTGATTTTTAGTGAAAATTTATTCAAATTCTTCAGTTTTAAACCTACATGTACTACAATCAATCTCTAGTTTCAAATAGAAGAGATTTCACAATGATTTATAAGTTTCATCCTGGTTTTAATTTGTCTTGATATCTGTCATAAGGTATTTTGATTAACTCCTAATAATAACTGATAAAGCTGGAGGACACTAATGCATTCTTTTAAAAATGTAATAGTCAACATTTGAGATAAATTCAGTTCCTATGTTTTGAAAATTTTATCATAATTCAAGTAAACGTAAAGATCAATATTTATTTATGGAAATAAGGTTTCATGCTGGTTAGAGACTACTATAACAGCATTCCATCTCCATATTTTTAAGGTCACCTCAGTGGAGGTGTGTTAATTAAATCTTCCTTGTCATTTGTGTACATGATCGATTAAGAAGAGAAAGAATTATCTTCCTGCCATGAATAATAAAATTCCCTAAGTAGAAATCTGTTTATTTTATTTAATCATTATATATTTCTTGACTTTAAATCTTCAAGTATACTTTAATATCTGCCCCACCCCAAATGAAACCCAAGTCTAATGTGACAATAACAGATTATAGTATGTCATTAAATTCACCATTCAAAAATAACTGTACACCTTTAATATCTTATACCAAATGAATACAAATAAGATTTGAAAACTAAAGTACTCAAGAGAGAAATAAAATTCTGATGCTATCAGATCTTAGAATACACACGTGGAGAATAATCAAAAGAAGGATGAACAAAGTACATAACACCTAATGAATCTATATTTGTTCCAGAATTTTTCTATTGTAGTATAGTATTATTATCACATAAATAAATCCATATATATTTCTGGTTTATAATAAAATCACATATTATATCCTGACACAGTTAATATTTGCAAGTTAAAAATGATGAAATGATGATGATAAAGGCAATGAGTGATGCTGCTAATATTAACAGTAGCATTTATAAATTATTAAATGACAGATGTGCCCTAGACCCTGAGTTTAATACTAAGTTTTCTATTAATGAAGTAAATCTGTGCATATCGCAAAAGCGATGCACATTAAAACTACCTATGAAATTATGTTTAAACACTAATGTCTATATCTCACCCATCAAAGATTCTGACTCAATGGCATGAGAACTGGCTATAGTAACTTATTAAAATGTTTCTATATTCATAGGTGGTTTTATATATAGTGAGTGATAAAAAGTTCTACTCTAAATTGTGTTCCTTCTAAATAGAATTTTAATGGATATATAATTTTTCTGGCAATATGTATGGCTTGAATGTGGTAATGGATTCTGATAATATGCAGATATTTGTCATCTTTTGTGGTTACATTATTTATATTTTTATTGTGTTTAAAATTGTTTAATATTCATAAAATCATAGTTCACACTATGAAAAAATAAAATAAAAATTCTTATTTTAAAAATATAAGAATGCTGAGGTTAAATTTGAACAGGCATTAAAAATTAAAAGTAAAGGACTAATATGCACAGAACACTCAGGTATACTCAAAATATGAACTATCAAAAGCAAAGAGTTATGGAAAAATGAGAAGAAATACAATTATTTGTGTGTTTTATATCAAAGAATCATTATTTCAGAAGAAAAAGTATCCCTCCTTTCAAATAATTATAACGTGAATTCTTATGTTTTTCAAAAATACATTTTCAATTTGTTTTGGAATGGAGACACAATCTTTTAATCTTACTGCACAGACTTAATACTCATGAGTAAAATAAAAAGAAATGATCGTGCATTCTGCATGATACACTTTTCAAAGACAAACTACTGCAAGGAGAAACTAGCAATCACTCTGCAGGGAACAACTACTGAATTCCATAATACTCCAGTGTCATCATCTTCAAATAATGTACAATTAACCATGAAGCACAACAGTAACCAGCTACTTTCAAACCATTAATCCAAGCAAAATTTAATTTTACATAAATGTCTCTATTGAGATAATGAAAATGAACATTAGTTGCCATAATAGCCCAGAGCTACTTCACAAGCATGTATTATTTTAAGCCTGTTACTGAACTCATCCTCATCTTTATTAGTAAACACTGACTCATAATTTTATGTAACATCCATAATTTTCAAAATATGCCAATACCAGTATCTGTCTAATATTATTTGATTAAGTTTTGAATTTTCTTACTGATTCTGTTGACTTCCACACAAGGTGGCAGTGTAAATACAGGGCTCTAATGTTGACGCTTTCAAATGTTAATGAAACTATCCAGTTGAATGGGAAAATTGAACATTTTTCTCTCAATCTTTGGGTCTGAGAGGCAGGTCTGTCTTGAGTTTCTTTTTTGAGCAGGGAAAGCAAAGTTGGTAGTCATTAGCATTTAATGGAATTAAAACCAAAGACATGGAGTTATGAATCGGTTCAAAGATGTCAGGTAAGACATGTGCCCACTGGATTTAGCAACAATATTATGAGTGACACAGAGAACAGCTTAGCAAACCCGTAGAGGCAAAAGACAGAGGAGGGTGTTCAAGGGGAGAACTATGGCAGCAAATAAAAGAGAATCCATTTAGCAATGGGGAGATGACATAGGATCAGTGGAAAGAATTTATTTTTAACTTGCTTGCTTTTGAGGACAGGAAAAACTTAAAACATGTTTAAGTTCTAAAGTAGAGGGAGGACATTTAAGCTAAAGAAAAAGGGGATGTTGGATGGAGGCCCCTGAGGAAATGTAAAGAGGTGGTAAGAATCCAGACCATTGGGATGGTCCTTAGCTAGAAAGACAAAATAGCTCTTACTACTTATGGGCTAGATAACATAATCTCAAAATACTTAAAATAAAAAATTTTAAAAGTACCAAAAAAAGTTAGAAACATTACAGTAGTAGAAGACTGTAAAATATTTTTATCAGTTCTGACGTAATCAAATAGATGAAATAAACAAGTACAGGGAACATCTGAAAAATAGAATTGATAAATGTTGCCTGAGAAAAGATGATTGAATTTTCTTCTTGTACCCCTAACTGTGGTCACAGAGAAGTAGAGAATTGCTAGTGTTTTCTTAAATTGGAGATCTCTGATTCTTCTGATGCTTTTAGGTAGGATGGAGGGAAACACAAACCCTCTTGATCCAGTCTCTCATTAGATGACCTCATCTATGCCCAGGGCTTTAAACACAATTTATACATAACAATAGCCTCATGTTTTCATCTCTAACTCTAACCTCTTTCCTGAGCTTTAGGCATTCTATGAAATAACTTCTTGACATGTACTTAGATTCTTCATTAGCATCTCAGTTAAATCTGGCTCTCATGAATTGTTGATTGTTCCCCAAATCCTGTTTCTCCAGTACCCATGTTTTTCATCCTAATCTCCACATTCTTCCTCTGTAGATAAATCAGAAACCTGGAAAACATCTTCTGATTCTTCCTCTCTTTTTTTCCACATTAAACTTATTACCAAGTCCTGACGATTCTCTTTTGAATATATGTGTATCAGAACTTCTGTTTCTCTCCATTTTGATTGCTGCTTACCTAAAACAAGTCACTTTCACTTCTCAGCTTGATTACTATAATTTCCTTCAGTTTCCTCATTCCATTTTGCCACACTCAAATCTATTCTCCACATAAAAGCCTGAGGCATCTTTTGGTAATGCAATCTCCTCATATCCCACTGAACAAACTCCATCAAGGCAATGCCTTTCTGTTGCATTTAAAATAAAATCCAAAGAGCTTAACATTGCCTACAGGTCCTGTATGTGGCTATAAAGTTATATTACACTACTGTTATCACTTACATTACTTCTCACACTAGTTTTTAGGCCCTGAAAGGGCAGGGTTTGTTTACTTGTTTTATTCACTTTTATAAGTTGGCAGTGTCTACAAGTGTCTGGCACGTAGCAATAATAATAAATATTGAATGACTGAATAAGTGAATGGTAGATTTCTCTTAGTATAAAATCTTTTCCAAGCAGCTGCAAAGGAAAGTTAGTTCTAAGGTCCTATCAAGAAAGGGCTCATCAACAGGCCTTAGGCATTATTAGCGCAAAGAATCTGGCTCACTGTTTTTTTCTACATTTCCTTGCTGATGTGCTCTGGGCTGGTTTTTCCTCATTTCTGAATATGGGATTGGAGTAGGGGAGAGGAGTGTGGGTGCTAACTGAGAAAACATAGATCATCTTTGGCTTTTGGGGGGTTCTAGCTCTAAAGCTACAACTAACCCAAAGAAGTTATCCACGAAATAGCCTAGCTAACTGGGTTTCTACATTTGGGTTTAGGTCCACCCATAGAGTTCTACATCTTTGGGACTCCAGCAGCAAGGAAATTGGGAGATTTTAGGTGACTCCAATAACCACGGTATAAACACAGTTGGGGAAAGGGTTTGGGGGTACTTCAGTCCACACAGGCATTTAAGTGTGGCTGTGTTCTACACACTCCTTTCCCATCCTCTTCAGCTTTCACTATATTTATAGTCATTTTTCACAATAACTCCCAGTGGATATCCAGGAAGAGGAAAATCATACATTAGTCTGAACCCATTTGTGTATGTAATAATGAAAAATTTGGGTTCTGCTTCCTTAAGTTCAGAGAGAACATTCATGTGAAAAACAATTTTTAAACTTTAATTTAATTTTTATTAATTTAATTTTATTTATTTAATTATGTGCTTTTTATTTTTATTACATTTATTGGAGTGACATTAGTTAATAAGATTATAAAAGCCTCAAGGGTACATTTCTATGATACATTCTTCATATTGCATATGTGCCCACCACCCAAAGTCAAATCATCTTCTATCACAACATATTTGGCTTCATTGACCCTTTACTACAACCTCACCCTCTTCCCCCTGGTAACCACCATACTATTGTCTGTGTCTATGAGGTTTTGTTTGTTTGTTTTTATTGTTTGTTCATTTGCTCTTTTCAGTTTTATATCCCACATAGGAGTAAAGTTATATGATTCTTAATTTATTTCGCTTAACATGATATTCTCAAGGTACCAGTCTACCCCCCAAATTGTAAACCATTTATTCACAAAGACATATATGCACCCCAATGTTCATTGCAGCATTATCATGGTGACCAAGACATGGAAACAACTTAAGTGTCCTGTGATAGATGACCGGATAAAGATGTAGCACATAAATACAGTGGAATACTAGTCAGTCATAAGAAAAAATGAAATCCTGCCATTTGCGACAATATGGTTGACCTTGAGTAAAACACCATTTTAAAAAAATTTCTGGGGATATGTTTACATTCTATCCTAGTAAAGGACGTGACTTACAACCCTATCCACTATACCAGTAGGAAATCTGAACTACATACAGCAAAAATGAAGAAAAAGTACTTTTAATATTTAAAAATTATTTTTATTAAATAAAACATTTACATGCTGAATGTTTATGTCCTGCTATATAATGTTTATTTTCTTGCTCTCCTCTTTATTTTCCAGTACTGAAATAAGTTACTTCCTTTTTTTATTTTTTGTCTGTTTCAATCATAATCTGAGGTGAAGGGCAATTAAGTGTATTAGCATAAATCACATTCATGATCCAGACACTTTCAGAATCTTTTTTTAAAGAAGGAAATTCAATTACTATTACATTTTGTGCCTTTCCCATGACATTACAGATTCCTTAAGGTATCATTTTTAATGCCTTTGTAATATTCCCTTACTTGAAACTGTAATGATTTATTAAATGTTCTCCATGTTGTTGTTTAAATGGCTCCCAATTTTGTACAATTATAAAAAATGCTGCAATGAATATCATGAGTCTTTGTCTATATCTGTTTATTTCCTTAGGACATATTTCTAAAAGCAGATTTACTCTGTCAATGGTCGTATTACATATTACCAAGTGGCTTTTCAAAAAAAACTGACTTTCATTTAAAATCCATCCAAGAATGTATGTCAGGAACATTACAATACATACACTTACTAAAGTGTCAATTTTTATCATATCATTATTATCAATTTATCTTTATAGTTTTGGATATAATTTATTTATGTCCTTAAGACTATTTTTTCTATTAGTATATTGAATCTTTTTACTATTGGCATATTGGAGATTATAGTAGTTTTTAACATATTAAAGATATTAATCATATTTGTCTTATTTGCTTTTTCTAATTGTTAGCTTTATGATGTTTATAATGATTACTTAATATAAAATAGATTTTCTTTTTAAAATTCAGTCAAATTTAATCATTTTATTTATGATTTATTTTAATCATTAAAAGTACATCAAAACTTATTGTGTATAAACCAAAACATTTGTATAATTGTTTTGCAATTTTATATTTTTATGTCTAACTCATCAGGAATTTCTTTTTTGGGTTGTGTATAGCATGAGGATTGTATTAGAGTTGTCCAGAATCATAGAACCAATAAGAGGATATATACAGAGAGAGAGAGAGAGAGAGAGAGAGAGAGAGAGAGAGAGAGAGAGAGAGAGAAAGATAAAGTGAGATAGAGGCAGAATTTATTTTAAGGAATGGCTCACACAATAGTGGGAGCTGGTAAATCTAAAATTTATAGGGCTGACCAGCAGGCTGGATGTTTATTCAGGTATGTGTTGATGTTGTGGTCTTGAGTTCAAAGTCTGCAGTGGGCCAGAGGGCTGGAAACTTGGGCAGAGTTTCTAAGTTGCAGTCCTGAGGCAGAATTGCTTTTTAATCAGGAAATATCAGTCTTTTTTCTTAAAGTATTTAACTGATTGCTCACCCACAGTATAAATTCAGTTGATTGTAAATGTTAATCACATTTATACAAATGCATTCACTGCAACCTCTAGATTAGTACCTGACCAACCAATTAGGCACCACTGTGTAGCCAAGTTGACATGTAAAGTTAACCATTATAAAGATCTAAATTTATATTGTGTCTATATTGAGATAATTTCCAATTACTTGATCATCTCAAGCTACTATCTTATGATTTTTTAATCTGCCACCTATTAAGTTCCTATATATTCTAGTATGCATTTCATATTTTTGTTGTATTCCATTAACACAGTGATATTATATAACATGACAATTATTATTTATTGAATCTTAGCAACAACATTTTAATATCTGATAAGCCGAGATCCTGTAATGATTTCTTTCTTTTCATTAGTAAAGAATTACCCTTACCTCCCTTTAGTGGCTTCTCATTTTACCTGGAATAAAATCCAAAGCCCTTACCATGAACCATAATATCCTCTAAGCTTTGACCCTCAATTGCCTTTCTAATCTTAACACCTATTCACAGTGGTCCAGCCATAATGTCCCCCATGCCACAAACATTTCCACTTCACAATCTTCCACTTACTCTTTTTCTTCTCTAGTTATCTACAGATTCTGACTCTAATTTCATTCATGTATCTGCTCAAATATCACTTTGTGACTCATGCCTTTCCTGGCCACTGGATATATAAGAGCACTATTGCCAGAGTTGTTAGCTCTAGCTTCATTCTCACATTCCGTATCTTCCTCTACATTTCTATAAACTGGATATCTCCAAATCATGCTTCTCAGACTCCGTTGCCAGCTAGCTTTCTTCCTGCTTGTTTCTCCCACTGAGAGACAACTACCACCTTGTTAGAAAGTGGGAGTGTAGAAACCATTCTGTTCCTAATGGCGCCCCCTCGTGGCAGCAGTAACTACAGCAGCATGAGCAGCCATTTCTCATCAACGCGACAAGATTCTTACAGCCTACGGCTCTGTGACTTCCAGCATTGCTGACAAAAGCTCTGGAGCATTAGCAGCAATGGCTGGAACTCCAGCAAGCATAACAGTGGGGCACTGATGCCGCTTTCCAACACTTTCTTTAGAGTGTGCGCTCATTGTTTCCAGCCTCAGGACAATAGCGCTTTTTTCTTTCAGGATAGCATTCCCTTCCCATTTTGCATCTCCCGTGCAAGAAAATGATAATTTCTTCATCTATGTTAAGCCTTCCCCTCCTCTTTTGCACTCCAGCGCAGAATTGGTAGGAGCTTCCTAAATTCAAAGTAAAATCTTTTTTTCTGTTTGGTTCCTCCAGATTTTTCAAAAAAATGTGTATGAATTCCCAATACTCATTCCCTTTCTATTTGAAATACTTTTGATTTATAATTTCCTGACTGTCTATTGATATGATAGACTCCCCTGTGTTCCCTTGCTCAAGTGAAGAGGGCTAACAATCTTCCAATAGTACTCTTAGTATGAGAAACTCCTTGGTTTGCCCTGGGCACATGGCACATATGGACAAAATGTATTTCATGGACTCTTTTATAGCTGGTTATGCACATGTGACCCTATTTAAGACAAGTGATATATATTTAACAGTGATGTGCACATCTTATGCATACTCTTTGTAGGGGAAATTCTGTCTGCTTTGCTTCTTAATGGCTGGGAAATGGAGGTGAGTGGCAAGACCTTGGATATGACAATTTTCCCGCCAGCCCTGAATCTCCCAATTTTGCAGTATTTTGAATGAGGAAAACAAACCTGTACCTCACTTAAGCCACTATATTTTCAGGGTCTCTATAACAAAAAAAAATATAGAAAACAATATTAGCAGTAAGTGATCCTAAAACAACATCCTATATTAAATGGCATTATATTAGCAGTTACATTGCGATTAGACATTATAGTATGGAAAGTTGGTGATTCTTATTGTGGCATGACCAAAAATAAATATTTAGTAAAAAAATCGCTTGAAATTGCAAGTGTCTAAAATTCCTGTAGCTTTAATAAAAGCTCTTAAAAATATTGCTGTTTAAGTAAAATAGAAAACAATCAAACTAACTAAAAACAAACTTAGATGATAATTACACTTTCCAGGGCTTATAATGGCAAGGAAATCAGAAATTTAGTTTACAGAATGTGTGCTTGTTTTTTTGTTTGTCTGTTTCTGTCCTGAAGCAAAATTTAGGACCTCAAATCTGTCCCAGCAGGAATTTGTTTATAAGGAATATATTATCTAAAGCATGGGAACACTTACAGCTTCCACTTCATATATGGTCATTAGCAGTAATAGACTTACTGCCGGAAAGAAAAACTAAGTGTGGCTAAATTGACTAATCAAGGATACCACTTCATCATCAGATAGGGAGGGAGTCTTCATAACTTCTACCCACCAGCATGTTTTTGGAGCCTTGGCAATTGTGTGTTTTCAGTTATTTATTTTTACCAAAAAGCTGTCTTTTTAGGTTATTGTTCTTATTCAATCATTACATACAGGAAGCTTTTATTGTACCACTAGTTTTCTACTTCTTAACCTGGACGATGAATACCTAGGTACTTGCTTGATTATATTTTCAGTTCTATATGTACACTTAAAACATTATTGAGTATAGCACTTTTTTTATTAATATATACTGGGAAAAAGTAATTGATAGGGCTTTCAAAAATTCCAGCGGTTTTAAGATTCAACACTAAGGCAATTTTCTTTTTTCTTAACAGGTACATTTTTGAGAAAAATTCAGCATATATTGGGTTTATGTAGTGCTTCAAAAAACAAAAGTTTTTATTTATAAACCTACTCTTCTCATGCATAAACCTACTCTTCTCATGCATGCTCTGTGTAAGCACTCATAAAAGTAAAAGCATCTAAACAACATATTTAAGAAGTGTTGCGATAGAGTTAAAATGTGGAGGCAGAGATTATTATGAGAGTAAAATTAAGCAAGGAAATCAGTGGGGAGATATGGCTTATCTACAGAATATGGAACAGAGAGATTATGCAAATCAGTATACAAATCTAACTGCCATATGCAGCTAACATGTGGAGGAAATGTAAACTATGTATGTGTGAGTATACGTATGTATACATGTTTCTGTGTTTGTGCATATGTTTAATGTATGTATGCATGTCTGAGTTTGTATTTATTTGTATATATTTGTGTGTATATATATGAATTTCAATGTGTCATATATGTATGTGTATTTTTGTTTGCTGGTGACATTCATATTTGCATGTGGTTTTATTTGTATGTTGTATATTTTCACTTGTGTATGAGAGTAAACAGTGATACTGATTTCAGACTTCTGACTTTCAGAACTGTGGACAATACATTTGTGCTTTTTTCAAAGCCACCCAGGTGTGGTCATTTGTTACATCAGCTTCAGGGAAAATGCTACAATAAAACTACACATTGTACTGATACGATCGTTCAACGACTAAGTAGATATTTGAAAAATAATACATGCGAATTTTAAAAATATTTTTATTTTACCCTTAACCACAATTACTCATGTGATTATTAGGCACTGTACAACATGTCATACCTTAAAATCAAATTGGATCCTGCCAGCCTCATTTCCTATTCCATATCAGTTTTCTAATAGTGCTTGCTTCTTGTTTCAGCTACTGCCAAAAACTCAACTTCACAAAGACAAGGTAACATTGAAAAGAATATAGCGTGACCTAATGCTGAAACTGTCAACTGTGAAGGTGTCAGCAGGACTACAGCCTCTGGAGGCTGTTGGGGGAGATCTTGTTGCTCCCCTCTCGCAGCTTCTGGTCGCAGGCTTGATCTGCTGGTGGCGGCAGCACTCAGTCTTTGCCCCATCGTCACATCACCTTCTTCTCTTCTGTCTGCACCGAATCTCCTTCTGCCTCCACTTTATAAGGACGCAGGGGTTGCATTTATGGCTCAGCTCACCCTGATAATCCAGGATGACCTCTGCATTTAAAGATCCTTAATTTAATCACTCATGCAAAGACACTTTTCATAAATAAAATAGCACCTGATCTCTTTGGGTGGTCATTATCCAGCCTACTACAGGCACAAATGCTTTTTAAGTTTTTGGGAACCAACTACTTTGATAAATGGAACTGGTAAAACTTTTATTTTTTATTTTAAGCCTAGAGGTTAGAAACCAAGGGCTCTGTGAATCTAGAAACTTTGGGAAATTCTAAGATAGAAGACTCTCCTACTAATCCAGGCAAGAAATGACGGGAGACTTGGACTAGAGTGGATGTGGAGGAAAGTGCTCAATTGTGAACTGTTGGTGATACAATTTGAGACTAAGGCAGATGAAATTTTATGATGTTCTGGTGGGTGGTTGGAATGAGCAACTGGGAAGTTGCTTTACCATGAAGTGAGATGAAGGAAACTGTGCAGGTGCAGGGACCAGGTTTTTTTTCTTTTTAAGTATATTTTATTGATTATATTGTTACAGTAGTTCCAATCTTTTTCCTCTTTGCTCCCCTCTGCCCAGTACCCCCCTCCTCCAGAAATCCCATCCCCCTTAGTTCATATTCATGGGTCGTGCATATAAGTTCTTTCGCTTCATTCACCCTTTCCTATATTATTCTTAACTTCCCCCTGTTTATTTTGTACCAACCGATCATGCTTCTTAATTTCTGCACCATTTCACCATTTCCCCCTCCCCCCTCCCAGCTTATAACCCTCCAAATAATCCCCATACCTGTGATTCTATCCTTTTCTGGTTTGCTTCGTTGGATTTTGTTTTTATATTTTAGATTCAGTTGTTGATAATTGTGAGTTTGTTGTCATTTTAGTGTTCATAGTTTTGAACTTATTTTTCTTAAGTAAGTCCCTTTGACATTTCATATAATAATGGCTTGGTGATGATGAACTCCTTTAGCTTTACCTTGTCCGGGAAGCACTTCTTCTGCCCTTTCATTCCGAATGACAGGTTTGATGGATAGAGGAGTCCTGTGCAGGTTGCCTTTCATCACATTAACTACTGCTTGCCAGTCCCTTCCTGCCTGCAAAGTGTCCTCTGAGAAATTAGCTGATAGTCCTATAGGCACCCCACTGTAGACAATTCCCCACCTCTCTCTTGCTGCCCCCAGGACCCTCTCTTTATCTTTCACCTTTGGCATCTAAATCATGATGTGTCCTGGTGTGGTGCCCTCTGGGTCCAGCTCGCCTGGGACCCTCCGTGCTTCCCAGACCTGTATATCCATCTCCTTTGCAAAATTTGGGAAGTTATCCTCATTTTTTTCAATTCTTGCTTCCTCATTCTGCACTGGTTGACTGTTTTGTTCTTCCTTATGGTCCAAATCGTTGATTTGAACCCCAGTTTCCTTCCCTTCACCGTTGGTTTTGTGTGGATTTTCCTTCGTTTCACTTAGCATAGCCTTCATTTCTTCTCTTCTGTGTTTGCCATACTCAAGCATATCTGTCAAGCCTGTGAGCATCTTTATCACCAGTGTTTTGAATTCTTCATCTCTTAGATGGTTTATCTCCTCATCTGTTAGAGGTTGGCTATCTCCTCGTCGCTTAGTTCTCCCACTGGAATCTTGATCTGTTCCCCATTTTGGGCCATACTTCTCTGTCTCCTCATTCTGACAGGCTCCTGTGTTTGTTTGCCTCTGTGTCCCAGGTAGAGCTGTCACTCCTGTTACGTTGTAAAGGGCGGAGCCTTAGGGATTTGTCAGTACAGGGCGACCTGTTTCACCATGTTGTGGTGCTGTATGGGGTCCGAGGGGGAACAATGCCGCCTTCCCAGCACTCGCCCCTTGGCCGTCGTTCCCAGAGTGGGTGGGTCTGCGGACGTTCTAGGACTGTGGGTGCCCTTTACACAAGCGGGCTCTGCTGAGAGACTTGCAGTTTCTTCCTCTGCCCCAACCCCAACTGCTGTGCACAGTCAGAAGCAATGAGGCTTGATTTTCCCCAGTGCTGGGACTGTGAGATGAGAGGTCCGGTGAGGGGCTGGGAACGCTCCTGACTTTTTAAAACATGTGACTGCACTTTCTGCCGCTGCCGCCCCTGCTGCCGCTACCACACTGCGTCCTCTCCGCCCTGGCTCCGCCCCGCTACCTGTCTGCATGAGTATTTCTTCTTTATATCTTTGTTTGTTGGACTTCCATGTAGTTTGATTTCCTCGAACTTCTGGTCGTTTCTAGTTTTGAGGTAGTTGTATTCCTTCTTAGTTGTGGAGGGAGACTCAGCCTGTCTGTCTATGGCCGGAAGTAGGGTTTTTTTTGTTGTTATTGTTGTTGCTATTGTCTCTTACAAGTAGGGCAGGTGGGGCATTCTGTTTAGTACACTTTTAGAAAAGAAGATAAAAAGGGAAGGAAAAAGGGAAGCAAAAGATACAGGATCATGACTAGAGACTGCCTACAGACTCTCCACCAGCCCACAGGCTTATTCCACATCTCCTGGTGGACAAATGTAGCTCTACTCAGGAGGCCTTCAGGTCGTTGTGTTTTGCCTTCTTATTCAAAATGTGGTGTGAACAAATGTAGACATGAGGTGCTATGCAATAAGAGAGGGGAGACAGAAATACTTGTCTGACCCAAAGTCCTATGAGGGCAGGGCAAATGGGACTCTGTTTTGGGGAACTGAAAATTACAGGGTCCCCAAATTAAAAATATATGTAAAAGGATGGAGCAGAATTTAAGAAAAATAGACTCTGCAACACAGTGATTGGATATCCTCAAACCCTTTCCTGGAAATAGGTCAACCCAAACAAGATACCCATGGGTAGCATTTACCACAAAACTAGAAACCCCAACATAAGAGGGTGCAGGATACACACACCTGCCAGGCCTCAGCATCTGCACCAAGAGAAGTGACAGACAGTAGGAAGCATCTGTGGGACATGACGGCAGGAGGCCTTCGAAGCACCAACAGTAGCCACCAGAAAGCACTGAAGGCCTGTGTGAGAAGAGCAGCTGAGACTGAGAGGGGTTTTGCCCAAGCCCAAAGTGAGCAAGTACAAGGGGCTGGCGAAAGAGTATGAAGGACTAGAGCGGTCTAGACCCTATATATGTTGACACTGAGCACCGGAGTGTCTTTCCTGGATGTAGCCCACACGGAGGAGACAGTGCACAGAGGAACTATAGACACAGAAGGAAGATGTCCTGATGAAGTTGGGGAGGGGGAACAGAGCCAGTAAACCTCAGATAGCAAGCCCCATGTTTCTGAAGACTACATTAAAATAAATACAGAAAAATTTTGTATGTTAAAAAAGAGGTCTTCAACCTCACCTTTTCTAAGGACATTAAAACTAATTTTACCTAAAATATAAATAACAGGAAAAGATTGAGATAAAATCCCATACAAAGGTAGTATGGAAAAAGAAGAATAAAGAGCAGAATAGTATCTCATCTGCAAAAGAAACAAGTCAGAATAGATGGGCCCACAAAACAGTAACCTGCTATTTCAAAATGAGCTAAAAGACATTCAGTAAAACAAAGCAGAAGTTGAAAGAACATGGTGGGACATTATAATATAAAGGGCGCAGAATTTCTGTTTGGAATAAAGAAAATATTCTGGAAATGATAAATGCATGTAAAAGCTACCCATGAATGTTTAGTATGGGTTCGTCTATTTTCTTGACAGGGTTTGGAAATTTTAAAACCATATCCTGCTCCATCTACCTTTCTGAAGTGCTGCTCCGTCTTTTGATGTAATTACTTATATTTAGATGGTAATGGTGGTTGTGTGATATCATGAATGTACTTACTGTGACTGAATTATATACTTAAGAAGGGTTAAAATGGAAAATTGTGTGTTATGAATATTTTACCATAACTTAAAAATAATGAAAGGAAGCATAAATCAGAATAAAGTGAGATGATGGAACTCAGTACAGAATTAAAAATACATTTAAAAATTTCAGAAATGAAGACTAATTAAATATAATACAAGAGTGAATGAACAAAATGGATAATGCCTTAAGGGAAACAAATGAGAAAACAATGAAAGTTTTAGAAATCAAAAATAAGATAAAAGGACTCGAGAAATGTCAAATATAAAAGACAGGGAAAAAAGCATGGACAATTCTAAGAGAGTAATACAAAAGTACATATAAGGATTTACTGTTGCATAAAAGTGATATTTCAAATTAGTGAGACAGATTCATCTGTAAATTGTGATACAGATATGTTGGAGTGTAGGTAATTTCTCTGGAAGAATCCACAGCATGGCAAAATAATGTCTCTGATGGAGGAGGGAAAGTAGTGTCTGGGGAACTAAGAAAAAAGGGAGGATTTTCACTGAAAACCCTTTTGTACTTTTCTAAATTTCTATCATGTGAATCTACTGCCTCAGAAGTCTGACTGCTTGAGTTCAAATCCCAGCTCATCCAATTGCCAGCTCTTAATCTAGGGTAAATACTTGACAAGCTCCAAGCCAATCTCCTTATCTGTGAAATGGAGTGATTAAGGTAGCCTGTTGCCGCCTGGCACAGAATGAACTCTCAATAAATGTAAAATGCTTTTGGAAACAATGCAGATGCCCATCAACTGATGAAAGGATGAACAAAGTGGTAAATCCATTCAATACACTATACAGTCATAAAAGAATGAAGGACTGACACATGCTACAACATGAATGAACATTGACAACATGCTAGTGAGAGAAGCCAGACAAAAACGTCACATATTGTTTTTCTCCACATATGAAATCTCTGGAAAAGTGACTTTCATCCAGATACAAAGCACAGTAGTGGTGCCAGGGGCTGGAGGGACGAGGTAACAAGAAACAACTAACTGCTAATGGTGAAGGGGGTTTCTTTTGGGGCTGGTAAAAATGTTTGGGGATAGATGATGGTGATGGTTGCACGAGTTTTGAATGCACTAAACGTCACTGCATTTACAGTTTAAAACGATGAACTTGATAGTATGCAAATTATACCTCAATAAAAATAATTGTTGAAATACACATTACCAATTTTCAAATGATGATGAGTCCCATCTCTGCCCTTCCCCTATTCCACTCTCTTTCCTGTTCCCCATGCTCCCCCACCACCACTTCTCCCAGCAGCCCCAGGAGGCCTCCCAAGGAGCGCCTTTGAACTGATCCCTTTGTAGTAGGGCTGTTCAAGCAGCAATTAAGTGTGCACATGCGCTTGTGGCTCTGGCCCCCATGGCAATGGACGTTTCCATCAGATTTTTCTCATGGATTTTGGTTGAGGTGGTGATTAGACGAGGCAGCACATGCAGCCTGGATCACAGAGAAGGCCCTTGATGGCCCCTCTACTTAAATGCTTAGGCTTCACCTGAAGTTTGATGTCATCTACCAGTAACATCGGGATACTGTGCTCTGAAAGTCAGGTTTCCACCCACGGGCCCTTGTAAATACTGAGGCCTTTGGAGACAAGCCTGAAGTGGAGGCTTTGCTCCACCACATGCAATGTGACCTCAGCCCATGAGTGAACATCAGGAGTAAAGTGGCACAGGGATGCTGGCCTCGAGTGTTGTTGGGAAAGTTGACTGAAGTAGTGTGTTAGTGGGCATGGCGCTCAGGCGTTGCGTAAATGGTCGTTTATGTTACATGGCCTGTTCTGGGTATCCCTCCTACTGCAACAGCTCACCAGTTGTCCAGGCCCTAGTGACCAGCTGCCCCCAGGATAACCGTAATCCAGTGCCACTCATCTGGTAGATTCCCCTGTTTTGTACTCACCTCCCCCAACTACAATCAGATTTGGATAAGGCAACCCAAACCAGCTGGAAATGTGTCCAGAACCTGTTTTCTAATATATATACTTACTTGGTGATCATGAGGCATTCGGCCAGCCACCACAGGAGACTTTTTATATTTCTTCTGGCCAAACAAGAGTCATCTTCTGCCATCTTCAACTCTAATCCAATTTTCTTCTATTATCTTAATTTTAGACCTTTTTCCCTCCTCTGTTTCTTCTTATAAACGCATAACACCTCTCCCCCATGGGAGAGTCCCATGGTCATTGTGACCGCGGACTAAGTTCCTGCCTTTTCCTCACTTCTTACCCCTTGTCCCTGATTTGCTCATCCAACTTCCAATATTTCATTCTCAGGCAGCCTTTGATCCCAACTGTCACCACAGAAAAATCACAGTTAACAGTATCTCCAAATTCAGAAGGCTTCTTTATTTCTCATCTACTAAGTCTATTACATTTACGTATTCAATTTTATTAAGTTTTAAAATATATCAGAATAGAGAAATGTATATCTATCTATGGGAAGAAGTTGGTATTCAAAGTGGCACCAACCATGCTAGCCTCTCTTACCGTGCGTAGCCATAGTATTGAGAAATTTCCATTTCTTTTTCCCTTTCAATGAAATACTGCACTTTCCCCACAGAGGTGTATTTGGCAGCATTCTCACGCTCTAGTTGAGCCTTCCTCTTCATGGCCTCCCGCTCTGGCCTCTGCTCATTTGTGATGGGATTTGATACGATGGGCCCAGAAATGCCGGGGTTCTTCCATGGCCTTCGCTGGAGGGCGAAATCCTGGAGTAGATACTGGTTTTGAGGCTTGGGTGGGAAGTAGGGCTTGGTCACAGTACTGTGAAAGGGCTCCCGTTGGAAAGAACTGCAACCTGATGTTTTGTACGGCACAGGCCTGGGAGCAGCAGACAGAGGGACACTGGGGCAGGTAGTGTTGGTCAAACCTGGTCTAGATGGGTTGGTTGAAACTGAGCAAGGTGGTCTGTCAGGACCTGTCAAAGGTGCAGCAGTGGGCCGGGATGAATGGACTGCAGCAGGCTGCACTGAGGTAGAACCAGGCCGGGCAGGGTTAGCCACAGCAGGCCGATGTGATGCCACAGGCTGTGGTCTGCGAGGAACTGGTCGAGCTTGAGGTTTGTCCAGTTTAAAAAAAGGCAAAGATACCAACTTGACCTGGCCAGGAGGTGGCAGCTCAATCTGAGTTGGAGAAGAACACTCTTTTTCAGCACTGCCATCTGTTTTCTGGTGTTTGACTTGAGTTTTCTCAGGACCTTTGCCCTCACCCGAGGTATCCAGCCTTCGTTTGGTAGGAGGAGGTGGCTGGGGGCCTTTAGGGTTGCTTGAGTTTCCCACAGCCCGGGATGAAAACAGTTCAGTGTTCTTATCAGCCTTCTTCCCTAGTGCGTGAAACACTTGCACTGATTCCAGCATGTGCATAGCTAGGCAGCTGCGAGGCTTTTTGAAGGTCTCTTGGGTCAGCTCAGTTTGATTTTTCTTCTGTTTCTTCTTGGAACTGGTTGGCTTTTCTTCTGCCTTAAATTTGTTCCCTGCCTGCTTATTCTTTTCAGCTTTCTTGGAGTTGTTGTCTTTTTTTCTTTTGTTTTTTTCCTGCCCGTGGCTCTTAGTTTCGCTGTTTCTGCTGGATGGAGATTTGTGAGGCTTGCTGTTAGAATGCCTGGCTGTGTTTGTAGGAGCCATGCCACTGGCTGCAACTTTGCAAATACCCACTTCTCCCAAGCACACGCAATCCGGGCTCTCAGACTTGATTTTGGCATTGGGAGCAACACTGATGGGCTCGGAGGCTTTACGTTTGTTCTTCCTGGCTTTATCAGAAGCCTTAATGACACTTGAGTTCTCCTGCACCTTGTTCAACTTGTTGCCTCTGTTACCTTTGGTTTTGATCTCCTCAGGACCTTTGGATTGATCAAGATCATCCAAGGGCTCTAAGAGTGGGGGAAGTTGAATATCCTTGGGACCTATGGATTCATCAAGATCATCCAAGGGCTCTAAGAGTGGAGGAAGTTGAATATCCTTGGGACCTATGGATTGATCAAGATCATCCAAGGGCTCTAAGAGCGGGGGAAGTTGAATATCCTTGGGACCTATGGATTGATCAAGGTCATCCAAGGACTCTAAGAGCGGGGGAAGTTGAATATCCTTGGGACCTATGGATTGATCAAGATCATCCAAGGGCTCTAAGGGTGGGGGAAGTTGAATAGCCTTCACCAGTGTAGCGATGTCTACAAAACCATCATAAGGTTCAGTCCCATATTCAAGTATCTCTTGGTTTTTAAGACTCAAGGTTTTCTTTCTGAGATCATCCTTTTCACAATCAGGCTGTTTTTCTGGGACAAGAGGATCAATACTGTCCAGGAACTCATAAGTATCAGAGATTTCTAAAGGGAACAGAGGAAGATCTCGGTTTTCTATTGGGATCTGGTAGGAATCCAGAGGCTTTGAAAGGGTAGCTTTAATATTGTCTGAATTCTTATTTTCTCTCTGTTCCTGGCTTGGCACTGGAGGCAGTGATAGTAGATTACTAGAACTTTGGACAGGAGCTACCACTGAAATGTCCCCATTACCAGGTGGTGGATTACTCTCAAGTATCTGGGTATTTCTGCTATTACAGGACTGAGGGAGTTCTGGAGTTTGTGGCAGACAAAATGTTTGGCCTGGAGGTTGCAATCCCAGGGAAGTCTCCATCCTCAGGGAATGCTCCATCACTACAAAGGAATCAAGGAGAACTTAGTTAGTTCCTGGTAAATAAAATTCTTCCTTATCACAAATGCAGCAATCTTTCTCCTTCCAACAATGGGAAAGGTATTTCTATGAG